>NC_046172.1:93665103-93973353 GCF_011064425.1 Rattus rattus
GGGGGATGTTTGCCCGGAAACCGGGAAAGGGAATAACACTCGAAATGTATATAAGAAATATTCAAGTTAATAAAAAAAAAATAAGGCAGGTAATATTAGCACCAGAACTAAAATAGGTAGACCTCAAAATCCATGGTGCATACTCTCAGTAAAATTGGAGCATGTAGTGCCCAATTTCATGATCTGCATGACCTAGCAAAATGGTATTTTCTGTGGAATATAAAAACTAATGTTGGATTAGACTTAGAGTCAGCAAACTATAGCTAAATGTAGGTGTATTTACTATCGGGTCCCATACAGAGAAAGTTTGTTGTTCCCTCCACAAAACTGATGTCTTAAATTCAATCCCTGGAAACCACAATGAAGGAGAGAACTGACTCCTAGAAGCTGCACACACACACACACACACACACACACACACACACACACACACACACACCATAGTGTGTACATACACACATACACTAATAAAAATTTAAAATTCTTTACTAATATCCTACCTATGCTTATTGTCAATAAAAAAAAGCTTTATGAAGCATTTACTATTTACTAAGTGAAGTGATATGAAGTTTCCAAACACAATCCTAGCACTCAGGCCTTACACAATTTACCGAAGGAGATAGGTTTTTGCTGTTGTTGAATATTTTTATGAATTCTTTGAAAATTGTATACAGTATATTTTGATCATAATCATTCTCCTCCCACAACTCCTCCCAAATCCACATTTTCTGCTCTCATTCTTAAAACCATCCACTTTTGAGATTTTTTTATTAAAAAAATCACCAAGTCCAATTTGTTTTGCCTAACTACTCTTGGGAATTGGACTTGCCCTGGAATGTGGTTGGCCAAACAGATGGTCACACCAACGAAGACAACTAATAATCCTTGAGGGTTGGAGACACTTGGTGGTTAAGAGCACACTTTACTCTTCTTACAGGGGACCCAAGATGGATTCCCAGTACCCATATCAGGCAACTCATAACTGCCCTCTAAATCTAGTTCCAGGGGATCCATTGCCTCTTGTCCCATGGTCACATACACACAACACACAGTCACACATATATGACACAGATACACACATGTTTACATGTAAAATAATTTTTAATAACAAGAAAACTGACTCTCCTTTTCCCAAAAGCTATTAAATTCTAATAAGATGTATAAGAGTTTTGTTTTTGTCTTTACTTTAACAGGACTTCATCAGATAATTCAGTGCATAGAAAAATTATGTCATGATGTATTATATGATTGACTGGGTTTATATCTGTGTCTGGAATCACCTTTATGTATTCATGCATTTATTAGTTTTTTTCGCCATTCTTTATATACATATGGAATTCCTATTATGTCCTAGGTGCTAGGCTGAACTATTCGCTAAGTCTACTATTGAAAAGGATGGTCATATCCTTTATCTTTTTGTATCTTATATTCTAGAGGGGAATATACAAATTAATAAAAAGTACACAAACTGAAATTATCAGTTGCAGTAAGGGATCCAAGGGAAAGGAACACAATCATGATTAGATGAATAAAATAATATGATCCCTTCTGGGGATGTCAGGAAATGCTTTTTGAGGAAGCATTTCAGCTGAAAATTGAAAGGGTGAGTAGGACCCATTATCCGTGTGGCTCTGCAAGAACTGTTTCTTTTCTTAATTCATAGAAATGGAGTCTGGGGATATGCAAATCAGTGTTCAACAAACCACAGTTTAAAAAGTCCCTGTTTAAAACTCACTGGTATAGCTTTTGGCCAGCATTAGTTTATTAGTGCAATATAACCAAGTGGATAAGGTTGAAATAGAATAGAGTGAAATTTTCCTGTATCATTACTGAGAGTAATTCTTTTCTAAAGTAATATAAAGCACATATTTGGGGGTTGGAGAGATGGCTCAGTGGTTAAGAGCACTTCTTGCTCTTCCATAAGTCCTGAGTTCAGTTCTCAGCAACCACATGGTGGTTCACACTTGGCCGATGTTCTCTTCTCATATGCAGATGTACATGCAAAGAGTTCACATACAAAACATACACAAATAAACAAATAAGAGAACAGCTGTGCTCTCTAGTTCCCTTCTTTTAAAGACGAAAGTCTTCCTATGTGTCGTTTTATGTTCTTTTCAGTAATTATGGAAGTAGGAACGTACTTCCCACCATTGACTGAGTGGCTACATTGAAGTGTGACAGTGTATAAAGTGTCTTGTAAATAGAATACTATTCACTGACCCAGTAACCCCGTGAGGTAGAAACAATTCATCATTCCACTATAGGAATTGGTAAGCTTGAAATGGTACTTAAGAACCTCTTAGGTTTTTATCACCTATATTTGATGGTGCAAGTTTTGAATTGAGTCATCTTATTCTAGAAATTTTTTTTCATTCATGAGCAACTGTGTATGGACTTCAAATCTTTTAATTCTGAAGCAATAAAACACATTGTTTTCAAATGATGCATTGTTTTCAAATTCCTAGCCATGCAGATATGTAAAAAGGCAATCACCAAAGAAAGGAAATTGGAGATCAATAAACTCCTTGACAACATTAACCGAGAGCAGAGCGATACTTCTCTATGTTGAGAGACATGGTGTTCTGCAAGTAAAACAAGAGCAAGGCCTCAGGGAGGAGACACAAATGCTCTCAGAGACTTAGACTGGCTTATTGAATTTCCCCCAAATGAAATAGGTTAGCGGGTGCCTCTGTACATTCATACTCCAATTACTTTATTCTTCCTCAGCAAACAATGGGAACAGATGGAGGCCAAGAAGAAACCCTCAATGACTAACTAGAAAGAAATAATAGTCTTTGGTGGTCACAGAATTAAAACTCCAAAGGCAAATTGTATGCTGTAGTTAATGGGAAGATAATTTCACAAGTGGCCTTCTTGAGACCCTATGGTTTAAAGTAGCCATCTGCAGGGTGATGTGATGAAAAATTACTTCGATAGTACTCTGACTCAGGTTTGGAGAAAGAATCTTCTGTTTTATGAGCCTCAGTTTCTCAGACTATGACATAAAAATGGCCAACTCTTTTTATTTCTTGTCTCTACAAATTAAAAATAAGAACTTATCCAGACTTACTGAATCAGCTTTGCATGTTAACAAACTACCCTGATGATTTATCTGTGTAGGACCATTTGAGAAAATTGCCTAGGTAGCTCCAATGCACACTCCATCCTCCTTCCCTTGACCACCTTGAGCATTTGGTCTTGTAAATCTTCTCATTGAATCTACTTCCAGTTTGCTCTTTTGCAACCTTGAAACCATACATATTTAGGCAGCAACTAAACATACAATGATGTTTATGCTATACAACTGTTCTAATGGTCTTGTAATTCCACACAGGTTTCTTATGAGTATGCAGACTACAAGCTACTCTATGTACAGAAATGAGTAATATGTATTACCTACCCCCAAAGGGACTCAAAGGCTAGTAGAGAGAAATTACTTGCTCTCTTCCTTCCATCCATTGTTTATTATTTCCAAAACATTATTTTGCCCTAGACACTTGACTAGTTGTTGAGAAGATGAAACCCCACCTAACTTTTGAACCTATGTAAATATAGTTGAGCATTATCTAATTGGTAAGGATGGAGGGGCAGAAGAGGCTACAGAAAGTAGTTAGACTTGAATTTGGATGTTGAGTATGAACTCACAAGTAGACAAATGTCTCCGACAGAAGGCCTAGCATGAGTACATATATACTAAGTACATGGTTTTAAGAGACATCAAGTCATACGTTGTAGGTATGTCATGAAGACATATATGGGTGCATCCTACAGGGATCAAAATTACTAGGGGAGTCATCTTAATGTGTATAACATATACCATGTGAAAAATAGCATTATTCCTTACTTTCACTAGACAACTGGGAGTTCTCAGTGGTTATCTAGTATATTATCTCAGAACATATCTAGCAAAACCTTCTTGAATTGATTTGGAAGAAAATAAAGCCCACTTAAGAATGGAAGCAAAGAAGACTGAACCCCCAGTGAACTAGACTGTCGGGGGGAGGGCGGCAATGGGGGGAGGGTGGGGAGGGGAACACCCATAAGGAAGGGGGGAGGGAAGGGGATGTTTGCCCGGAAACCGGGAAAGGGAATAACACTCGAAATGTATATAAGAAATATTCAAGTTAATAAAAAAAAAAAAAAAGAATGGAAGCAAAGTATCTTTAATTCGCTCTGGGTTCCAAAATTTTAGTGAGAATGGCTACTGTGATCCAGGAGTAAAATGTACCTGATTGAAGATATGGCCCCATCTGACTGGCAATCAAAGCATAACCTCAAAGGACTGGCAACAAATTTACCAAAGTGCAGCACACGTTCTTGTGCTTTCCAAACCTAGACAGAGCGTCTGTATGAATGGATAATCATTGAAGGTCCCTACACAGATAGCAGGTGTGCAGGTGTTTGGAAATGTGAGATTCAAGTACACGTGTTTGGCTTTGAGATAAGCTTTCAGCTGAGAAGATAAATGCTTGTGCTTCAGGGTTGGGACACTGAGTTTTTAAGCTTCTTCTCCTTACTAGTGCTGTGCTCCAGGGATGCCTGTGCTTGGGAGCTAACGGCAATGCATCATTTGATTTTTATCGTGATTCCCCACTTGGATGAAAACACTACAATGGCTGAGGCTGTAAACTCCAGCTAGATAACTCCTGTGAATGTATTTCACTAACCAGCTTTTGAAGATAGTGCTAGGTAGTTTTTATGCCAACTGGACACAAGCTAGAGTCATCTGAGAGAAGGGAACCACAAATGAGAAAATGTTTCCATACGATCCTGTCGTAGGTGGGTAATAACAATAAGGAGATCTACAAAAGCCACAAGGGATCCTACTATTAACTACTTTAAAAACCTTTAGTGCACATAACTATGGTATAAATATATAAAAAGTTTTAGCGAATCATGTTTCATCTGACCTGACAGTGCTCCCTTCCAAGAGTCAAATACCACCTAACAAAATCCAAACTGACATGCAAATTTGAAAGCTTCTTTTGATTTTTTTAGCCAGGGCTGTCCAAGAGACTCTCAAAAATACAGCCTATTGCTGTTGCCCATGGTTACCACTCAGAGGTGGAAGATAAGTACCTATTGCTGAATACATCATGTGCTTTGGAAACAGGGCCTAGAGACCCTCTGAGCTGGAACTAACCTGAATGCTATTCCCTGATTACTAGCTTTCATGGAATAAGACAATGCCGTGTATGCTTCCAAAAGAGAAAGACAAACAACAGTCCTATTCAGCTCTGGTGCCTATGAACCACATTAAAGATCAGCATGACATGATAACCCTAAAAATGCAGTCGCTACATACCAGCCTTGGTGGACTCAAAACCCACTCAACAAGAGGTAGACCGTGCCTAGTACTGGCTGATTTAACTCATTGCTAGGGAAGTCATTAATATTAGATATATACAACCACTAATTTACTAAACCAGCATGATCCCTAACAGCAACTTATAAGCATCTGTCCTTGTGGCCACAGATAAGTTTTGTCTTCACTTCTCATCAAAGAATCTTCTCTTTGCAACAGACAAGGACCATGACAGAAAGCTAGAACCAATCAAAATGTAAGCTGTGGAGCCCAGTCCTAATGGACACAGCTACAAAACACTCTAGCACCAAAGCTTGGGTGTATGGAAAGACTGTAAAAGCCAAAGGTTCAGGAAGTTTGCTGTTGGACCATGTCTCATAGTAATATCAGAAGGCACACTTATAAAGTTTCACGGACATGAGTGTCCAATGTGAGCTGAAGAAGGATCAGACCAATGAACATGTCAATCTGGATGGAGAAAATCCATGAGGCCTCAACCCTACACAAAAACTATAGGCAATTGAGGAAAGCTGGGAACAAGAAAGGTCTTCCTACCTAGGGAAGAGCCCAGCAATTGGTTGTCTAGTGTCAAGGCTCAGCACTAAAAACATAAATGCAGCTGGCATTATTAGCACTGAACAGGTCATATTTAGGAATGTATCTGTATATGCATATACAAATGTAATTACAATTACTAACCAAAAAGAGGCTATGTATTTGAAGGCAAGTAGATAAGAGTATATTAGAAGACTTTGGAGGGAGGAAAGGAAAGGGGAAAATGTTGCAATCAAGTTATGATGTCAAAAATTAGCTACTGAAGGCAAGTCTGTAGGGCATTCTTAATTAATAATAATGTGGGAGGGCCCAGCCTATTCTATATGAAAGTAGACTGACTGAGCAATCTATTAGGGGCCACCAGTAAGTACCATTTCGTCATGGCTTCTGCATCAGCTCCTGCCTCCAGGTTCCTGTCCTGTTTGATTGAGTTCCTTCCCTGACTTCCTTCCATAATGAACAATGACATGGGAATTCCAGAAAAATTAACCCTTACCCCGGTGCTTATCATAGAGGCTGTAACCCTAACTGATATAAAAGATCTTTATAAGAGTTTCTAGTCATCCAGACACAGAGATGTATGAGTGATTATCGGATGTTGTTTGTTAGTAGGATCATTGATTTATGAGGTTCAAAAAGGCACCTCTTACCTCAACAATTCCCTCTATGGGATCTCTACAAATAATAATCCTGCTCTTTGTGCCTTTCTAATAAGACATTGCACCTCTAGCCACATATACAGAGTCCATTTTGTATGTAGCTTACCTAGTTCTTGACAGCCATTCTAAGTGGGTCTTGGGTGATTCATTGTTGTAAGCCACAGTAATCTCAGGTCACATAAATGTAGGTGAATATAGCATAATTCCTATTTCAGGTAACTTGATTGTCATGCATTCTTCTACACTTGAGAGCCCATCATACCTCAAAAACCATGTGGTTTAGCACATAAGGAAAGCAACTGAGTTGTGTTCTAAAAACAATGGTTTAGAATACGTAGGGTACAAGGAAAGGAGGGTTTTGGTACTATAGAGGAGACTTCTGGTTAAGTACTTGTCTTTACATATTTGAAGACTGTCATGGCAGTAAAGGACAAACTTGCTCTATTGTGCTATAGGACCAGAAAGTTGGATCAATAGATTAAACTTATGGGGAAATACAATTTCTTCTCAGTAGAAGGAAAAGCTGTCAAATAGTCCGAGTTTTCCAATGGGCAGTAGAATGCTTTGAAAAGACACAGTGTTCCCTGTAATTATAGTCATTCTAACAAAGAGCGGATGGATTTCAGAATTTCATCAAAGCCCAGTACCTCTTCATTTCTTTGTTCCTTTGCTCCCAAGGAACTGTGAGATTGTACAGAATCATGTGAAAACTACTAGACTAAGTGATCTTTATAATCCAGTTTCTCCCACATGTCCAAGTTCTGCCTTCTTGCATCCAGTTCTTCTTGTTGATGTTTTATTATTGGTGGGAAGACCCATGTAATGTAGGTGTCCAATCGGTTCTTGGGTTAAATGACCTTTGACCAATCCTACCAATAAGAAAAAAAGAGTTATTGTACATATTCTCCTCTGTCTCTGTCTCTCTGTCTCTGTCTCTGTCTCTCTTCTGTTTGTCTCTCCCTCTCTCTCTTTCCATACATATGTGTATGCTTGCACACTTTTCTTGCACAAGAACACAACATACAATTAATTGATTAAATTAGACCCCAAAGATGCTAAACACACTCCCTAGAATAACCTGATTCCATTATTCTACGAATGCCTTGACTTTCTGAAGAATATAAAACATTCTCTATATATTCACCTAATTACTCAATGACTTTATTTGAAAGTGTATTGCTGTGTATAAACAATATCCCATAGCATGGCTTCTTTTGAACTCAAGTCCAATGACATTTCACTGGCCCTCAGATGCTGCTGTATCTTAATGCAGGGACTTAAATGAATGTGGCTGCCTGACATTCCCAGGCTCTCTCCTGAAAAAGATTCTTTATTAATGTCTATTTTATAACTTGGAAGTTGCATCTAGATCCCTTTAAAATCCCTTGGCTATAATCGAATGCTGTCCCAGGAATGACTTAGTGCACTGGGCCTGAGGGAGAGAGTTTCCTCTCTTGGAGGGCTGAGTAGCTCCTTTAATCTATTTACCACAAGTGTTCATTGCTCTGGGGCTCTGGGATTCTTCAGGATGAAAGCCCTCTATAAATATTTGTTATTGTTATGATAACCAGTATGGCTTCCTGAGTGAGATAAATTTGTCTTCTCGCTTCTGCTTCTTGTAGCTCCTCTTCCTAGCTTTTATTTCTCTCTCCAGATAATTTTTGTGTTAAAGAAACAATCTATTTGTGCAGTTAATTAAGCTGAGTACAGTGTAACAGGGCTTAGTGACTTTTCAGGTTGTGACTGCTAAGGGATAAAGGCCTGAGAACTGGGAGTTTATACCATAAATATATTATTTTAATCAACCAAGGGGAAAAATCCTTGGAAACAGAATTAAAAGTGATAGCAGCAGAATAATTAAATATTGTATGGAAGGGTCATGGGGACTGGTTTCCACAAAATTAAAAATGGTAAATCAATGTTTGCAATATCCTGTAGACTATCATCAGGATAGTTCTTCATTTCGGGCTTCTATAAGATGACAGAATCTTTCTTCACTGAGCATAAGTCCTCTCATCTATCCCCAGAATCATTTTTCCAGGTCCATTCTTTCCTTGCTAATAAACCATCCTATTCCTCCTTACTTTCAAAGACCCCCTACTTCAAGAAGGCAAAAGGCGATCTCTTCATAATACTGCCCTGACTATGCTAACTTCAAGACATCTCTCTGAGGCACTTTGAAATCCTGATTTTTGTCCCATTTTCATTTGCATTGTCACAGGTAGGGCAGGAAATTCTAGTAAGCTTCTAGTGAGTTATTCTTGTCTCCCAAATATTGTCCTTTTGAAAGCTCATAAGAGACAGAACTCACTACAGCCTGAAATGATATGTGCTAATCTTCCAAAATATACAATTTTGTAGTCAGTATTGGATTAATTTGTTCACTGAAAAACTGTACGTTTGAACAGAATCATAGTTGTGTAAAAATGGAAACATGAGGTATGCAGTTGAATATCGATATAAATTAAAAGATGAGGAGTTCTTAGAAATTGAAATGAAAGAAAACTAAATAGATCTCTAGGGCTTGAGATTTCTTTAGCAGTTGTGCAAGGGCAGTCAATCCTAGCTATCACCCAGACACGAAACATCTGGTTACATCCAAATATGATTGACACAGCTGTTGGTATGAGTAGAGACACTTTTCTTCTGAAGTTAATGACTTCTGCACAGCTGTGTCCAGTCTTCCAGCAGCTGCTCGGAATATAGTCGTTCTGAATCACATCTGTTGATTCTACACAAGTTAAGACACATACACGGGACTTCTTTCTTTCCTCAACTCCAAATATGTTGTGCCTGTGGTATTGCCCTAACCTCTACGTCCAAGAGACAAAGGAATGACCACTTCTATCGTTTAGCTTTCCAAACCACTTAAAATGAATAGAACTGATTTGTCCACCTGCTCCCACGCTCACCTTCTGCACTTATATACTGTTCCCACTTATAGTTGGGAGTTCTACTTAAGCCCAGAAAAATAGGGGCACCTACTAGGGGCTTACTAAGTTTTTCTAAGTACAGATGATTTAATTAAAGATCTCTTAAATAGAGTCTAAATGCTAAGCCTTCTTTGTTTAATTTTAAGAAAAAAAAATGAGTAGTGACGGGCATCATTACGAGTTTCCTGGGACTAAGAAAGGAGTTTCATGGATGGTGTGACAGTTACCCTCGGTTAGCGTGGCAAGACAAGATAATAAGAAGTTGCAGCTTGCTTGACTTAGATAAGAAGGTACCTTTAGCAGATTGGTTAAAAACAAGGAATTTGGCATCAAACAGATCTGTATTAGAGTCATAGGTCTGGTAAATGAGTAGCTGAAGGTTTAGCATAATATATTTCATTCTCTGGCCCTCGCCTTCACATTTCTAAAATTAATATAATGAAATTGCATACTTTGCAGCTTTGAACTGAAGGTCAGAGGGGATAATGCTGTGGACTTGCGAATTTAGGGGGTGTATAAGGTGCCACTGGAGAATGAAAAAGTGACAATTCAGAAAAAGGAAAGAACTTATTGTCATGGACTTAAGGGGAGTAACTTTTTTCATACTGTGAATAGGTTTGCTTCCACAGTTTATAGTTTTCTCCATTTTGAACCATGACGAAGCCAATCATTTCTAGTGGTGATCCATCCCTAAAAATTTGAAAGTGTTCTTAGTGTATGCCTTCTCCCCATGCTTCATCTAAAAACCCCACTAGAAACTTTCAGAACTCCATTTTCCATTTTACCTTCCTTATTCTACCATGTCTTGCCACTTCTAAACCAGTTCATCAAGGAAATTTGAATCAAGGCCTTTCGCTTTCACTTATCTGAAGTCCAAGTCACAAAGAATATTGATTATTACCACAACCAACAGAGTCAGGAGAGGAAAAGTTATTAAAAGTCATTATCAATTGAATTTAGGTCTGTTTAGGTATTAAAGGTAAAACAAAGTGAAGTCATACTAGCCTTTAAAGGAATTCATTCTCTTTTCTTGGTAATTTTATCTGTCAGTTTTCGTGTTCCTATTAAACAAATGTCCATAAGGAAGTATGCTTAGCACTAGAAATACAGAAACAAATACTATTTTACCTTTCCCTAGAGAAGCTCATATTCTTCAAAGGAGACTAAGAAAGCTTATAGTTTTAATGCAGAGTTCTGAGAGCTACAACAAGTATACTATGAGCATCCAAGGTATTATCAAATGCTGACTGATCTAGCAGGCAAGACATCTTAAGCAACCTGAATGTTATTAATATCTAGGGGTAACCTTAAGTCAGTTTCATCTATTTGCAAACTTTAGTATGTAACAAATATTTGTGATAAATTAGCTGCATATAGCCTGTAGGTGACTTTAACAGGTCTGTTTAATGTTAGAGTTACAAGGTGATAAAAATTTACTTTTTTCACTAGTCTCCTGGTCCCTATCAAATACTAGCCTGGACCATCATGGACTTAACCACAATAATTATTTCCCCAATGCCTCAAGGAAAATCTGAAAGTTGGAGAATGGAGACTGGAGATGTATAGGTGATGTAAGGAAGATGTATAGGAAGATCTAAGACTGTAAGTGAAGTTGAGTGTATGATTTGTCACAGTAACAAGAGATGGTGAACTTCTTCTAAGGACACAAAAAGCCAGACAAGAAATGTTATGAGAGTGACCATTTATTTATTTTTTTGTCCTTATTCTATCTCAGTGGTGATCAGGTAAGGAAACTGAAGTCTGGTATGCAAATGAAATTTTAGGAATGACATTTGAAGGCCATGCCTGAGATAAAGTCAAGTCACTTCATCATATTTGTATTGGTAAGTCACACAGCTCTGGGCTTGGGACTGTGATGTAGCTGTAGAAGAGGCTGATCCTTTCAGGTACTGGTGTGGAGATCTTGTGTGCAGCCATTCCTAATGTTCATAGTGATAATATTCCACCCACCATTGTAAGTATGCACTACATGGATTATCTACAATCGTTCGTGTGTGTGTGTGTGTGTGTGTGTGTGTGTGTGTGAGTGAGTGATAAGGTTAAGAATCCAAATAGAATGGAATGGAAGATAGTCCAGAAAGGAGTGCTGTTAAGAACGTGTGTTTGGAATTATAAACAATTTTACACTGAAATTAATAGAAAAGATCTTGCTACTCTGTTGTTATATTGTAAGAATAATGAGTTAACGTTTGCAGATATTTTTGAGCTTCTGTATTTTCAGATGAAGCAGGTTTTTAAGGTCGTATTATTTTTGTGGATAAGTATTGTACAGGAATAATTCAGGGAAGTGAATGCTGATTACATTGCTGAACTGACTGTCGGGATTGGTGACACATTGCCAGCATCTTCACACTTATCTTGTTTAATCTGACTGCCTTTCTTGGGGAGTTTTCAATAGGTGATAGAAACTTGAGTTTGTGATTATTGTTTCTGAAGAGCTAATATTACAACACTGTGGAATTTCCTGATTCATTATGACACTTCTACATGTTATAGAAACGCTTACATCTAGGAACTCAGAGATAAATCCAAGGATCAAATTTTTGTTTCAAATTTGATTCAATATGAAATGAGTTATTTCACTGCTCAAACCTCCTTCCTTACAATAAACACAGCTAAAGGATTAGCTAGGTCCACAACTTCCTGGCTATCTCTTCTTTCTCTCTGTTTCTGTCTCTGTCTCTGCCTCTCTCTATGTGTGTCCCTCTTCCTATGTGTGTGTCTGTGTCCGTCTCTGTGTGTTGCTTGCTCTTACAATCCTAGAAATTGAATCTAGGACCTACAATATTCGAGGCAAGTAGTCTAACACTGAGCTATATCCCAAGCCCTTTATAAACACATTAGTATGCAGAATAAGAGGTTTTCTTATGCCATTTTCGTATATACCTATATGTTTTCACATGTCTTCCCTTAGCCTGCCTTTGCCACATCAGCTTTCCAAATCCTGTGTGGGGGTGGGGGTGGGGGGGATATGGTCTCACTAAGTTGACAAAGCGAGCCTTGAACTCACTTTGTAGCCCAGGAAGTTCTGGAACGTGTAATCCTGCTGCCTCTGTCTCCCAAGTTACTTGTCTATCAAGTTTGAAACATCGGGCCGGATTCCGGACTATTTCATAAAAATTTAAGCTGCATTAGATAATTTCCAACTATTTAGGAGGGAAGTGTTGAGACAGGATCTCACCATGAAAATCTGGCTGTTCTCAATCTCACAAGTTATCTACCTGCTTCTGCTTGTCATGTGCTGAGATTAAGCAGGTGTGTAACTCCACATCTGGTGACAGTGGCAGCTGAGGTTTCTCCTCCTCCTCCTCCTCCTCTTCCTCCTCCTCCTCCTCCTCTTCCTCCTCCTCCTCCTTCTCCTCACCCTTCTCAACCTTCTCCTGCTCCTCCTCCTCCTTCTTCTTTCTCTGTCATCCTTCTTCTTTCTTCTTCCTCCTCTTCTTTCATTTTCCCTCTTCCTCCTCCTCCTGGCTGGAGATGAAAAGTGTGTGTGTGTGTGTGTGTGTGTGTGTGTGTGTGTGTGTGTGTGTGTGTGGGTTGAATGAATAACAAATGAATTAAAATTTCTGAATTCAAAATCCAGAGCATTTCTTCTTTTATAAATCTTTATAGCACCTTCTTATACCTGAAAGCTAGTCTCAGGAAGGGTGCTTTCAAGTCTCATCTACCTTGGGGTCCACGGGCTCTCTGTTCAAAAATAGTCTTCCCCAGGGGAAAGCACACCAACTGGTTATTTAATACCAATGGTCAGGTCTGAATATATATTCATAAAAGCAACATTATACACACATAATAGGTATAATGTATGGGTGTTGTAATGTATTTATATATATATACATATATATTTATATATGTATATATAATGTATTTATATATATACATATATATATATAATATTTATGGTGAACTTCTTCTAAGAACACAAAAAGTCAGACACCACGAATCTGAAGGGAGTAATATGAGAGGGTTCTAAGGTTTCTGAGGGAGAAAAAGGAAGAGGGAAATAACATAATCACTTTATAATCTCAACAAATAATCTTTTGAGTATAGAAACAACTGGAACATATGTCTTAAATCCTAAAGCACTGAAGATCGTTGGATACTTTTTAATAGGTAAGTAAGTCTATAGAAAGAATACACCAGAACTGGTTTAGGAAATCCAATTATACTATCTCTGTAATGTCAATGGTCATTGTAATATGAGCACCTGATAATTTTGGCCACGCCTCCCCCTGTTCTCAAGGATCTTTGTGGGCAGTTCTTGGTGTCCTAAAGGATTTGATATTTTTGCCATTTTTTATGATGCTATGCGTGAATACTTAGCACAGCAATGTGCATAAAGTGGCTACTCAATAATTGCCCACTCCGTGGAGAAACCTGAGGCGTTTAGCATCACAGCATCACTTCCCAGTGCACTCTGAAGAGGAAAGTGACCACCTGCATAGGAATGTTAAGAGGCAGGGCCTGTATTTGTAAGTTTGAAAAGTGGATACATTAAAAGCAGCCAACCCTCTTAATAAGAGATTGTTTAACCTCAGCCCTAGAGATTTCTCAAAGAGACTATTGTTTGGTGATTTCAAGGTGGGCTCCTTCTCAGACATTCATGTTGCCATGGAGATAGCATGTTTTTCTTTCTAAATGATATTTACTTGTACTCTCAGAAGTCTGTTTGGCAAATTAGCACAGGTGATTTGAGAGTAGAAGAGTTGGCTCTGTGAGCTTCAAGATTTGCTGTGCTGTAAAGGCCTGGACTGCGAAATTAAGCGAGGAAAGAGACCTTGAAGACCATTCTAAATGAAAGGCTATTTTGTGAGTTCTTTCTTTTGCCCTCTCGTGAGTGAGTGAGTGAGTGAGTGATGAGTTATTAATCCAAGAAAACTGGGAAAGATTTCTAGTCACAGGGTTTAAAATTTAGGACCAGAATTTGCCTGTAATGGCTGTGGCCAGAGAAAAGAGCATGTGGGGGTGAGGGGTGGGGCGTGCTCATGGGTTGTAGGGATTGTATAGTATAACCATATAGTAGAATACATACAGATCCTGACTAGAGAAATGAGATGTTTCACAGTGGTGATTAATCGTGGGTTACCTAGTATGAGCTCTGTGAAAATTTGACCACATCTTGCCTATAGGATCCCATAATCTGTCTCATCTGCAGGGTCTCTGTCAATTCCTTGATCCTTTATTAATCATGCTGATGTAGTTCTTGGATAGCATCACTTCCTATCCAAAAAAAATTCATGATTAACTTTCTTGCCAATTGACAAAATATCAAATTCTTAAAAGCTTGATTAAAAAAAAAAAAAAACCTTTCAAGACCTATCGTTTCAGCTTGCTTTCTCACCACTTCCAAATTGCAGTGCAATCTTATACATCCTAGAGGGCGTATCCTGTTTCTAGTACACACATAGTGCTGCTTCCTTTAGCTCTTTCCCATCACCTTCTTCTTCACTGAATATTTGCTTCCTTCTCCCCAATTCCTCTTTGTCGCCCTATAATCTTTTTCTATCGAAATGCTTACCCTCTATTAAGGCTCATTGAAATGCTACCTCAATTGGAAATGATCTCTTGGGGTTAAATCCTTGAGCATTTCCGCCTACTTTTGCATCCTCTTGATGATTTCAGATACTGAAAATGGAAAAAACATAGCTGAACTGTAGCTTGGTTCACATTTGTTTAAACTATAAACGCAGGACTTCTGGCCATGTTTTTTTCTCCATCTTTATTAAATTGGGTATTTCATATTTACCTTTCAATTGCTATTCCCTTTCCCGGTTTCCAGGCCAACATCCCCCTAAGCCCTCCCCCTCCCTTCTTTATGGGTGTTCCCCTCCCCATCCTTCCCCCATTGCCGCCCTCCCCCCAACAATCACGTTCACTGGGGGTTCAGTCTTGGCAGAACCAAGGGCTTCCCCTTCCACTGGTTCCCTTACTAGGCTATTCATTGCTACCTATGCAGTTGGACCCCAGGGTCAGTCCATGTATAGTCTTTAAGTAGTGGCTTAGTCCCTGGAAGCTCTGGTTGGTAAGCATTGTTGTTCATATAGGGGTCTCAAGCCCTTCAAGCTCTTTCAGTCCTTTCTCTGATTCCTTCAGCAGGGTCCTGTTCTCCAGTTCAGTGGTTTGCTGCTGGCATTCACCTATGTATTTGCCATATTCTGGCTGTGTCTCTCAGGAGATCTACATCCGGTTCCTGTCAGCCTGCACTTCTTTGCTTCATCCATCTTATCTAGTTTGGTGGCTGAATATGTATGGGCCACATGTGGGGCAGGCTCTGAATGGGTGTTCCTTCAGTCTCTGTTCTAAACTTTGCCTCCCTATGCCCTCCCATGGGTATTCTTATTCCCCTTTTAAAGAAGGAGTGAAGAATCTGCATTTTGGTCATCGTTCTTGAGTTTCATGTGTTCTGTGCATTTAGGGTAAATTCGAGCATTTGGGCTAATAGCCACTTATCAATGAGTGCATATCATGTGTGTTTTTCTGTGATTGGGTTACCTCACTCAGCATGATACTTTCCAGTTCCATCCATTTGCCTATGAATTTCATAAAGTCATTGTTTTTGATAGCAGAGTAGTATTCCATTGTGTAGATGTACCACATTTTTTGTACCCATTCCTCTTTTGAAGGGCATCTGGGTTCTTTCTAGCTTCTGGCTATTATAAATAAGGCTGCTATGAACATAGTGGAACATGTGTCTTTGTTGTATGTTGGGGCATCTTTTGGGTATATGCCCAGGAGTGGTATAGCTGGGTCCTCAGGTAGTTTAATGTCCAATTTTCTGAGGAACCTCCAGACTGATTTCCAGAATGGTTGTACCAGTCTGCAATCCCACCAACAATGGAGGAGTGTTCCTCTTTCTCCACATCCTCGTTCTGGCCATGTTTTAAGGCTGGCCAAGAAGTAATCTGTATGACGAAACCTGTAGCGTTATTGTTAGGCAAAATGGTGAAGGATTATCTGAGTACAAATTGGGATATTACATTAAGGCATCATAACTAGGTCTTAGAATGCAGAGTACAACAACCTGGAAACACCTAGGACAGTGACCTTGCCTTGCCTTTCCTCTTTCCACCACTGCTTTGTGTAGCTCATCAACTATTTCTAAAAGCTTCCCTGTGCCACTTCCTGAACTCCTAATCAATCACTGTTATTTTTGTAGTGAGAGTCCAACTGGTAGGTGGTTGACAAGATGATTAAAAATAAACAATATCTATTACTTTACTTAAGACATGTCCAGGCCAGATGTGGTGACACACACCTGAATTCCCAACATGTGGCGAAGTAATGACTGGGCTTCTATTGAGCTCAGGAGATTTTGGTACATGACAGAGAGGTGGGGGAGGGAGCTTCAAGGAACCCTAAAGTTCTAGCAAGTCTTGTGTTAGTGGGCAAAATTGTCTAACTTGCTGAAAAACTGCATTGCATGACAATGCAGTATAAGCATGTAACCCTTGAAAAAACTCAGTAGAGTAGCCCAAAGCACCCACCATTTAGTTTTCATGCTTCTGCTTTATCGGAAAATCCAGACTTATTTCATAATCCTCTCTGAAATAAAATTGTATTTGTTGGAATATCTAAAGTCATATTTTTGCTCCAGTTGATGCTTCAAAAGCTTATTCTATGGTTTTCAAGGACAACTTGGGGCCAATGCTGTGCGTCCAAGTTGTACCTTCAACAGGTGGTAAAGCTGGAAAGAAGTAGTACATGTAGCATTGATAGTACTCACTCCTTTGTGGTTAATTCCTCCTCAGAGGACATTCTTCACCCATCAAATGAGATCATGATCCTCTTGGAACTTTCATCATGGGGAGTCTATGGAGCATTTCTGTGAAGGAAGTTGTTTCCTTACTTCCTGGCAAAGTGTATGCCTATTTTTGAGGTGAGCACTTTGCTGTTCACATAGAGGCTGCTGCTAGGTTTTAGTCACATTAAACACAGTTTTAGAATTTCATCTTGTGCATTCAAGATGTTCCTCCCTTTCTATTCAGCACATCGGTGTGCTTATGTGTCTTGCTGCCTGAAGAGATACAGCTTCAATGGTCTTGTTTTGCATGTAATATCACTATCCCTAGATAGATATTACTTCTTTTTTTAAATTGGATATTTTTATTTACATTTCAAATGTTATCCCCTTTCCTAGTTCCCCTCCAGAAACCTCCTATACCATCCCTACTCCCTCTGCTTCTATGAGGCTGCTCCCCCACCCAGCCACTCCCTCCTCCTCTCCATCCTGGCACTCTCCTACACTAGGGCATCAAGCTTTCACAGGGCTTCTCCTTGATACCCCCCCCAAAAAAGCTATTACTTCTTATTCTGTAATTCTTGGCTTTCTCGGTTTGTTTCTGCTGTTCTAGGAGCAAAGCTGCCTGTTGAATCTGACTTTAAAGTCAATCTCCAAGCTTTCGGTGCTGTTACCACCTCTGTGTTTTCACCAAGGCCAGCCAGCCAATAGGTCACAACAACAGGGTTTTATTTCCTGAGTGTATGCCTGGGAGGTTCTGTCCAATCTATCCTTTTAACAGACAAACACTCCTGTTCGTGCTTTCTGCTTGTAACCCAAATCTTCCAAATTAAACATGAAAACATACCTATTGCTAAAATAATTCATTTTAAAATCAGAAGACGCAAGTAATTATGAAGAGGAACAAAGAGCATCTCACTCTGTGGAAATAGCCACCGTCAACATGTCTATCTTTGCCGAGCATAAATTCATTTAATTTCCCTTCGGTAATGAAAAGGAAATTGTTGGTAGGGCACAGTTCTTTGGGGGATGGCAGTGATGTGACTTGAAATGAAGCAAAGCATTCAAGATTCCTGCCTACATACCTGAGATCTGACAGAATCTCTGAGGTTCAGCCTGGCTCTGGCAGAATTCACTAGGAAAAGAACACAGAATTAAATGCCAGAACAGAAGCCATTTTATAAGGATTGCCTGTCTTTGCCCAGGCTCAGTAGCACAAGCAAAACTTCCCCTGCTTATTGCTGGCTAAATCTGAGTTCTGGCTCTGAAGAAAGGAAGTCTGCTGTCCATACTAAGTAAGGTCCTTCAAAGATCACTTACCATTTTTGGAAATGATTTTTGCTTTCCAATTATAGGTGCCTGTCTGGTGAAGAAACATGAAGGCTGATCTCCTGCAAAATGTAGTTGTTATGGGAGGATGCTGAGTTAAGTCTTCCTTGAAGAAGAAGGATTTTTAAATATTCAATTATATTCTCACCACCCAAGAACAAGTCAAGGCATGTTTACAAAGCATTTACACAGAGCATTTTGTGTAGCCTTCTGAATAGAATTTGACTTTTACTTGTTCCATCTACCCTCTACAACTCACATGTAACCTCAGTAGTTCTGCTGGGCTGGAGTTCCTAGGAGTACAGTTCTGCTCACCAGCTTTCTTACGTAGTAGGTCTGGGGTATGGGGTTTGTGAATTTGAATTTCTCATAAGATCCTAAATCATAGTGATGATGCTAGCTTGGGGGTCAAATTTTAACAAGACTATCTAGGAAAAGCAAGGTCCAATCCTAAAAGATTTAGGGAAAGATGAAACAATTTTCTAAAACATTTAAAAACAGATTTATATTAATTTTTATAGAGAAATAAAAGATTTATCAAGAGCAACCACTACTTTATGCCTATTGTAGGTTTTAGTTTGCATTCATGATCCTATTTTTGATCCATGGTTCATTTTTACCTATTGATTTTCTGCTTGCTTTTTAAATTTTTTGCTTCTCAGAAGGCTTTCAACATGTAGTCAGGCTGGTCTTGAATTCACGATATCCTTTTCTTAGCCTGTGGAGTGCTAGGATTACAGCTATGGACCTGCACATCTGACTGGTTGGTTTGTTAGTTTCTGTTTTACTATAGTCAACAGCACAGCAAGGTCAAGAAAAGCAAACACTCTACTAGTGAGATACACTCTGACCAACTGATGAATGGTTTCTTTCTTTGTTTGATTGGATGGTGGGACGGGTTTGCTTTTAGTTTTGGGATTTTTTGTTGTTGTTGTTTTGGGTTTTGGGTTTGTTTGTTTTTGCAACAGTCTTAGTCTTGCTGTGTGGCCCTGACTGTAGTACTAGTTCCTTTGTAGGCCAGTCAGTGCTCAAACTTTCATCAGTCTGTCTCAGTATTCCAGTGTGTGTGTGTGTGTGTGTGTGTGTGTGTGTGTGTGTGTGTGTGTGTGTGTGTGTGTGTGTGTGTTGCCACCAAACCCAGCTTCCCACCTTTAGTTTAATCAAATGAATCTGAATCTTCACCACGTTTGTCTTAAAAAAGTATCATTTCCTAATCCCCTCAGTGGTGTCTGGCTGGTCTTTTGGAAAGGACTTTTGGCTCTGCAAATTAACAGCTGCAGGTCTTTGAACCAGTTATCTAATATCTCAGAATCCTGATGTATACATCTGTGAAAGAAAAGAAAACAAAGCAAACAAAATGCATCCAAAGACAGAACCCCACAGTTCACCTAAGGTACATGAGCATTACATAAAATAAGAAGTGAATAGAAGGCCTGACGTAGAAAACTGGTTTTCTTAGGCTTCATCGAGCCTCTTATATTCTGTATTTATGTTACATAAGATGCTGGTCACTGTGCCCAGTGCTGCTTTACCTGTGTTAATTTTAAATGTCTCCCTAAAAGATCCTCGCTTGTGTCTTACAAATAGATATCATAGCAAACCAAGCTTCACCTTGTGTTTCTATGACATTATGTGTCAAGAACAAGCGGGAACAGGTTTAATAATTATAACAAACATTTATTGATGTCTGGCACCATGATTACCAAGAATGAGCTCATCTAATCCTAATGACAGCCCTATAATGAAGGTATTATTACTATTATTTTACAGATGAGTGAATGAGGCCCAGAGAGGTTAGGTAACTAGCCTGAGGTCACACAGATGCTCATAAATACCGAGCCAAGATTTAAAGCAAAGGCTGTCTTTTCTTCACAATCTAAGCTCCTAACAACACTTCCCTCTCCAGTTCAGAATAATTTGTCCCTGTTCTCTCATAAGTAGAGATGAAAGCCTGGGAGTGAGATTCCCTGGCTCAAAAATGGCAAAGCCAAAAGCTAAACTTGGGTTAGATCCAACCTCTTCAGTTTTGACAACAATACAACTTTGCTTTGGTACAAATAGAACTTTTCACTCCCTCTTTCAGTCATCAGACAATGGCTCTGCCGACTAGAAGTGGGGGTGGTCAATACTTGTATATTTAACTAGCAGCTCTTTATAGGAGGAAGGAAAGCCTTGCTTTATAGCATTCCCTGATTAGCACGATATAAATACCCCAGCCTAGATTGACTGTGAGCTCTCCATGTGACTACACGGGATGTTGGCTTGGAGCTGGCGTGAGAATCTCTAGTATGCTACTGCTCTAGTCCTTGCTGAGAATGACTGACCAAAGCCCTGAGTATTGCTCCAAAGTAACATTCTGAAAGTGAAGGAAAAATGAATGTTTATTAGACGCCAAGATTATGACTGTCAATACAATCAGTACAATGGACAACTTTTCTTTTAGAATTTAGCACTGGCTCTATTAATGCTATTCTGCCCTGCCAAGAGCCTCTTAGATCTCATTTATAGAATCTGTGCCCCTTAATGGGTACATGAATAGGTTGTGTCATGATCTATCTTTAGAAATGCTAATCTCTTGTCTAAAATGATTTCTTTGGGCACAAATGAAATCACTCCTAAAGGCTGTTATTGTTTTGGAAACATAAAACATAAAACAAAACAAACAAACAAAAACAACAAAAAAACTCTAAATTTGCCCAAGGAAAATGCATTTATTTCTAAAAAAAAATTGAGAAAATTAGGAGACACAAACAAAACAGAAAAAAGAAAAGAAATAGATTTTACAGATACTTATTCTTTCAAGATCTAGAGTCAAACATGGCTGACATTTGACTACATGGCCCTCCTATGTTTTTTTCCTTCTTCTATGCAGATATCTTTTTTTTTTTAAAAATAACTGTCTGTGATGGAAATGCATTTTCAAAATGAAAAGCTATCATAGATTATTATCCTCTCTGTACAGGTCCTGCCACTGTATTTGTATTCACGGAAATGGTATGTTAGCTATATTTTATGCTGATGTTCTACACGCATTTGAAGATAATACTACTAATGGGGATTGTTATCTATGAGTACAGATGGGGTGAAAAGACCAGGAAGGCAGTCTCAGCCCTTTCCACTCCATAGACCACTATACATAGAGACTGATTTTTGAGTTACAATTGCTGCTGTGCTGATAGGGTGGCTGATTGAGACTCTGCTTCTAAGCCCGGAGGTCACCCCAGAGCTCAGAAAACAACCACCTCCTGCATTCCCTTATTGCTGTGAGCAGGCCTGCCTGCTGTCTGTTTCCCTGTGCCCTCTTGGCCTGGCCCCATTGTTTGAAGGTGGGCCTGGAGCTGCTTTAATGGATTTCTGCCACTCCCTGCTTGGGGGGTTGCTTCCACCATACAAGGCCTGATCTGAAAGCCCTAAGACCATCCATCCTTCATACATGTCAACCCAGAGGGAAAACTGGGAGAAATGGAATTTCTCCATTCCCCATTGGCTCTGGATTTTAGTGGAACAATACCAGAGAAAAAAATGTGGCAGTCATCGTACAATGCATGATGGCTGACTAGGGGAAATTAATGTTTCTGTTTGAATGACACGTTCCTTCAGAACCTGAGAATAGTAGCCAAAGCTATGGTAAGCAGACAGACCCCTCTGGAATTTTTGTTTTACTCTCTGGAGTGCATTTCCTTGACAACTCATGCGCTTGACATGTTTCCAGAGATCTATTTCTTCCTTGGAGGCCAAATCTGAAAGATAGATAACAGCATGTGTGAAGAAGTATAATTTTGGATAAAAAGTTTCTTAAAATTATAGTAAATTATGTATGCATACAACAGTAGTAGTTGGCCTATTGACACTGATATCTTTGTTAGGATGCTGTTTTTGTTTTGGTAAGAGTAGGTCATCAGGCTCCTTCTAGAAAACAGAAACCTTCTTGATTGAGGAAAAAAATGTAACAGAAGAGAACATGGGCCTCTGGACAGTGCATAAGAGACAGGGCTTGTTTATTCATTTGTTTGTTTGTGTTTGTGCTGTTGATTATGTTCTTTTTTAGAGGAGTCAGTACTTGCAAGTCATCTCACCTCCCCTTGTTTCAGCTTCCTCCTCAGTAAAAACATACCGACAATGTGAGGCCAGCAAGGCAGCCAGACATGTGAAGGCAACTTACTTCTAACCCTGAGTTTGATCACTGAAGTACATGTCACAAGTGGTCATCTGACCTCCACAAACATGCTGTGACACATGCATGCACAAGCGTCAACATGCACAATTAAATTAAACATTTGAAAATTAGCTTAAATGAAAGTTTCCCATCTGGGCTGACAATATTCCACTCCCACTAGAGTCACGGGCCATCTACAAAAATCCTAAACCCTTCTGAAATTGTTGTTCAGAAATGTCGAAGAGACTCTAAGAACATAATACACTCTTGTTATTGCCCTCGGAAGCCCTGCAGAGGTGGAATGTAAGTCCTTATTGCTGAAGACATCATACACTTCAGACAAAAAACCCAGAGATCCTGAACTGAAGCCGACCTGAAAGCCTCCACTCTGAGGACTAGCTTTCATGGTACCAGAAAAGGTTTCATTCAGGCTTCAAAAAGAAAGGAAGCAACCAACTGTTTTAATTTGCTATGATGCTGCTTCAATCTCTCTATTACTGGGACAAAACCTATGACCAAGATAACGAGAATGAGCTTATTGGCAGCCAAGGTACAATAACTCAGGGCTTGTTTTGGAGGCATAAGCTTGGAGAAATAATTTGAAATGACATGGGCTTTTTGGAACCTCGAAGCCCAACTCCAGTAACATACTTCCTCCAACAAGGTCATGCTCCCTAATTCTTTGTAAACAGTTCTACCAATCAGGAACAAAGTATTACAACATATTAGCATGGGGGATACAAATTCTCTTTCCAACTACCACATGTGCCTGTGAACCACAACAATATCCCTAAGTGTTCAATAGTGGCCCACGTACCTTGGCAGTAATCAACAACGCTCTAATTGGACTTAAGACACATTAAACCCAGAGAGAAATGACATCTGGTAGTGGAAATCTAGCCAACACTCAGAGGCTGGTGAAGCCATGGATCTTGGAAATAAACCTACAGGTGCCACTTTCCTAGATTGGCTTAATCCATACTTACATTTTAAATATTCATCCAATATCAAGTGGTCAGACCTGAGATCATAATATACATACAAGTAGCATTATATGGACTGAGAAAATTGTATTTATGTGATTAAGTGTATATATATATATATATGTATATGTATATGACTATAAATTTGAGTTAATATATGAGGAGGAGGAAGGGAAAATAATTTTAAATATATTTACTTTTTTAATAGAAACTATAGAAAATAAATAAAAAATTTATTCTATACTATTTAAAAATAACAAATATTCCTAAATTTAGGTTCAGGATGAGAAATAAACAGGACTGGGGAATTAGAAGGGACCTTAAATTTTAAATTTGACTTTGTTGATGGATTAACTCTTGGCTGACATGGTAAATAATATTTACTACTCAGTCATTCAATAGATGCTCCTAGAGATTGATATTCCAGAAAGAATGGTATCGTCTGTGTCTTCCCCTTTCACCTTAGGATGAACGTGTATACAATTTGCCAGTTATTTCTGGCTTCACAGACCAACATTTTCCTGTAAAAATATAGACAAAAAAAGACAGAGGGAAAAAAGAACTGAGGAAAAGTATGTTGCTTTCAATTTAAAGACATGTACTCGACAATCATAAGTGCCCCAATAAAGCAGCACAGAAGAGCAACAATACTCAGGTTGATTGGAAACCCTCTGCCATCTATCATTAAATGACAAGGGAAAGTACAATGGCAGAGGTTTTGTTATTGTTGTTTTTGATGTTTTCTTTTTTATGAATGTTCTCTCTGTAAAGGTCTACTCTTTGCTGATTATAGTTAGTAAGTGCAATATTTTCTCAAACCCCAAGAATAAAAACAACTTCACTACCAAAAGAAATGTTTCTTGAGGGCTCAGATGTGCATTCAAAATACCAAGACAGGATTCTAGTGCCTAAAGCCAGACCCTTAGATCCCCCAGAACATTAGTTTCCTCTGAGATTGTGCTTAAAGGCAGAATTTGCTTTTGCCTTTTGCTTCAAGGAAGCTGAATAAACCTTTCAAAAGCCCTTCAGATGGTAAGGAACTATATCCCAGCCAAAGAACAAAGCAACCCAGGACATCTCTCCTGGCCACCAGGAATAAACAAGAGAGGAAGAACAGCTTTACAAACAAATTAAACCTCAACTATTCTCCCCTTCTGCTTTCTTCATCCTACTTGGCAGAATCTCAGAGTTTGGGGGAAGATTTTGGAACATAGAAGATTTGTGAGATAAAACTTCAATTTTGCAGACACTCAGTACTTAGGGCCCTTCCAGGCTTTTTGTTCTGTTGACATTTCAAAAGGACACCCTAACATATTACCAATAATTTATTTCTAATGAACAGTTAAGAGAAAAAGATTTGTTGTTGTTGTTGTTTTTGACACAGGATTTTACTATGTAGCCTTGGCTAGCCTAGAATCCTATGTACAGAACAAGCTAGCCTAGAACTCATAGATACATACCTCTCAACAGAAAAGAATATTTTGAATTTATATAATATTTAATGAACAACCATCATTTATTTCTGATTCTGGTTCCTTGGATTTCAAATTGATGAATTTATTTGCAGCTAGATTTTTGGATATTAAGCCACTTGTCCAAATATTATCCTAATTTAAAAGTCATACTTATTTTCCTCTTTTTCAAAACAAGGTGACTTATTATTTTGTATATTAGTTTTATTTTTCATAGTTGCTGTTGTTTGAGACAGGGAGCTCATTATACTGCTCTGGTTCTCCTCTCTCTGTAGATCAGTCTGGCTTCAAATTCACAGAGATCCACCTACTTCTGTTTCCCAAGTGCTTAAAGGTTTAAAGTTGTGCACCAATAGGTCCAGGTTGTGTATTAGTGTTCTTTTTTAAAATATTAAATATTGACAGAGCAATGCTTTGGGACCTTCAAAGTAAATAATGCAGGGAGAAATGCAAGTATTTGAATGGATATAATTGATAATTCCACTTTGTATTGAAATCAACTGCAAGTTAGGGTTGCTCCCTAGACAAATACAACTTCAGGCGAATGTTCCTGCATTACTAATAGGCCCTTGACTGGATTAAGTGTCTCAACTAATCCTGAACACCCCATGGGTATACAGGTTAGAGACATGTTCATAACTGCTGCCCTTTCCAGGTAGGGTTTTCTTCCCTGGCTTTGGGCCTGCTTCTCAAGTAAAAGTTGTGTAACTTAACCAGGCAGTGGTGGTACAGGCCTTTAGTCCCAGCAGAGGCAGGCGGATCTCTGTAAATTCAAGGCCAGCATGACCCAAAGAGTGAGTTCCAGGATAGCCAGGACTAAACAAAGAAACCCTGACTCAAAAAGAAAACAAAAAAAGTTGTGTTATTTTTTTTTTAATTTATGCTTATTAAACTCTAAAGTACTGGATTCTTTTCCCTACCCAACCCCTATCCCATGAGACTTCATTAATGAAAACCAATCTGTTTTCAGATGATTTTCAGTATGTAATAATGAAGAGTGGATTTTACCACTTATCACCCACAAATGGACGAAAATTACCCAAACAGCTGAAAGTCTGCATAATTACAGTTTATCTAAATAAAACACATGTAGTCATCTTCTGGAACTGACAGAAGGGCATGAGTTATAGCACCATCTGGAATCATGGACAAGGCAGATACATGTTGAAGCCTAAATTAATAAAGGCTGAGCAACAGCTAACAGCCCAAGCATAGGAGATCAGCATTAATGAGATTAACTCTTAGACTACCTTGGTACATTACTCAACCTCATTATAGGACCAGCTATAAGCTTTTTAAT
This sequence comes from Rattus rattus, assembly GCF_011064425.1. Lineage (NCBI taxonomy): Eukaryota > Metazoa > Chordata > Mammalia > Rodentia > Muridae > Rattus > Rattus rattus. The sequence goes on from NC_046172.1 coordinate 93,691,555, forward strand.
CCCCCCTTTAGCACCAGCTGAATATATTTAGTGGAGAAGTGCACAGTATGGATGGGTGATATTTGTTAACTACAGGTGGGGACCGACATAAATTTCATGGATTAGTAATCATTACCCTGGGTCGAGAGATTTGGGAGGAATCCAGGATCATGGATGCTGCAGTGGTATTCTGCCTACTTCAATAGTATAGTTTAGATATTCATCATCTTTGCACAGATGTGCAGCATCTGTCTGAAATCAAGGGATCATCAACTCTGGCCGCACATTAGAATCACACGGAGAGTGTTTGAAAAGTCCCACTGCCCAGCCTAGGTCCGGAAGTGGGGTGGTAAATCCACTGCCTATAATTTCAACGTGCAGTCAAGATTAAGGAACTCAGATAGAAAATGTGATTACTACAATAAAGAGAACTAGGAGGACACAACATTTAACTGGAAAATCAGCTGACTCCTTTACATATAACCGTACCCTCAGGTGCCAGGTGATTCTTGGGGTTAAAAGGCACTATTTAGTGAGGATTCTATTTATTATATAGATATTGGGCTTTGTGGAAAATGCTTTATGTGTCTCCTCTTATTAATCCTTGTAGCATTTCTATGAAGGATGTTTTATCTCTACTACAGTTTTATATTATTTTGGTTTTTGAAATTATAATCACTTCCCTCCATCATTTTCTTACCCCCAATCCCTCCCATGCACTTGCTTTTTCTCAGATTCGTGGCCTCTTTTTCTTTAGTTGTTCATATATATATATATATATATATATATATATATATATATATTCATATATACAATATGTAAATACAGCCTGCATAATCCATTTAATGTTACTTGTATTGTGTGTGATATTAGAGCTGACCACTTGGTATTGGATAACCAACTGTGGGGGGGGGCATCTCTGAGAAAACCAATTTTCCCAGTCTCAGTTTTCCCCAGTTGTCCATAGTTCTCTGTCTAGTGTTGAAGTCCCTCAAGCTTTCCCCGTTTCATGTTAATATGTTCAGTGTCTTCATTGTTCAGGCACTACTTAGGCAGCCGTGTTGATAAGACTGTGGGTGTAACTTTCTAACATTGAGGAATAGACACAATCTCACAGCAAACTTCCAAATTCTCTGGCTCCTTCGTAATCTTCCCGCCCACTCTTCTTCACGATCCCAGCCCTCGCATGCAGGGAATTGTGTGATAGATGTAAACTTAAATCTGATCTCGTTCTTCCCATTATTCTGTTGTGATTATCTATAGTTTGTCTCTGTCTGTTTCAAAAGAAGTCTCCTTTGGAGGAGGAGGGACTACAGTTACCGATGTTAATATGTAATTTGGATGATGGGACAAGTGTAGAGACTGTGTTTACTCCAAGATCCACGCTCCCTCACCCTGGATGGTTGACTGGGTTTCAACACTAGGCATGGCTTCTCTTACTGAGAGGGCACTAGGTCCAGTTAGAGACTGTCGGTTACAGGTGCTCATCATTATGGTTCCTGGGCATAATAGCTAGGTAGGACTCTTGGTTGCTTCTGTTCTTTGAAGCTTGCATGGGGCCTTCTGGTCCAAAATCTCTTCAAATTTTGTTAACATTTATTTGACATATTTCTTCTTTAAAGAGGGGCTATTTTATAAATACTATGTTTTATTGAAGACTTAACTCTAATCCAAACAAAGGCAGAGTGCCATGGATTATGGTCATCGTCATCTACAACTTGGATTTTCCCACAGTATTGGTTTTCAACCTACTTACATAGCAGAAAGAGTCTTCTTTCACTGTGTTATAAAAATAAAGTTCTAAATAGTTCTAAATAGTAGACTGTTTAAATTGAATTGAGTCTACCTGTGGCTTCTAAATACAATATCAAAACCAAATTCTTGCATGTGTATAAAGCCTGGTGCTCAGTTAAACCCTGATGGACTATAGCAATAGCGAATGTTTGGATTGCAATGAGGTGGGGATTGCAGAAGGAATTTGGCTGAAACATAACCTTGTAAAGAAATTTGTGGGTTTTTGTGATGCAATGATTGGACCTGGCCATGTTTTGCTAAAAACTAGAATATTATCAAAGCATTCCCAAATTTAAAACTTCAATAACAATCAAAATCAGGAGGTAGAGTTCGGGGATTATTAAGAGTGAGGCAAAATGGGGTTGGGGATTTAGCTCAGTGGTAGAGCGCTTGCCTAGCAATCGAAAGGCCCTGGGTTCGGTCCCCAGCTCCGAAAAAAAGAAAAGGAAAAAAAAAACAACAGTGAGGCAAAATGACTAAAAGCCATTATATAAGCATATGAAAATTGTCAAACAATAAAAAATTAAAACTTAAAATTTTCTTGCAATTCTTCAGCATTTTAGTCAGAAATACTTTATCTACAGGATAGAAAATCTTTGGTTTTGATATAGTCTCACTACTAGTATCACAACTGTAAAACCTCAAACACATGTATTTATTTTAAAAGTTAGATGTGCCTAAGCCAATGATGCAGCTCGGTGGTAGAGTGTTTAACTAACAGGCATAAGGACTTGAGTTCAATCTCCAGCATCATTAAACAGAAGTATAAATGTTAGAGACTTTTTAACTGTGACCCAATGTTTCTATCCTTTGCCTTTTAGGTACTTTGCTCCTGTCTCCTGGTCCACTGTTTTTCTTTGTTTGTTTGTTTGTTTGTTTGATCATTTGGGTTTTTTGTTTGTTTGTTTTTCCTCTCTAGCCCTTTATAAACATGAGCTTCCTAGAGCTTTTAGTTTAATATAACCAGACCTTCTGAATCACTCATTCTAGGGTTGTAGGTAGTGAATTAAGTTCTGTGAGAATGTACATTGTTTGATATGAGCATTACCATGGTCTGAGGAACAATGCTTCAAACCCAAGGGAGTGGCAAAGCTGTCCTAGCACGTGAGTTCAAATACTGACAGCAGAGCTGGAGAGATGGCTCAGCAGTTAAGAGCACTGACTGATCTTCCAGGGGTGCTGAGTTCAAATCCCAGCAACCACATGGTGGCTCACAACCATCTGTAAAGAGATCTGATACCTTCTTCTGGTGTGTTTGGAGACAGTCACAGCATATTTTAAATAAATTAATTAATCTTTAAAAAAAGACAAATACTGACAGTGCATATAGTAATTTTTTTTCCTCTCACATGTTTACCACTTGAAGATGGCGCCCTTACAGATAGTGCTCCTATCAAGGTTAGGACCTATCACAGTAAGTCCTGCCTCCTTGTTCTGCTGTATGTAGTCATCTCACCTCCCTGCGCAGCTGGATATAATAAACACACTGAGCTGCAGGCAGGGAGGGATTTCAGGAAGGGAGAACCCAGTTTCCCCCAGCCCAGCTTTTTCTTACACGTGTTTGTGTACCGTCTTCTTTTATTTGTTTTGGTTGATCCTAAGCAGGGGTTCTACACTTGCTGTACAAGATTTTTCCAACAGTGGCCTTAGAAAAAAATTAATTAGATTTTTTTTTCAGTGTTGGAACCTGGTCCAAGAGTGGAATCATGCAAGGAGAATTCTGATTGTGAGGAAACTCCAGGAAAACAAGACAAGAGTCTTGTGACTTCAATTTGTGCAAAACAAGTAATTGTTCTTGGAATGTGTTTTTGTGCTCCTCCTAGGTGTATCAGATAGGAGTGAGTTTAACTCAGATTATTCCTACTAATAGAGTATTGTTATTTGTTCAAATCCCTCTATAGAAAAATACATTTTTGCCACTTGTATCTTCCCTTGCAATTGGACCTTTTATCTAGTGACCATCCTTAACATCCAGAGTTTAAACTGAATCAAGTTAGCTATTGCCTGAGGCTTGAGTCTGCCTCATATTATCAGCTCCATTCTCCCAGCTCCCACCACCCCTAAAGCGGGAAACACTTTGGGATAGGGAGAATGAACTTCTTTATTTATATGTGGGCAGCAGAACAGGAACATGAATTCCCCATTTTCTTTAACTCTCCAAATATCCAGGCCAACTAGATTTTTATAAGCAATCCCTGATAATAAGAGTTTTCTAAGTGACCTGATATTTTTTAAATGCATGGGTTTTTGTATGCCTACATATTTTCATGTGCACCGCGTGCTTTCAGACACTTAAGTGAATCAGAAGATGGCACAGGGTCAAATGAGCCGGAATTATTAATAACTGTAAGCCACCTGTTATAGGGGCTGAACCTAACCTAGGTCCTATGGAAGAGGTTTCTCTCCATCCCCTAAGTGACTTTTGAACACTGAATATGAGTATCTTGATGACCTGGGCAAAGTAAAATGAATAAATAAACAAAATGGCAATTGTTGATAATTTCTATGGTCCCCAGTGTACAGACAAACAAGCTGAAATTCAAATTGAAATTTTCCCTATTTTTCAAACGCTTAGTTCAAATCTGTGAAAATTCTAAGAGAGTAAGATAGTGGTAGAGTTAGTGGTGTGGAGTGTGCAAAGAGTTGTGTATGAGTCAACCTATCTTCTCACAAAAACCCTAAGAAGCCCATATCCTTTGTCTTCATTTCGAAGGTTGAGCTCAGCAAACTTAAGTTACTTATCCAAGGCATAGTCCACTAAAGCAATTGTTCTTAACCTGTGGGTCATGACCCTTTTTGGGCTAGCATACTGGATATCCTGCATAACAGATATTTCTTTTATGTTTCAAACAGTAGCAAAATTCCAGTTATGAAGTAGCAATGAAAATAATTTTATGGTTCTGGGCCACCACAACCTGAGGAACTGTATTAAAGAGTTGCAGCATCAGGAAGGTTGAGGGCCACTGCACTGAAGTAACATAATTAGAACCTAGCTTGCGCATAGCTCAGTTCCAAAATATGCTTATCCTACTACACCAGGCTGCTGATTTTTCTGTTGCCACTAACTGAAAGCACAGAAATTTCTTTGTACCTTGTTGATGGCAATTGAAATGTCATTCTGGATTCTTTTTTTTTTTCTTTTTTCTTTTTATTAACTTGAGTATTTCTTATTTACATTTCAAATGTTATTCCCTTTCCCGGTTTCCGGGCAAACATCCCCCTAATCCCTCCCCTCCCTTCTTTATGGTGTTCCCCCATCTCCCCCATTGCCATCCTCCCCCCAACAATCACGTTCACTGGGGGTTCAGTCTTAGCAGGACCAAGGGCTTCCCCTTCCACTGGTGATCTTACTAGGATATTCATTGCTACCTATGAGGTCAGAGTCCAGGGTCAGTCCATGTATAGTCTTTAGGTAGTGGCTTAGTCCCTCTGGTTGCTTGGCATTGCTGTTCATAAGGGGTCTCGAGCCCCTTCAAGCTCTTCCAGTTCTTTCTCTGATTCCTTCAATGGGGTCCTATTCTCAGTTCAGTGGTTTGCTGCTGGTATTACTCTGTATTTGCTGTATTCTGCTGTGTCTCCTGGAGAGATCTACATCCGCTCCTGTCTGCCTACTTCTTGCTTCATCCATCTTGTCTAATTGGGTGGCTTGTATATGTATGGGCCACATGTGGGCAGGCTCTGAATGGGTTCCTTCTGTCTCTGTTTTAATCTTTGCCTCTCTATTCCCTGCCAAGGGTATTCTTGTTCCCCTTTTTAAAGGAGTGAACATTACATTTTGATCATCCTTCTTGAGTTTCATGTGTCTATGCATCTAGGTAATTCAAGCATTTGGGCTATTAGCCACTTATTAATGAGTGCATACCATGTGTGTTTTTCTGTGATTGGGTTACCTCACTCAGGATGATATTTTCCAGTTCCAATCATTTATCATTCTGGATTCTAAGGTGTATGGCATCTAATACAAACTATGTGCAGACACGAGCCTTTGTTTTGTCCACTATTATATTTTCAACAAGCAGCATGGTGGTGAGCACATAGTAGGTGCACAATAAATATCAGTTGCGTGAGGATGTGTAGGTTTTACTTTTCTTAGAAGTACAGCTTTTGTATACAAATGAATTTTGACCATCTAAGACAGCCAGCGGCTAGCACAGTACCAGGTCTATAATAACTTTTCCAAGGCGGTATCATGAATTGTAATAGTTTACATATAAAATGCTTCAAACAGGTTTGTGGGGCCCCAAATGGGGCACTGTTTTGCAAGGTAATGGGAACTGCAATGGTGTGGTCTAGCTGGCCAAAGGAAGATACTGGGAGATTTCCCTTGAGTGTTCTGTGTACCTGTGCCCCAATCTCTTTCTTTCTGCTTCCTTGCCATCACAAGAGGAACAATTTTGTCACATACCTCCACCTCCATGATGTGCTGCTGTCTCAACACAGGCTAGGAAACATGAAATCAAAGATTATAGACTAAGTCCTCTGAAGATCTGAAAATAAATCCTTCCTACTTTATTCCCTTGGGCTTTTGGGTCACAGTTATATAATAGTATCTAATATATGAACGTTATCTTCAATGTTGATATAGATGTATACCCCAAGGTCAAAGTTACAGAAAGTTTCAGAGTGGAAAGAGGCAAATAGTTCCCAGAGGAGGCTGTGGCACTCTCGATTTCTCTCTGGAGAAATCAGGAAGGATTAGCAAACCATAATTCTAAGTTTGAGAATGTGCTCGAGAACCCATAAAAGGCCAAGGACAGCCACAAATCACTGTGGAAGCAGAGCACCTCTGCTCTCCACCCTACTTCTCATGACCTCATCCCTTCCAAATCCCCACTTCTGCCCTAGTCAACTTGGCTTACAGTACTCAAGAGAGTATATATATATATATATATATATATATATATATATATATATTCATGTATATGAATATGAATATATATATTCATGGATGTTTCTGAAACTGAGAAGTTGCTGCTTCGGTAACCAGACTGATATGCTTGTTATACATTAATTTCACTGACTTTAAAATAATCCTATGAGACCACAGTGATTCTTTCTTCAAAACCTGCCCTGCCCATTATATTTATTTATTGTATGTGTATCATGAATTTGCACATGCACACAGTGCATGTGGAGGTTAAAGGACAACTCACAGGAGTCCATTCTCTCCTGGCTTGTGGGTCCTGGGGATCAAACTCAGGTCACTGGGCTTATTGGCAAGTGTCTTCATTCCATGAAGCCATCTTGTTAGTCCACAACAGCGATTTTTATACCCATTCTTAAAATGGATAAAATGCAATGGGGTTAGGGTTTGTTTGTTTGTTTGGGGCTTGTCTGAGAATATATTCCTTTTAGTTGGCAATTCTTTTCTTATTATTCTTTTTTGCTTAACAAACCATCTCACAGTAAATGCTGAAAGTGATCATTTGTAGAAATGGTCATCTTCTTTTGCTATAGAGGCTATGAAGGATAAGGGACAGAAGGAAGTAGAGCATTATTTTAAATCAACTACATAGATTGAAGTAAGAGATGCGGAGGCTACACTGTACTGAGCCCATTGTTCTGGGCTTTATTATAAGAATTTTCACCAACCCACTCTCTTCCTGCATTCCTGAGTGCTTCACAAAAGCTATTGTCATGACTTAGCTTCCTCTGAACTACAAATGATCCAGTTCTCCAAGGGCTTGGCTCTATATCTCTATGTTCATCCTTTGTTTCTGTAGTCAAATACAAGTATTTATTTACATAATCAAATATAAGTACTGCTTCTTGAGGTAGAATGCATTGAAAGCAAATTTATATTCCTAGTCCAGTGCTTTGTTTTGCAATACAAGCTGAGTGGACATTTAACAACTATTTATCAAGTGCCTAGTGTGTACTTGTCTTTTTTTCTAAGTACTTAGATTCCGTCCTTAATCAAAACAGAGAAACAACTTTTATTTTATTTCACTGGTATTGTAGAAAGAAATAGACCAAATACGTGTTAACTAATACAGTGTTCAAGAAGGTCTTAGAAGTTGTCATGAACTACTAAAGAAAGGAATAACTTGATGTTTAGAAGTGAAGCGTGATGAGATATGATTTGAAATATTGAATATGATATTCAAGGTATGCTTCTTGGGGCTAGGGTTGTTCAGTTGAGAAGGTTCTTCTTTCACATGCTTAAAAGACCTAGATGTGATCTCCAGAATATTAAAAACAAACAGGTGTGGTGGTGTACATCCTGTAATATCAGCACCCATGAGGTGGAGGCAGAAAGATCAGAAGTTCAGGTTCATACCTACCTCCATAGCAATTTTGAGGAAAGCTCAAAATACACAAGAACTTGTCTTTAGCGTAACACTCGAGTGGAGATTGAAATGGAATAAGAAAACAGGCTCCAGAGAGGAAGAGTGCTTCAAACAACAACTACTGCCAATATCCTACTTTCGAAGAGTTTGACATATTTTAGCAATGAGGCCAATGTGGCAACAATGAAATGAATGAGAGGCAGAGTTGGAGATTAGACAGTTAAAGGCATGAGTGGGCAAAGGGTTTGAAAGTTCATTTTAAATGTTTTAGCCCTTCCTCTGAGTAACACTGGTAGGCCTTGGTGGATCAGAGACAAAGGAAAGGCACAGTCACAGTATGATGGAGGAGGGCCATAAATGTTGAGACACACAAGATGAGCTTATTACAATTAAGCCACTGCAACTTGGTAGCTCTGTAGGCCTTACTGCATCTCACATGCAGTACTTAAAATGACCTTTTCAGAACTCAGATCTGCCCAAGTGTTTGCCACAACTGAAGACCCTTGCTTGTTCCCTGGCCCCCACAATGCTCAAGCCTTAACTTATAACAATCTCTTCTTTCCCTATTATGCTTTTATTTCCTCAACTGCACCAAACTCCTTCTCAAGGGCCTACACATCGGTTACTGACTTCTAGAATTTTTTTCTCTCCATTAGTTTCCAAGATGAATTAATGTTTTGAATCTTAGTTTAAATAATTTAGTGAGACGAACCATCCCTGAATACTCCTTTAACTTAAGCTTTCCCCTTGCACGCCTTTCTCATTCTCTCACAGCAACTGAAACAATGCGTACCATTTTGCATCAATAGAAAAGAAAAGGTGCCTATATAAAGGTGTTGTATATGTACAACAAAGCTACTTAATGGCCTTCTTTACAGTTGTTTCTTTGAATAGGTCTTTGGGGCATGTCAATTTCATGAGGCCAAGTACCATGTCCTTCTTGTTCTCTTGAATACTCTGTGAGTGCACGTGTGTGTGTGTGTGTGTGTGTGTGTGTGTTTGTGCGTGCATGTGCCAACAATTGTAGATAATGGGGCGAGTCCCGTATCCACTCCACCTCAGTACTCAGGCTGCTTGGGGAGGCTGGACATAGGAAGTTTGACCGCTCAGGCTGTGAGAAGCTGCAGGACACCACTCTGGGGTGGGGAAGTGAAGTCTGAGCCAGGGACACAGCTGGAGCTGGCTTGGAGTCTCGCACCTGCAAGGAGACTGGGGCCATCAGTTCTCAGGGCATCCAAGAGCCACTGGGATGCTGTGGGAGAGCTGAGACCAGAGTACAAGAGTGCAGGGACACTTTGTTCTGGAGAGTAGAGGGCAGCTCTGTAGGTGAAGGCCTTCTCTATGGCTTCCCATGGCCAATCATGATGAAAAGAGACAGTCCATGGTTTCAAGGTGTTTATTTTCATGGCGGAAGGTGGATAAGTAAAACCATATCCCACTTCTCATAGTGGGCCTGAGATTAAATACCTTTTGCAGGGAGGAGTGTCTGGGAGGGGAAATTCATTGGCTAAGCCTCTAGGCCTTTAGGTACCTTATTATAATGGAGATCTGTCTTGAGCCTATGTGACCTACAGTCACATCCTCTACCTGTGAAGATGCTTGGGGACTTGCTCTTACTCTCATGTGACTGATAGTCAAAAATCTATGAAGGGCTGCTGGCCAGGTTTCCTGGGAATCAGGCGAAACACCTACTGTCCCTCAGGGTCACCAGGGTTTCAAACCTCCTCAACCAGGAACCAGGGTCTTTCACTGTCCAAAAAGTACGAGAGAGAGAGAGAGAGAGAGAGAGAGAGAGAGAGAGAGAGAGAGAGAGAGAGAGAACGTGATATCTCTAATGATGTAAGGATCTCCAAAATACATGCTTGAAAAATTAAGTGAAGTCTCTTCATCTTAAGCTAGTCACATAGAGCTATCCTGTTCAACTCTTTCAAAAGTAGGTAAACTCATTTTCATTTAGAGTGTACTGATAGCCTACATAGCCAAGTATTATACTTGTCTATTTGCAGGCAAAAAGAATTTAACAAAATATACCTGTCTTTGAAAACTTTCCTAAATAAGGATGAATAACACACCCGTATAGCAAGATTATTGCTAAAAGTTGTTCGTAACATGTGCTGTGACCAAGCACACCCACTAAACACCATGTAGATCTGAATACCATATAGTTTTTGTTCAGAGGAGGTCATAGCTTAGAAATCTTCCCAGGAAAGAGTTTTGTAGCCCTACAATGTCACCTTATCAAGTTCTCTACATTTTTGTGTCTGATACTAATATACTAGAAAACAATTTTGTCAGTCCAGGGGCGGCAGGAGTGAATGTCTTATAGTTTATCCTTCATCACAGAAGTCTGTTGTTGTTGTTGTTGTTTTTGTTGTTATTGTTGTCGTTATTTTTGATGTTTTGAAACAGATAGACAGTATTACAGAGACTCATGACTAGTTGAGATCCAGAGAATTGGAGAGTGGAGAGATGGCTCAGTGATTAAGAGGACCAGGGTTCAATTCCTAGGACCCACATGATGGTTCACAACTGTCTTTAAGGACAATTTCAGGAGATCCAATACTCCACCAGACATTCATGTGGTACAAATACATACATGCAACCAAAACACCCATACACATAAAATAAAAAAAAAATCAATATTAAAAAGATAAAACAAGGGGTTGGGGATTTAGCTCAGTGGTAGAGTGCTTGCTTAGCAAGCGCAAGGCCCTGGGTTCGGTCCCCAGCTCCCAATAAATAAATAAATAAATAAATAAATAAATAAATAAATAAATAAATAAATAAAAGTTAGAACAAGATGCATAGAAAAATAAATGATCATAGTGTATCCCATCCCAATTGGTACATTTACAATGTAACCCCTACACCCAAGGTTCAGGGAAAATTAAAAGAAGGGGGCAGGTGGAGAGATTGTACAAGCCAGAGGACCCTGAGATAGTGTGTTCTAGATACGACAGTGATATGCAGCACACATGAAATTACAACAATACGGTTGCCTAAACAAGATCTACATGATGGCAACACAAGTCAGCATAACAATGTGAATGGGACGAATTTCACAAGGTCTAACACCCAGGTAAAGAGCTACAGGCAAGGAATGCTGCTGAGAGAGGAGAAATCAGTTATCTCTGGGAAGGAACTCCCTGATTGTTGTGTTATCTAATCCCAGCTGGTCAACACCAAGCACGCACACACACACACACACACACACACACACACACACACACACACACATCACAATAAAAATGGTTATCTATGTGTGCAAATGTATGCATTTGTATAGAGTTTGCATATGAAAGAGAATAAAAAGGAGTTATAAATTTGAGAGGGAGTGGAGAGCAACACAGAAGAAGTTGGAGAGGAAAAAAGAGAAGGAATGATTTAAATTTAGTACTTATGTATAAAATTCTCAAAAAATAAAAACTTCACATTTAAAAAATAATATTTTAGAATAGACCTTACACTAGCCACAAGAGGCAGACACTGGCACTAGAATACTGACTGGGTTGATTTTCGATTTAGAACATCAGAACAGCTGAGAAACAGATGGTTACATGAACAAGTCTTCTGCCTGTAGGAAAATCAATGGGGGAAAGCCAGAGCATAACAAAGAGGACTCTTGGTGTACTTGGCATCACTGCAAGGACAGTTGGTTGTATAATGCTAATATTTTCTGGCAGCCAAGCCAAATGGGATGATCTACTCACCCTTCGGATGTGCTGACCTCAGAGAACAGAAGGAAGTTTTCGTGAGCCAGAGGTTCTTCCTAGCCTTGGCAAAGTTGTATTGCCAATGAGGTCTTTTGGAACATCCTGCCTTTCGGTATTTCCAAGTCACTTTCTTCCTCCCTGTGGAAGGAATGCTGAAATTTACATCATATTTAAATTCCACACTAGAAAGTAAATAGTTAATTATCAGCCTAGGAAATGGGAGGACATGATGTCCTGGGGTTGGGGTAACCCCAAGGGGTTATCCTCTCTTTCTAAGCCTGTGATAAGAACATTCATTGGGTTACTGTCAGAATTGGCTATAAACCTCGAACCTCTGCTGTCTCCTCAAAAGTAACTTCGCATCTCTAAATCTTATCTATTTCATATTCATCAAATTCTCAAGACTTCAGTGGTAGTATTGTTAGGTCCTCTAGGATCTTTTATATAATCAAGTACAATTCTCAAAGGGAGAAAAAAAACACAATACATTTCTAAGCAGGCGTCACTGCAATGTTTTCAAGTGGAAATTATTCCATGGCAGGAGCAATTAATTTTGACTTGTGGAACTCAGCGAAATTTTCCAAAGGGGATGGCATTAGAGTTCACTCTCAAATGAGAACACTGGGCTGTAGGTCAGAGACTACAGTAATTCTGAAATAGTAAGAACATGTTGTATCAATTTTACTGAGAGTCTATAAGGCACTGTCTCATGCCAGGACTAAAAAAATCTTAGTCTAAGGGGAGTTTAGAAAAATACCGAGTCAGAGGGTCGAGATGCATCGTCTATTGCCTGACTTAGTCAGCCTTACACATACAAGGACACTGAAAGTGTTTGCTGTTCTGTAGGAATCACTGTAAAAGCCAACCCTTGATCCATATATTGTCAAAAATCTCTTCGAAGCATGCACACAAATATGAAAGTCATTCCTCTATAAGCTCCTAAAATGTTTTACTGTATGTCAACAATCACTGCTGGTCTTTATTGGACAAGTTACCTTCCGTTTTCAGTGTTATGGAGACAAGCATTTTGGAAAACATATTACAAAATCTAAAGTTGATAATTTTGATTTTTTTTTACAACTAAAGCAAGTCTACTACTAGACTTAAACAACAGATATGAGCTGTACGATATTGTAGCACATTTATTTGATTTCATGTTATAAAGATTCTTGCGTTCTTTAAATATCCCATGTACTAATATGGTGTGGGATGTGTATGGTTAGGAAAGACCATCCTCCCATTTCTTTTTTTTTCAATTAATTAATTAATGTACTTTACAGACCAGTATCAGCCCCTCCTCCTCCTATTCCCCCGTTCACAGCTCTTCCCCATCCCCCTTCCTCTTCTCCTCTAAGAAGGGGGAGCATCTCCTCCCCCCATTGGGTATCTCCCACTCATCATGTCCTTCCTTTTCATAAGCTGATGACTAACTGTATCCTTTCTTGTATGGAATTGAAATACGATGTAAATTTCAGCGTTGGCATGGTGACACACATCTGTAAGGCCAGTACGCAGGAGTTGAGCCAGAAAAATCTAAGTTCAAGTCCAGGCTAGACGACCAGCCTGAACGACAGAGGAAGACCCTGTTTCAACAGTTTATCCTCCACAAACTTGATTCATTCAGAAACACAAACATGGTTCAACATGTGAAAATCAATAAATGTAATTCGCCACGTAAACTCAAGGACGTAATTGCATGATCATTTCAGTAGCTACAGAAGATGCCTTTGACAAAGTCCATTACGCCTTCGTGATAATAGCACTAAAGGAACTAGTAATGAAAAGCACATATTAGAACATAATAATAGCTATATGTGATAGGCATGTACCCAAAATTATACTCACTGGAGGGAAACTGAGAGCATTTACTGTAAAATCTGGACTAAATGCTGACAAGGTTGTTCAGTGGTAAGAGCACTTGCCAAGCCACCCTCACAACCTGAGTTCAGTTTCCAGATCCCACTGTGGAGTGAGGGAATTAACTCCACAAAATTGTCTTCTGACCTCTGTACATGTGCGATGGTATGCATGCACCTGCACGCACACCTTACATAAACATACATACTAATTAATTAAAAGAATCTTATAAAATTCGGAGTAAGACAAGTCTTCCCTGTCTCTCTTCTGATTCAATTTAGTCTGATCATTCTTAGCCAGAGCAGTAAGCCAGGGGGGGAAAAGCTACAAATAGAGAAGAAAGAAGTCAAATCATCCATATTTGCAAACAGCGTTGACTTATGTTTAAAGAGCCTAACTCTAATGTTCTACCAGAAAACTCTTAGGCTTAACACATCTTTTCATCAAGATAGAAGGATAAAGAAATAATGTGAAAGTTGGTATCTTTCCTATATGTCAATAATGGCCATGTTGAGAAGGAAATCAAGAATTTACTACAATTTGCAATAGTTTCAACAACAAAACCTAACCAAGAATAAACCTAACCGAGAGAGTAAAAGATTTCTACAATTAAAGCTTAAGAACTCTGAAATAATTGGAGATGATGCTTGGAGATGAAATTCTAATTCTTCTAATTCTAATCCATTTTATGAATTAGAAGAATTACATCCACAGGTTTTATGCACTCTCCATCAAAATCCCAATCCCATTCTTCACAGAAATAGGAGAACATTTTACTATGGATGTGGAAGCACAAAAGACTTCAGATGCTCAAAGCGCCATCCTAGAGGTACTACCATGCCTGGTTTCAAGTTATAGTATAGGAGCCTAGTGACAAAACCAGACTGATATCTCCACAAAAGCAGACAGATAAATCAACGGAATAGAGTAAAGGACCAAGATATAAACCCATGAAGCTATAGGTACATGATCTTTTTTATGAATATGTCAAAACTACACATTTTTGAAAAGGCAAAACATTTAGCAAGTGGTGCTAGCAAAAAGTTGCTCTCTCTCTGTACAAGAATGAAGCCAGATCCCAATCATTCACCCCGTGGAAAGCTCAGCTTCAGTTGTATCAAAGACCTCAATACAAGGCCAGATACTATGGAATTGTTAAAAGATAAGGTAGAAAACAAAGTGCAAGATCTAGGTATAGGTAAGCACTTTGTAAAGACTCCACTATCTCAGGGAATAATGCCAACAGTGGACAAGGGAAATTTCATGAAATTGTAAAAACTGCACAACAACAACAACAACAAAGAAAAATAGTTAATCATCAGATGAAAAGGCAGTCCATAGGGAGGATAATGTTTTCTAACTCCACAGGTCTGACAAGAGCTTAATATATAGACTATTCAAAGAAAAAATACCTTTATAGCAAGAACTAAAATAACTAAGTCAATAAATGGGTTGATGAGGTTAAGACTCCTCAGAAAATAGATTACAAATGAGCAAGACACATATGAGAAAATGTTCAACTTTACTAACCATCAGGTAAAAGTAATTTAAAGTTGCCTCGACATTCCATCTTGTCCCAGTAAGAATGACAGTCATTAAATAAGCAATGCATCTATAGGTGTAAAACACTGCTGGTTTGAATGTAGACTAGTCCAACCACCATTGAAATCATTACACAGTTTCCTCAAAAAAAAGCTAAAAATATATGTACAGTTTTACCTAGCTATATGACTCCTGGGTATATACTCAAAAGACTTCAATTCACCATACATTCACCATACAATGGACATACATGAACATCCAAGATTACTGCAGCACCATTCTCAATAGCTAACTTATCAAGAAACAAGTTACAGGGAAACAAAGAATTTGAAGATTGTTGGGCAAAATGCTTCATATATTTTTCCATATATAATAATATAAATAATATACTATTAAATATAATATTACATATGGATAAGGGGAAACAGGAGATCAATGTTATAGGAAGGGATGAGTTACATAATAGGAATTTAAAGGAGACTAATTGTGGTTAGAAAAAGAAGGGGTTGGTGAATGAAGAAGAGTGTTCTCAAAATCCATTATATATGTATATTAAATATCCTTATAGCACTAGGTATTATGTGCAATGAATACACATCAACTGAAAAAAGAATAATTGGCACAAGATGATCTAAAAACTCTTGTGAAGTCACAAGTATTAAATATCCAAGGCAATCTTGATCAAAAAGCGCAATGATAGAGGAATCATTATACCTGATATCAAACTACATACCCATAGTAACAAAACCACCATAGTTTGACAGAAAACCAGAAATATGGACAAATGGTTGACTCATAAATAAAGCCGTGTAACCACAGCCACCTGACTTTAGACAATGATAACAAAAGACAGAGAAAATAAAGGCAGCCTCTTCAACATGTGATTCTAGGGAAACTGGATACATACATGTCGAAAAATGAAAACATATTACCTAGTGCTGCACAAAATTAATTCAAAATAAAAATGAGAGTTAGAGATGTAACTCAGTGATGGAACACTTGCCTGACATTCACAAAGACCTGGATTTAATTCCTAGTACCACCAAAATATTTAAAATGTAAATATAGTCCCCCCAGTTGCACCAGTCACATTTCAGGTGTTTAATGGCCAGAGTGGTAGTAATTAGCTATCTAATTGAACAGCATACTTACAGAGCATTTCTCTTAGCCCAGAAGGTTCCATTGAACTCTCCAATGCCACTCTAGATAACGGCTTTATGTGTATAATCTTTGTATATGAATGACCAAAAATCATTCACTATGAAATAAATGGATGGATGGATAAATTAGTATGGAAGTATAGTATTATAAAGCTATTTGAAAAATTTAAAAGAGGTGCAGTGATAATCACTATAATGTTTAGAGAAGCAATTTAAGCAGAGACTGGGGTCTTGTACATAAGTTTGGAAGGCTGAGTAGGGTTTTGATACAAGGCCATGAACTGTATCATAGCAGGAGTTGGAATAATTACTGAGGAGGAAATCAGATAGCTCAGAAACAGAGAAGCAGTAGCAATAATCAAATCCACAGCAATACTGAGCAGGAAAAGTAAGTAATGAGGTCAGAAGCCAAAAAGATTAAAAGGAGGCCAAGAGGGTAGAAAGCAGATCAGAAAGAGCAGTTGAGGACAGCGGCATTGAAATACATGATGGCATCTGAAGCCCAAGTTCCAGAATTTAAGGGCTGGACAATCTTTCATTCCTGAGATCAAAATCTATTCATTTCCTAATTATATCACTGACTGTCAGAAGAAGGGAGACTTGTACCTTTATACTGGACCCTATGGTTGGATAGTTATCTGTAAGTATGTGGAAGAATAGGATTTGGCTCGTACTACAGGTTGTTATCAAATTTGGAAGGCTGGGTCTTTAACTGGCTTAAGAAATGAATTTCTGAGAGTAATTATTCTGGGAAGAATAAAATACCAGAGAGAGAGCAAGTGTTAAAAAAAAAAAAAAGAACCTATCAAAGGGCAAAGAAAAAAAGAAAAAAAAAGAAGAAGAAAAAGAAAAGATAAAAAAGCAAAGGTCAGTCACAGAGGGAATATATTAAAAAAATATTAAGAAGTCTTAATGTTGGTTGTTATATATAATTGCTTTTTAAAGCAGGAATGTGTACAGATTCTGAAACTAGTGGGACTGATTTAGTCAGAAACTATAGAGAGCTGAAACTCCAGGCTCCAGCCATTTTCTGAAATATTCTATTGTCCACTCCTAGTTTTCCTGAAAGCCTCTTTAGCTCTTTTGTATAAATGTACTCACTCTCAGAAGCGGCAATTCAAAAATCTGGCTCCTAGCATTTTTGGTAGGGAGGGGTCAGGTGTTTGGCAACAGGGAAAATTGAATGTAAGCAGAATATTAGAGGCCGTCATTTTCAAACCCATGAAAGAAGCAGACTGGTTGTTGTTAACTCTCCTATCTTGTAATGTTTATCTAGTCTAGCAATAAAATCCTCTCTTACCTTTTTATGTATTTTAGATTCCTAAAATTCATTTACACTTTCAGCTGTTTTCACACCCAGTATTCATATTAGTGGCCATCTTTGAAACAAATTTCAAGAAATAGAACAAGTATAACTGTTCCAACGGCTGTTTACTGTAGTGCAATCTCATTTTGAACCATGGATTTTGAGATCACAGAGTATAGTATTTAGGGATAGAGATAGTCTGCCCAACAGAGTAGACAAACTCTATCAAACCTTAAGAAAATAATCCTACAAGTAGAAATTGGGCATTACTAGATCAGTCAAAAGTGCATTTGGTCCTCATCTAGGATTCTCTCCCAATGCTATTCTGACCTCTCTGGATACAGCTTAGATTCATGTGGAAGACCAGTCTAATATACTTGTGTGTGTTGTTAATTCTTTACAAAAATTACGGATCTTGATTCTCAAGGCTGTTTCTTGTTCTGACTCTACTTATTCTTTCCACTTCATGTAACTTCATTCTTCAGCCTCCAATTCCAGTGCCCAGGCATGAGTCAATCTACTGAAATGTGGACAGCTCTCTTGGCATGCATGAGCAATCAAATGTCCAAAGTAAATTGATGACTAACCATGTGTCCAAGAGATCCACAGGGCTTAGGGAATTAAAAGGCTTATTCTTATGGTTAAACACTGGGAATGCCATCTCATTCGTGTCCACTGATCTTTCTATTATCAGCTGGAAAACCACCAGCAGATCCCTAGTTCATCTGCCAGGATGCAAACTAACCCTTCTTTCAAGTCCCACTTTTGTTTGTTAGGGTTAGGAATGCCAGAGCCATTCTAAACGGAATCTAGTTGGCACAGCTAATTGGAGATATAAGATCATAATTACAGTGTTACAGCATCAGTCTGCATTTTCTTGGAATTCATTATTTAGTGTTTCAATATATATCATTGGGACCTCCTAGCATTGTTCATATTTCAAGAGAAAAACGTTTATACTGTAACTATTCAGGAGAAAGCAATGAGTATTAAAAATATCACTTATAGCCTGATGTTTCCAAGTGAAGAAATTAAATTCCAGAGAGTGGAGATAACTTGCCCAAAATTGCATAGCTTGTAAACCCCTGAATTGAAGTTTCTTTCATATCTGTTTTGTTCAGAATATATATCTGCCTCCATTAAGATGTCTGTCTATTTCTAGCTGCTCTAGCAGGAAATCATCTGATTTTAACTGATTGGAAACATACTAGAATATTTCTTTCCTGATGGAGTACTGTACTATAGAGTCCTAGTTGACATGTCTGCAGCAGAATGGGGGCCTCATTGTGTTAATTTGTAGATCTTTTACCAAACATACTTATTGGGAATATATTATGTGCCATCACATAGAAAGAAGATTGAAATAAACAGAAGAAACAGGAAAGGTCATTAAAGAATATGTAACCAAAGAAATAGGGCTAATGAAGCCCTTCCCACAACGAAAGGAGAAATGTAATATTTCCTCAATATACTAAACATAGAATTACTGTGTGACCCAGCAAAGCAAATAATTCTCTCTCTCTCTCTCTCTCTCTCTCTCTCTCCTCCTCCCTCCCTCCCTCCTCCTCTCTGTGCATATGTGTGAATGCCAATTCATTAAAGTCTCCTCCTAAATGCAATAGGGACACTAAGAAGTTACGGAAAAAGCTACTGTCAAAGTGGACTTTGGTGGTTCTGGATTTCTTTTTTGCTTCAAACTCATTAACTTTTTAGTTTCCTGAGTCATGAGATTATAGGCCTGTGCCTTGGGTTTTTTGATTCAAGGAACAACAATCAGTGAAGTCTGGATGGGCAAGGTAGACTGTGAAGGGTGGTGATATTCAGGAATCAGAAACTCCTGGCCTAAGAATAGGGAAGGAACCATAGAGCAAGACAGAAAGAACAAACGGGATTCAAAGTCTTTATGGAATAGCAAAGAGGAGACACTCTTAAAGTTTTCAGAAGTACAACCATTAGGCATAGAGAAAATCAGAGACAATGACTTAATTAATTGCTTTCCTTATTTAGTCCTATTATGATAAAAATACCATTTGAGCAATTTTATTTCATTATTTTTTATAAAAAAAAACCTGGTTAATTGGGATTACAGTTTCAGAGTTAGAGTTCATGGTGGTAGAATGAAGGCATGATGACAGGAACAGCTGCAAGCTTACATTTCCTACTATAAGCAGTAGTAGGCAGAAAGAACTAACCTGAAATGGCATGAGTCTTTTGAAACCTCAAAGCCTGCCCCTCAGTAGCTTCTCCATTAAGGCCACAACTCCGAATCTTCCCACAGCCACCACCTGGAGATCAAGTGTTTAAACATTTGAAAAATTTCAAAGAGTATAATTTGCTGGGAACAGATGGAGACCAGAAGGATCCTGTCCCACGCTGCTCCGCGGTTCCTGTGCCCTGTGTCCTCCTGGCGGGTCCCAC
Organism: Rattus rattus; assembly: GCF_011064425.1. NCBI lineage: Eukaryota > Metazoa > Chordata > Mammalia > Rodentia > Muridae > Rattus > Rattus rattus. The sequence continues at coordinate 93,711,614 of NC_046172.1, forward strand.
TTTCGACAGTTATTGGAGCACTTTGGACAGTTCTTAGAGCGAAAATGCTTGCTGACAAGAGCCTGATATGGATGTCTCCTGAGAGACTACCAGAGCCTTACTGAAACAGATGAGAATGCTTGCAGCTAACCATCAGACTGAGTCCAAGGACCCCAATGGGGGAGTTAGAGTAAGGACTGAAGGAGCTGAAGGGATTTGCAACCCCATAGGAAGAACAACAATATCAGCCATCCAGACCCCACAGAGCTCCCAGAGACTAAACCACCAACCAAAGAGTACACATTGGGGAGACCCATGACTACAGCTGCATATGTAGTAGAGAATGACATTGTCTGGCATCAATAGAAGAAGGCCTTATTCCTGTGAAGGCTTATTTCCCCACTGTAGGAGAATGCTAGGGTGGTAAGGTGGAAGTGGGTGGGTGGGAGGGGGAGCATCCTCTTAGAAGCAGGGGGAGGGAAAGGGGTTATGGGGGAACTAGGAAAGGAGATAACATTTGAAATGTAGATACATAAAATATTCAATTAAAAAGAAAGAGTATAATTTACTACATTAAGAATAGGTCCATATATTTCCATTATATTATTCTAGAACTTTTTATCTTCCAAAATAGGAAGCCATTAAGCAACCTCTCCCCATTACCTCTCCATGCTTGACCTATCAACTCATGACCAGATGTCTTTATGAATTCATCAATACTGAATATTCCACTCGCTATATGTTTTAGTTTGCTTTCTGCTGTGGTAAGGCCATGATCAAAGTAACATGGGGAGAAATTGTTTGAGCCTTTACCTGCATGTTCCAGGACAGGAACACGAGGCAGGATCCTGGAGGCAGGAACTAAAACACAACCCTAGAGGAGCTACTAAGCCTCATATTCTTATACCTCCAAGGAGTTCCTGCCCAGAAATAGTACCACCACCAGTGCGCTGGGGCTTGGTCCTCCCCATTAATCATTAGTTAAAGAAGTGCTCCACAGACTTGCCTAGAGGCCAATCTTATGGAGGCATTTTCTCAACTGAAAGTGCTTTCTCTACCGTTAGCCTAGTTTGTGCCAGGTTGACAAAAAAATTACACAGGAGAATCCATGGCTTTTGTGTCTGACTCCTTTCATTTAGAATAATGACTTCACAGTTCTTTCATATTATAACATACCGTTCATTTTATGGATGAGTACTATTACATTGAAGGTATGCCACCTTTTTCAAGATTTCATCCAGCAAATGAAAGACAGTTGGGCTGTTTCCACCTTGGAGTTCTCGTGGATAAAGCGTCTATAAGTTTTGTGTTATAACATTTTTGCCTGTTTCCAGTTCTTTGGGCACATGCACTTAGCAGAGGGATTGCTGGGTTGCATAGTCATTCTATGAGCAGTTTACTGGGGGAACTGTCACACTTCTCATAGCATCCTGTCAGTAGCTGGGAAATACCTCTGAGATTTGAGTTGAATGCTGGCTTTGATACTTCCTATATCACCCACTTTGGTTGAAATGTATGTTCAAACCAGAAGATAGGAATTGGAGAGAAAGTAAACTGATGTTTTTAAAAGTAAAGAAGGAAGGAAGGAAGGAAGGAAGGAAGGAACGAAGGAACGAAGGAACGAAGGAACGAAGGAACGAAGGAACGAAGGAACGAAGGAACGAAGGAACGAAGGAACGAAGGAAGGAAGGAAGGTTAAAACCTCTCAGCCTTCTCATTTGCTGAATAGGATATTTGGGGTATTATATGGTTCCATGCCTAGAGGGACACACAATTGCCTGACACTGTAAGCAATAAATACATATGAAAGTCTCATCTAAAATACTATATATAGTCAAAAAGTCCAGTTAACTAGACTCACAGCTGTCTTAGTGATTTTTCTTTTTTTATTGTAGATTTTTATTTACATTCCCAGTTTCCCATCCATAAACCACCTATCCCATTCCCCTCCCTGTCTTCTATGAGGGTGTTCCCACACTCACCCACCCACCCCTTCCCAACTCCCTGCCCTGACATTCTCTTACACTGGGGGGGGTCGAGACTTGGCAGGACTAAGGTGCCCAACAAGGCCTTCTTCTGCTACATATGCAGTTGGAGACATGAGTCAGTCCATGTATCATCTTTGGGTAGTGGTTTAGTACCTGGGAGCTCTGGTTGGTTGGCATTGTTCTTGTATGGGGGTTAAGCCCCCTTCAGGCTCTTTCAATCCTTTCTCTAATTCCTCCAACGGGCTCCATTCTCAGTTCAGTGGTTGGCTGCAAGCATTCACCTCTGTATTTGACAAGGTCTGGCAGAGCCTTTTAAGAGACAGCTATATCAGGTTCCTATCAGCATGCACTTCTTGGCATCAGCAATATTGTCTGGGTTTGGTGGCTGTATGTATATGGGCTGCATAACCAGATAGGGCAGGCTCTGAGTAGTCATTCCTTCAGTCTCTGCTCCAAACGTTGTTTCCATATCTCCTCCTATGAATATTATTATTCCTCCTTCTCAGAAACATCCACACATTGTTCGTCCTTCTTCTTGAGCTCCATGTGGCTGTGGATTGTATCTTGGGTAATCCAAACTGTCGGGCTAATATCCACTTATCAGTGAGTGCATACCATGTGTGATTTTGATGATTGGGTTACCTCACTCAGGATGATATGTTCTAGTTCCATCCCATATCCTTGCCCCAACCCATCCCAGAACTTGGGAGGTAATCTGAATTTCAAGAAAAAATTATCCATTCTGGTTATTTAACCTCTTAATTTTTTACATTTATTTATTTATTTATTTATTTATTTATTTATTTATTTATTTATTTAACTTATTCTCTATATACACCCTTTTCACTGCCCTGCTCATGGTTACCCCCTCCCACAATCCTTCCCCCATCCCTGCTTTCCTTCTCCTCCAACCCAGTAGGAGCTCCCTTGGTATCCCTCCACCCTGGCACTTCAAGTCTCTGAGAAGCTAGATGCTTCCTCTCCCTCTGAGGCCAGAGAAGGCAGCCCAGTTAAACAATATATCCCACATATAGGCAACAGCTTTTGAGAGAGTCCCCATTCTAGGTGTTCAGGATCCACATGAAGAACAAACTGCACATCTGCTACACATGTACAAAGGGGCCTAGGTCCAGCCTGTGTATGTTCTTTGGTTGATGGTTCAATCTCTGAGAGCCCAAAGGTTCCAGGTTAGTTGACTCTTTTGGTCTTCCTGTGGAGTTCCTATCCCATTCAGGGCCTGCAATCTTTCCTCCTATTCTTCCATAAGAGTCCCCCAAATCCATCCACTCTTTGGCTGTAGGTGTCTATATCTGTCTGAGTCTGCCGGTGGGTGGAGCCTCTCAGAGGACAGCCTTGCTAGACTCCCATCTGCAAACATAACAGAGTATTATTAGTATTAGTAGTGTTAGGGACTAGTGCTTGCCCATGGGGAAGGACATGCATAGTATGTACTCACTTGCAAGTGGATATCAGCCATAAAATACAGGTTACCCATGCCACACTCCATAAACCCAACAAAGCTAAACAAGAAGAAAGGTACAAATGAAGAAGTTTAAATCTCACTTAGAAAGAGGAATAAAATAGTCATAAGAGACAGATGGAGGGAGGAAACTGGGTGGGAGAGGGGATTGGAGGGGAGTAGGTAGAGTTCAGGATCAGGTGTGGGGGAGGACAGAAAAGATGACCAGATGGCCAAAAAATGAAGGAAATCTTCAACTGGCCTGGGTGGGGGTGGGGACAGAAATACAGGGAAGGGGGGATGGAGCAGAGACTTGGGGAATGGCCAACCAATAACAGGCCTAAACCCTTACTTTATTATTATTATTATTATTAAATTGAGTATTTCTTATTTAGATTTCGAGTGTTATTCCCTTTCCCGGTTTCCGGGCAAACATCTCCCCCCCCCCTCCCCTTCCTTATGGGTGTTCCCCTTCCCACCCTCCCCCCATTGCCGCCCTCCCCCCAACAGTCTAGTTCACTGGGGGTTCAGTCTTAGCAGGACCCAGGGCTTCCCCTTCCACTGGTGCTCTTACTAGGATATTCATTGTTACCTATGAGGTCAGAGTCCAGGGTCAGTCCATGTATAGTCTTTAGGTAGTGGCTTAGTCCCTGGAAGCTCTGGTTGCTTGGCATTATTGTACATATGGGGTTTCAAGCCCCTTCAAGCTCTTCCAGTTCTTTCTCTGATTCCTTCAACGGGGGTCCTATTCTCAGTTCAGTGGTTTGCTGCTCGCATTTGCCTCTGTGTTTGCTGTATTCTGGCTGTGTCTCTCGGGAGAGATCTACATCCGCTCCTGTCAGCCTGCACTTCTTTTTGCTTCATCCATCTTTTTTTAATTATTGGACTTTGTGTGTGTGTGTGTGTGTGTGTGTGTGTGTGTGTGTATGTGTGTGTGTGTGTGTGTGTATGTGTGTGTGTGTGTGTGTGTGTGTGTGCGCGCGCGCATGCACATATACCATATACATGATAGTTTTCCTGTGACAAAATCCTTAAGCAGCTCAGCCACCCATGTGACTGTTTTTGAAAAGGAAGGAGTACACTAACTATTCAAGAAGAGTTTGCTGGTGAGCAGCACATGTTCTGAAAATCCATAGAGGTAAAATCTACCTCAGGTTTTAGTAGCTACATATTCCTAGACAGTTCAGTTCACCCACCCTTTGAGTTTTAGTTTCCTCATTTGCAAATATGAAATCATGACTTTCAATACCTATCTGTGCTAATTGTCTTGTGAAGCTTTAAATAAGGCAACTACATCTTAATGGCACTCACATAACAAAATTGTCACCCTCTCTGATGCTGCAAAAATTCCCATGACTTGGACTGAACTTGTTTCCCACATACCACAGGCCATCAGTGCCTCAGGGGAATTAAAGACCCAAGGGACTTCATCTAGACCTGAAAAAATATCAAATGATCATAAATATTCTTTGCAAATAAAATGAAATTCCATCATAACAAAAGCGGTGCAAGACTCTCAAATAGATCTTTTCAGTTTCCTGCTTATGATTAGTCTCTGTTGGAAGTTATGTTTTTCTAAGAGAGATTAACTTTCCATCTGTACAGATGTTTCTCTCATGTTAACATCTGTGGTAATCTGTGCACACAACTTGTCTCATGTGATTTTTGGAACAGTCCGTTGTGAAGTATCATTCATACTTTGGAGCTGTAGGAACTTTCTCAGAACTAGTCTATGTCAGAAGCAGAATTTAAACTGAGATCATTTCAGACTTTTAGACCACTCTTGCCTTAAAGAATTCCAGAGACTTCCCTTTTGCTGTTGCAAATGCAGAAATCAATAAATGCAAAGCCAGTGGCCTGTAGTTACTCAGACAGTTAATAATAAAGCAGGGACTAGTTCAAGGAATCCAAGCTCATCTTACTGTATTTCCTCTGAATGGACAAATAATGCAGTGGGTCATTGATTTTAAAGATGATTAAAAGATCTGGGAAAAGACTATACATGAACAAACCAATGACTCCAACTGCATATGTAGCAAAGGATGGCCTTGCTGGGCACCAATGGAAGGAGAAGCCCTGGATCCTGCCAAGGTTGGACCCCCAGTGTAGGGATTGTCAGGGGGTGATAAGGGGGTGAATGGGGAGGGGAACACCCTTATAGAAGGGGAAGGGAGGGTTAGGGGGCTGATAGACAGGAAACTGAGAAGAATAACATTTGAAATGTAAATAAAAATGCCCAAAAAGAAAGAGAGAGAGAGAGAGAGAGAGAGAGAGATTTGGGAAGATCTGAAAATAAGTTCCTCCCTCTCATTCCTCAATTCCTTCCATTTGGCCTTCCTTTATGTCCCCGCCTTGAGCTTACTCATAAGAAAACACACAGACATAGGCAATCCACAGGTGGTTTCAGTTCTAGCGTATTAATGAAGATTAACCATGGTGGTGGGTAGTTTTATGTGTTCACTTGAGTAGGCTTTGGTTCACAGACGCTTAGTGAAATAGCAGTCTAGATGTTACTGTCAAGAGATTCTATAGAAGAATGGACATTTAAACTGGTGGAATGACTAAAGCAGAGCAGACTACTCGCTATAATGTGGGGAAGCCACACCCAACCTTTGAATGCTTGAAGAATTTCCTGGAAAAGAAATTTTGCTTCCAAAATATGGTTGGGGGACCAGCGAGAAAATACTTGCTGTGCAACCCTGATGACCTGAACCCATGTTTAACAAGCAGGGCTCAGTGACAGGGATCTATAATCTAGTACTCCTAAAGCAAAATGGGGAGACATAAACAGGAAAATAGTCTAGAAGTTCATGGGACTTTTAGCCTAGAGTTTACAGCCCATCTGTAGAAACAAGAGTGACCCTGCCTCAATAAGGTAGAAGGAGAGAACCGACTCCCCAAATTGCTATCTGACCTCTAACATGTATGTCACAACTCACATGCACCCATCCTACATATACATAAAATCCATGCAACCCTAATACTTTTAAAATAGGAAATAATGACTTTGAAATCCAGCGTCAAATCTTCCCTGGCCTCCATAATATCCTGATGATTTCGAACTTGCTAATGCCTATGATCATCAAGAATAGCCCTTAAATTATGTTAATCTATAGATGTCTCTTGTTCTGTCTTTTCTCTCCATAACCTTTTGTTGAAGAAGGTGGGTTCTTTCACCCCATGAGACTTTGCTCATTTGAGTTTATTGTTACTTAATCTCCAAATTAGTAGGACGTAAATTAAAATGTTTCTGCACATCAAAAGAAACTATCAATAAGGTCAACAGGAAGCTGATAGAATAAAAGAAATCCATTGCCATCTATAGTTCAGACAAGGAGTTATCATCTAAAATATGTACAGAGCCCCCATAAAATTAAATATCAAAGCCCCAAACTGCCAAACAATAATGGGGTCAATGAACTTAGCAAAACAGTTCTCAAAAGAGGAGATACAAAAACTCAATAACTATTTTTTTAACTTTAAGATTGTAACTTATCATTTCTTCCTTTTCCTTCCATATACCCTGTTGGTCTTTTTTAAATTGCTTCTTTTTAAAATTGTTATTTCATGCACGTATGTATATACATATTATTCATGAATATAACTTGTTCTGTCTATACAATGTTACTTGTATGTATGTTTATGAGGGTGACCAGTTGGCTCTAGACAATCAGTCAGTGTACTCTACCTTAGGGAGGGCTACCTCTCCTGCTTCCAGCCTTCCTCAATTACCTGTAGTTCTTTGTGTAGGGTTGAGATATTGTGGGCCTTTTCCCCATGTAGTTTGGCAAATTCATTGGTATACTCCTTTATCTCATGTTTGGGCAATTATGTTGGTGAGAATTTATGGGTGTAGTTTCTGACGTTACTAGGAGACATAATCTCCCAAGCAATCTCCCTAATCCTTTGACTCTAACTGTCTTTTCTGCCCATTCTTGCACAATGATCCCTGAGCCCAGGGTACAAGAGTTGTTTAGTAGATCTATCTAGTGGCACAGGGTTCCCACATCTCTGTATTTTAACTGGATGAGCTGTTTTTTTAATCCTGGTCCCTGTCTGTTGCAAAGAGAAATAACTTGATGGGAGGTGAGGACTCCATTTAATCTGTAGGTATAAAGACAAATTAGTTTATAGGTTGTTGTTAGAACTTATTCTGGTTTAGAGTCTTCTCCAATAACCATGACTTTACTAGCACTGAGTAGTTATCTAGGTTTCTAGTAGTTATCTAAGTTGAGAGGGTCTTAAATCCAACTTAGAGAGCTGTTGGTTACCACCAAGGTGTGAGTGCCACTACTGTGCCCTTAGGGTTATCATGCCATGCTGGTCATCATTGTGGTTCATAGCCATCATAGTAGGATTAGACTGCTGGCTGCCTCTCTCCTTTGTAAGTTTGCATGATGCCTCTTGGTACCATGAAAACTAGACTTCAGGAAGAAGCCATTCAGACAGGTATCATGCCAGGAAACTCTGGACTTTGTGAAGTGCACGGTGTCTACAGCAATAGAGACTTACCTTACCTTTGTGGGGCAGCAAGAGTAATAGCAACAGACTGCGTCCTAGAAGAATCAAAGGCATTCGCTATCACGAGCTTCAGAGAAATGTAAATTCAAAATGTAGTAAAATCCATTCTCTGTCCATAAGTTTTATCCAAAAATGTTTTCTAGAATGAATATGGGGAAAGAAAAATCTTTACATACCATTGTAGTGGATGTAAACTAGTACAAACACGATAGAAGCCTGTATGGAAGTTTCTCAAAAGGTCAAAACCCCCAATCCAGTCACTATTGTTGATGCCAAGAAGTGCATGCTGACAGGAGCCAGATATGGGTGTCTCCTGAGAGGCTCTACCAGAGCCTGACAAATACAGAGGTAGATGCTCACAGTCAACTATTGAACTGAGAACAGGGTACCCATTAGAGGAGTTGGAGAAAGGATTGAATAACAATAAGAATAACAATATCAACCAACTAGACCCCTACCTGAGCTCCCAGGAACTAACCACCAACCAATGAGTATGCATGGAGGGACCCATGATTCCAACCACATATGTAGCAGAGGATGGCATTGTCCAACATCAATAGGAGGAAAAGCCCTTGGCCCTGTGAAGGCTTGTTTCTCCAATGTAGGGTAATGCCAGGGCTTTGAGGTGGGAGTGGGTGCATCCTCACAGAAGCAGAGGGAGCGGAGAGGAGTTATGGGAGAGGGGGCAAAGGGAATAACATTTAAAAATGTAAATACATAAAATATCCAAACAATCATGACTGACTCTACTTCAACCTACAGAGATACTTTCACACAGATGTTTGTGGCTCTTCTATTCATAATAATAGCTGAGAAATGAGATCACCATAGATGTTCACTAGCACAATGAGTGAACAATAAAACAATATGCATATACAATTGAATTATATTCAGTTATAAGGAAAAATAAAATTATAAAATGTGCAGGAAAACGGATGAACCTACAAATAATTAAGAAGTAGCTCAGACACAAAGGGCTTAAATTCCTTTTCAGACGTAGAGTATAGTGGCTGTTATCTAGGTGAGTAAATGCAGGTAAAGTTCAGGAACCCAGAAAGGATACTGTAGGACTTTAAAGTGTGAAAGACAACATAATTAAGTAGAAAGTGGAATGCTGGGGCAAAATGAAAAAAAAATGGGATGGGAGAAAAGGCAGAAACAAGGGAAGGGAGAAAATCAACCAAATGAAATATTTGTCAAAAATGCTATATGGAAACTTGTTACTCTGTAAGCTAATTATGGAAAATAAAAATAGGTGCCAGTGAGATGATTTACCTCTTAAAGGCAAGTCCAAGGACCTGAGTTGAATTCCCCAATACCCACCCACATGGTAGAAAGAGAGAGCCAACTTTGGCGGGATAGCCTCTGTCCTCCATATGCAACTTCACACATACACTCATACACGTAAAATGAATAAATTACATAGTTGAAAACTTCATTTTAGAGAAATTTCTCTCCATTAATTTTTATGATTTACCTTGATTAATAGTTCAGTAAGCAATGTTTGATTCCATTACCTTTTAAAACACTATTTAAAAATATTTTACACCATTTACCCTGTGTGCCAGTGTGCATGCATGTGTTTGTGTGTGTGCATGTGCATGTGCTTGTATGTGTGTGTGTGTGTGTGTGTGTGTGTGTGTGTGTATGTGTGTGTGTGTGTGCACGTGTGTATAGGGAGTACATCATCATAAACTTATGGAGTCCTTATGACCGCAGATATCATTATTAATGCTCACATTATTACTGTTTGGCCAACATAGTTTTTGTTTCCCTTTTAATGACCCACATATTTCATTGTGTTTGTACCGTGCTACTGAGTTACAGTATGCTCTTCATAAAAATATATTTCCCAAGTTTAAACATATGCACACAACCCTGAATGAATCATCATAGACAGGGGAACAGACTTATCTTTCACACTCCCAACATTTCGTTGATCCCTCCTCTCAAAACTCCAGACTTCTCTCAGCCCTGGGATAATTAAAAAAAATCTTTTTAGTGTTTTAGAATCAAATATGTGGAAATTCAAAATGCCCATGCTTTCTCTTCCAACCTCTTTTGCTGAGTAAAATTATTTTGACCCTTATTCACGATGTTGCCTGTACTCAATTTTTGGTTGACATTCTCCTGTGCTTTACATTGCAATGCTTCCTTATTGGTTTCTTCTCGTTGTTGTGACCACATATCTGAAAGGAAGCAGCTTAAGGGAGGAGGTAGGTTACTTTTGGCTCACAGTTTAAGGGTACAGTCTACCATAACAGAGAGGTTATAGTATGTAGAGAGGCGTGAGCCAGCTGCTCACACTGTGGCTACAATCAGAAAAAAAGAGGTGAGCACTGTTTCTTAGCTTGCTTTCTCCTTTCCATTCACTTCAAGACCCAATTGCTATGATAAATACCATTACCAAAAGCAACTTTTGGAGAAAAGGGTTTATTTTAGCTCCCTATCACCCAGGGAAGTCAGAACAGGAACTCAAGCAGGGCAGGAACCTGAAGGCAGGCACTGATGCAGAGGCCATAGAGGGGTGCTGCTTACTGTCTTGCTCCCCTGGCTTGCTCAGCTTGCTTTCTTATGCAACCCAGGACCACCTGCTTATGCTCAGGAATGAAGAAAATGCCCGACAGGCATGCTCATAGGCCAGCTGATAGAGTTTCTCAAATGAGGTGTTCTCTTCCTATCTTAATTTATTTGTGTAAAGTGGGAAAGGTAACCATCACAGCCTATGGAATGGTGGCATCCATACTTGGAGTATGTTTTTTCCTCCTCAATTAAGCCTTTCTAGAAATACCCTTGCAGATGTTCCAAGAGGTCTGTTTCCATGATGATTCTAAGCTCAGTCAAGTTGATACAAAGATAAATGATCAGATCTTGTACAACTAACCTTTTTTAAAAAAAGTGAATGTTGTCCGATTTCTCAGATTATCTCACATATCATTTTAAGTATTATATAAAACATTGTTGCCTAATGTAAGAAAACAAGGATGATTTTCCTAATTTTTCTACTAAAAGTTTTAAAGTTTAGTGGTTATATTTTTATGTTCACAATCTAATTTGAATTGATTTCGTATGTAGCATTAGGTGTAGGTCAAAAGTCATTACTTGTTTATCCTGTATGTGGATGTCCACCTGTTCTAACAGCATTTGTTGACTCTTCATTTCTGAATTAACTTTGTATCTCAATAAAAACCAGCTGCCAATGTATATGTGGATATGTTTCTAGACTCTGTCTGTTCCACTGATATATATGTAATTTTATTATGGTTTGAATCTGCAATGTCCCATGAACAGTTGTGTGTTTATGGCCTAGATGCCGAGCTTTGTACAATGACTAGATCATGAGGGTATTCTAGCACATAGCAATACACTCAATTATCTCATTGTCATTCATTCATTGATTCATAATATGATGACATTCTTTAGAAGTGGAAAAATAAATGAAGTGCTACTTAGTTGGAGAAATTACGTAAGCCAGCTCCCTCGCCCCACCTTTCTGTGCTACTTCCATTTCCCTTTTCTACCCCACTCGTCTACCATGAAATGAGGGGCTTTGTTCTACCACACTCTTTACACTCTGATATTCTGCCTCGAATAAGCCTACAGTAATAAAGTGACCATGAAGTGGCTGACCATCAAAAACTGTGATTCAAAATGAATCTTGGCACCATTAAATTGTTTTCCTTTCCTGGGAAAATTCCTGGGAAATTTGTTACAGCCATGAAATACTGACCTGCACAGGTATCTTCACCAATATTACTTTTTAAAGTCAGGTCTTGTAGTTCTTAAAGCTTCTCCTATCACCCCAACAAAAGAAGTTTAACAATGCTAGGTACTTGCCATTTTCAGATAAAAATGTTAATTGCATTGAATATGTGATATCTTTTTTTGTAGATTTCATGCTATCATTTCTGTAGTTCTTATCATCTGTAGATAATGACTTTCCCATGTCTTCCTTTCAATTCTGAACCTATCTTCTCTGCATGCTTCTTGCACTGGCAGAGACAGCACCAATTGAATGAAAATGGAAATGGCATGAAATGCAGAGATTTTCGTCTCTCAATCTTAATGACAAAAGCATTAAAGATTCCCACCCTGGGTGTAACATTAATTTCAGGGTTTGTATTGTATTGTTTTGTTTTGTTTCCTGTGTTTAGTTGGTTGTGCTTTGGCTTTGAATGGTTTTGTCTTGTTTTTGATTTGCTGGTGCTCATTTGCTAGCTCTAACTATAATTTGTTTCTGTACATAGTTTTTAACAGCGTGAAGATAACCCTTTCTGCTTCTTGCTTTCTGTTTTTTTTTTTAGGTTTGTTTGTTTTCATTTTGTTTTGTTTTTTTAACCAAGAAAAGAAAATAAACTTCTTTCTTCAAATTTATTTTTTGCATCCACATAGATTTTACCCAGCCGCATGTATTTCTGTCTTACTTTCTTTCTTTAATCAAGTATGAATAATTACATTGACAGGGTTTTTTAATTGCTAAACCAACCTATAATGCATGAAATAAATTATATTTGTCCATAGGTTCCATCACTTTCATATGTTATTGAATTTAAAATCCAAATTTGTATGAACTTTTTACTTCTATATCTTAAAAATAATGTGGCACTGTCACACATATGTCACATGCCCATCCAAGAATTATAGGATGCAAATGCTCAAAAGAAACAGGCATGGAAACTGAATGAGACAAATCAAAACAGTAGCTAGTCTCCACACAGATAAGCACGCAGAAAATGGTCTTTTAAGAAGATCATCATTTTTGAGAAAGACTCATTCTCCCCACAACGTAAAAGCATTTGCCGATTTAGGATAAAATATTAGTTAATTTAAAAATTACTACTCTGCATTAATGATACTTAAATCGGTAAAATAGGAAACAATCTTTCAGTCAGGTTTGTGGCAGAATTTGTGCAGGACTGGTAATTTTTTTCCTAGAAACTTGATAGAAATAAACACAGAGGCCATATTGCCCAGAAGTTTCCATTGCAGGAATATTTTTAACTCTCAATTCAATTTCCTTAATAGGTAAAGAACTTTGCACATTATCTATTTTTTTCTTGAGTGAGATTTGATAGTTTGTGTTTTGTGAAAAAGTGAAAACAGATGTAACTAGGGCTTTACAACAAACATCCTTTCTAAAATCCAATTTTTACGTCACTTTACCTAGAAGAAGAAAGAAACGTAGATGAGTTTTAAAGTCATGACCTAAAATGAGACAGAAATACTGGACCACTTCTTTGTGTGGGGTTGTTGGCAAAGTCCAAAATACTTAACCTGAACCTCGAACTTCATTTTTTACATGTGAAGATTTGAGTGAGGTGTGTGTATGTGAGGGGTGTGTGTGTGTGTGTGTGTGTGTGTGTGTGTGTGTGTGTGTGTGTGTGCAATATAGAGAAACTTTTAAAGTCAGTTCCCACTAATAAAGCAGACTACTTGTCTAGTTTCTATTTTCTGCAGATGAGAAGGGATTAGGCTGTTCCTCCCAATTTTAGAAATCCAGGCATGCAGCGTGACAAGTTTTGGTTTTGCTCATGATGCAAACAAAATGAAACTTCACTTCTGAAGGAATTTTTGTCTTAAAATTACAGCCATAAAATGAAGTAGAAATAACTCCATGTTCTTGGCAAATAAAGATTGAGGTCTTGTTCAGCTATGGACTTGGGTTTGTACTTTGTGTGATTTCCCTCCTTTTATTAAAAATAGATTCTCTTCTCATACAACATATCCTGATTATAGTTTTCCCTCCCTCTGCTCTTCCAAATTCCTCCCTCATCCCATTCCCTCTAAATTCACTCCCTTCCTGTCTCTCATTAGAAAAAAATAAACTTCTAATGGATTACAACCAAACATGATGAAATAAAATATAAAAAACAAATGAAACAAAAGCCATTACATTAAAGTGGGACATAGCAACCCAACAAGAAAAAATAGTCCCAAGAACAGGAACAAGAGTTAGAGAACCACTCTTTTTATAGTTATGAGTCCCATAAAATACTAAGCTAATAGCTATAGGATATACACAGAGGTCTCTGTGACTTCTTATGTGCCATTTTTAGTTGATTCAGAGGGCCTTGTTCTCCTGGTGTCCTTCTGGTTCTAACAGTCTTTCTGCTTCCTATTCCAGGGGTTTTCCTTAGCTTTAAGGATGGGGTTTTATGGGGATCCCCCATTAGAATATATCTCTTTGTCTCTGTCTCTGTCTCTGTCTCTCTGTCTCTCTCTCTCTCTCTCTCTCTCTCTCTCTCTCTCTGTGTGTGTGTGTGTGTGTGTGTGTGTGTGTGTGTGTGTGTATCCTCCCCACTCCCCTGCCCCTCCACCCCATCTATATAATGTCTGGCTGCTGCTATCTGTATTTATTTCCACCTGCTGCCAGAGGAAGCCTCTCTGATGTTGACTGGATAATCTTGATTATCTAGTCTCTGGCTCCTGGTTACATAAGCAGTATCAGGCATGGGTTCCTCCTCATGAAGTGGGCTTTAATTCAAATCAGAAACTGGTTGGCTATTCCCAAAGGTTCTGTGCCACCATTGTCCTAGCATATGTTTTCAGGGAGGACAGACTGCAGGACAAGGGTTTCATTACTGATTGTTGTTTAAATTTCTCTTTTGATAGTCTGCAGAGTACCTTCCTGTGCTAAAGAAACTAGGACATAGGGGTAGAGGGTCCTTGTAGGCACCAGCTCAATTTCTCCATGTTCAATGAGTTGTGTGGGGTATTGTCCTCAGCAATGGGGCCCTGCTGTCCTTTTGCAGAAAACGGCTTTTGTCTTAGTAACAGCCTGTGTGGTTTGGAGATTTTCAGTGAGATCCCCTTGACCAAGAATTCAACAGAATGTAACCTAGCCCCACCACTGAAAGCCTCTCCTAGAAACAAGAGATGGTTAGTTGAGACTATATCTCCCATTACTAGGAGTCCTCACTCAGATCACCCTCATATATTTCAGGATGTTTTCCCTGCACTAGGTTTCTACACCACCTCCCAAATGCCCCCTAATTCCAGTCATCTCTCCCCACACTAACTCCCTTCAGCACATCTCCCTCCAACACCTATTTTCCCCGTGCTGGTCCCCAAATACCCCTATTCTATTTTCTTCTTCCAGCTAGATCCATGTGTCTCCGTTAAACCCCTCTTCATTGCCTACCCTCTCTGGATCTATGGATTGATGCTTGGTTATGATTTACTTATTGGGTAATATCCACTTATAAGTAATACACATCTTATTTATGTCTCTGAATCTGAGTTATGTCACTCAGGGTGATTTTTTTTCCAGTTCCCCTCGCCTACAAATTTCATAATGTTATTTGTTTTTTGAATAACTGACTAATACTTTGTTATATAAAAGCACCACTTTTTTATCCATTCTTCTGTTGAGGAACATCTAGGTTGTTTCCACTTTTCAGTTTATTTCTTATAGATAAAGCTTCAATGAACAAAACTGAGCAAGCATCCTTGTGATAGGATGGAGTGTTGTTTGGTTATATACCCAGAAGTGGTATAGCTGGATCTTAAGGTAAATCAACTCCCAATTTTCTAAAGAGCCATCATATTGATTTCCAAAGTGACTGTCAAGTTTACATTCCTACCAGCAAAGAAAGAGAGTTGTCTTTGCTCGATATCCTTGCTAGCATATGCTGTCACTTCAGTTTTTGATCTCAGCCACTTGGTGGGTATAAGGTGGAATCTCAGAGTCTTCTTAATTTGCATTTCCCTGATGACTAAGGATGTTTATTTGAATTTCCTCTATTAAGAATTCTCTGCTATCCAAATCCCCTGGGAGGAGAGCTAGACCTTCAGAAGGCAGCAACTGACGCCTGGGAAGCCAAGGGACTACTCTCTGTCAAATTTCTGACTATAGAAAAGCACTGGTGCCATCTGGGCCCCAGTGCTACAGGGTCCTGAGGCAGGCCCTTCTGGATGCTGCCCTGGAAAAGAACTGAAACCCGGCTCTGAGAAGCAACTCCAGGCCTGAGACCAGAGTGAACTGCCTGGTGTACTCAGGACACATGTCCACAGGAACACCTGAAGACCAATAGGCAGGAACAACTACACGCCTGAAAGCAGAACATTCTGTTCCCATAACAGGCTGAAAGAGAACAGGAAAACAGGTCTACAGCACTCCTGACACACAGTCCTATAGGACGTTCAAGCCATTGTCAGAAATAGCAGAACAAGGTAACACCAGAGACAACGTGATGGCAAGAGGCAAGCGCAGGAACCCAAGCAACAGAAACCAAGACTACATGGCATCATTGGAGCCCAATTCTCCCAACAAAGCAAACACTGAATATCCAAAAACACCAGAAAAAGCAAGATCTTGATTTAAAATCACATTTGAAATGATGATGAGGACTTCAAGACAGACATAAAAAACGCCCTTAAATGTAGGAAAACAGAAAACAAACAAGCAGAAGCCTATAGAGAAAGTGCAAAATCCCTGAAAAGATTACAGGAAAACTTACAATCAAACAGGTGAAGGAATTAAAAATGGAAATAAAACAAAGAGGAAAGGAGAGAACCCTGAATATAGAAAACAAAGAAGAGACAAGGAGCCATAGGTAAAAGCACCACCAACAGAATGCAAGAGATAGAAGAAGAATCTCCAGGGCATGAAGATTCCACCAGAAATCTGTCGACACAACTGTCAAGATAGTATGAAGGAAAAAGCTACTGGTCCCGAGCATTGCAAAATCAGGACTGTGGAAGATCAAAACCCCAGGATAATAACTGCTGAAAGAGAGTGAAGGACTCCAACTCCAAAGGACCAGTAAATATCTTCAACAAAATCATAGAAGAAAAAACCCCTAACCTAAAAGAAAAAGATACCATAGGCATACAAGCCTACAAGAACTCAAATAGTTGGACCATAAAAAGCTCTCCATCATAATGGTCAAAACACAAATGCAAAAACAAGAAAAAGAATATGAAAAGCAGTAAGGGAAAAAGGTCAAGTAACACATAAAGCAGACCTATCAGAATTACACCAGACTTCTCACCAGAGTCTATGAAAGAAGATCCTGGACAGATGTCATACAGACCCTAAGAGAACATAAATACCAGCCCAGGTTACTGTATCCAGCAAAACTCTCAATTAACATAGATGGAGAAACCAAGATATTCCATGACAAAACTAAATTTACACAATATCTTTCTACAAATCCAGCCCTACAAAGGATAAGTGTTAAAGCCCAACACAAGGTGGCAAGCTTCACCCTAGAAAAAGCAAGAAACTAATTGTTTTGCAACAAAACAAAGAGAAGACAAACACACAAACATAATCTCACATCCAAACATGAATATAACAGGAAGCAACAAGCACTATTCCTTAATATCTCTCAACATCGATGGACTCAATTCCCTAATGAAAAGACATAGATTAACAAATTGGATACATAGTGAGGCCCAATATTTTGCTGCCTATAATAGAAACACCTCAGAGACAAAGACAGACACTACCTCAGAGTAAAAGGCAAAAACCCTTTCCAAGCAAATGGTCTGAAGAAAAAGCTGGGTGGCCATTCTAATACTGAACAATATCGATTTTCAAACAAAAAGTCACCAAGAAAGATAAGGGAAGGACACTTCATTTCATCAAAGGAAAAAATCCACCAAGATGAACTCTCAATCCTAAATATCTGTGCTCAAATACAAGGCACCTATATACATACGCAAAAGAAATCTTACTAAAGCTCAAAAGCACACATTAATCACCAAATAATAGTAGATTTCAAATAATCACTCTCATCAATGGACAGAGTCATGAAACAGAAATTAGACACAGACATAGAGAGACTAACAGAAATTAGGAACCAAATGGACTTAACGGATATTTATAGAGCATCCCATCCTAAAACAAAAGGATATACCTTCTTCTCACCACCTCATTGTACTGTCTCCAAAATTGTCCATATAATCAGTTACAAAACAGGCCTCAACAGATACAGAAAGATAGAAATAATTCCATACATCCTATCAGATCACCACAGACTAAGGTTGGTCTTCAATGACAAAAATAAGGAAAGAATGACCACATATACATGGAAGTTGAACAATACTCTACTCAATGATAACTTAGTCAAGGAAGAAATAAAGAAATAAATTAAAGACTTCTTAGAATTTAATGAAATGAAGGCAACATACAAACTTATGGGACACAATGAAAGCTGTGCTAAGAGGAAAAATCATAGCGCTGAGTGCCTGCAGAAAGAAACAGGAAAGAGCATATGTCAGCAGCTTGACAGCACACCTAAAAGCTCTAGAACAAAAAGAAGCAAACACACCCAGGATGGTAGAAGGCAGGAATTAATCAAACTCAGAGCTGAAATCAACCAAGTAGAAACAGAAAGGACGATACAAAGAATCATCAGAACCAAAAGCTGGCTCTTTGAGAAAATCAACAAGGTAGACAAACCCTTAGCCAGACTAAGTAGAGGACACAGAGAGTGTGTCTGCATTAACAAAATCAGAAATGAAAATGGAGACTTAACAACAGAGCCAGAGGAAATTCTAAAAATCATCAGATCCTACTACAAAAGGTTATATTCAATAAAACTTGAAAATCTGGAGGAAATGGACATTTTCCTAGACAGATACCAGATACTGAAATGCGAATGCTTCACTCCTTCTTTAAAAGGTGAACAAGAATACCCTTGGCAGGGAATAGGGAGCCAAAGTTTAGAACAGAGACTGAAGGAACACCCATTCAGAGCCTGCCCCACATGTGGCCCATACATATACAGCCACCAAACTAGATAAGATGGATCAAGCAAAGATATTCAGGCTGACAGGAACTGGATGTAGATCTCTCCTGAGCGACACAACCAGAATACAGCAAATACATAGGCGAATGCCAGCAGCAAACCACTGAACTGAGATCGGGACCCCCGTTTAAGGAATCAGAGAAATGACTGAAAGAGCTGAAGGGTCTTGAGACCCCATATGAACAACAATGTCAACCAACCAGAGCTTCCAGGGACTAAGCCACTACCCAAAGACTATACATGGACTGACCCTGGCTCCAACCTCATAGGTAGCAATGAATAGCCTAGTAAGGACACCAATGGAAGGGAAGCCCTTGGTCCTGCTGGCTGGACCCCTAGTGAACAGGATTGTTGCTGGAGGGCAGTAATGGGGGAGGATGGGGAAGGCCCATATAGAAGGGAGAAGGAGGGTTTAGGGGGATGTTGGCCTGGAAACCGGGAAAGGGAATAACAATTAAAATGTAAATAAATACTCAAGTTAATAAAGATGGAGGAAGAAAAAAGAATTCTCTGCTTAGATCTGTTCGCATTTTATTTGAATTGTTTGGTTTTTTTTTTTTTTTGATATCTAGCTTCTTGAGTTCTTTATATATTTTGGATATTAGTCCTCTATTGGATGTGAGGTTCATGAAAAGCCTTTTCCATTCTGTAAACTGCTGCTTTTTCTGACTGGCAATTTCCTTTGCCTTACAGAAACTTTTCAGTTTCCTGAGGTCCCATTAAGTAATTGTTGATCTTAGTGCCTGTGTCATCAGTGCTCTGCTCAGAAAGATATCTCCTGAGCAAGTGCGTTCCAAACTATTCCCCACTTACCTTCTATTAGATTTAATGTATCTGGTTCTATATTGAGGTCTTTGATCCACTTGAACTTGGGTTTTGTGCAGAGTGATATATATGAATCTATTTGCATGCTTCTAAATGCAGACATCTAGTTTGACCAGCACCATTTGTTGAGTATGCTGTCTTTTCCCCAGTGTGTATTTTTGGCTGCCTTATTTTAAAAAAAGCAGAAGCCCATATGTGTTTGTATTTATATCTGGAGCTTCAATTCAATTCCACTGATCTGCCTGTCTGTTTTTATGTCAATACTATGTGAGCTTTATCATTATTTCTTTGTAGTACAACTTGAAATCAGGGATGATGAAACCTCCAACAGTTCTTTTATTTTTCAGGATTGTTTAAGTTATCTGATTGGTGTGATTTTTTAAAGTTTATCTATCATTCTACATACTGATTTATTTACTTGTTTGTTTGTTTATTGTGTGAGTGCTCTGCTGCATGTAAACATGAAGGCCAGAAGAAGGCATCGGATTCCTTTTATAGATGGTCATGAACCACCATCTATGTGGGTTCTGGGATTTGAACTCAGGACCTCTGAAAGAGCAACCAGTGCTCTTAATCACTGAGCCATCTCTCCATACCTGTTTTTTTTTTCAAACTTCCTTTATCCCCTCAAATTCATGAGAGATTGCTTTGGTTTCCACCAACATCATAATCATGATCATGCTATATCACTTATACAAATTTATCACATACAGAATGTAATTTTTGTCACATTCACCTCGCCTTTATCATAATATCTTCACCTTGACCATTATTTCTTCAAAATAAACCTAGATTTTATGTATGAGAAAAAAACATGTCTTCTTTTATTTCTTTGTCTGGCTTCTTTTGTATCATATGATGAGCTCCAGTTTCATTTTCTTGTAACTGATACAATTTCGTTCTTGTATGACTGGGTAATTCTCTTTTCTGTGTATATGCCACATTTCCTTTATCCATTTGCCCACTGAAAGAATTTAACTGCATTCATAACTTGTTATTGTGAAAATTCCATACTATTCTTATGTGTACAGCTGTCTCTATTAAGACTTACATATGTTAGCTTCCTTTCCTTTAGGTACATACACTCAAGGCCATTATATAGTTGTCCTATTGTACTAATTTTCAAAGTCCCATACTGATTTGTGTAATGACTGAAGTTATTTATATCACTAGTGACAGTTTATAAGAGTCAGGGGTGGATTTCCTATGAGCTATTTTTTTTTCTGTATCAGAATCCCTTTTCAATGTCATCTGTCCCTTTTCTGAGCACACTGAAATTCATTTGGCTTTCTCCACACTTACAGGACTTACAAATTATCTCATCATGAGTTCAGGATCTTCACGGAAATAACCTAGTTTGTTTCCCAGTCAGTCTCCTGCTACTACACTTGGACACCCTGTCTCTCTCAACTAGACATTCATTAAATTCCTTCCTTCTGATACAAAAGACAGAAATGGCAGTGTCCTTGGCCATTTAGACTTAATAGCAGAAGAAGCAGTCTGTTCTGAAATTCCAGTATACTCTGTTCCTGTAGGATATTTTTCAACTCATGGAGAGATAGTGAAGTCTTCTGTCCTAAAATAAGTTCCCACATAGAAACACTAAAGGATTCTTTTTTTCAATTTGCCACAGTTTTCCTAAGGGCATCAAATAATAAATGAGTAGTAATGCTCTGGGCCAAGCCACTAAGGCAAATGAAATTTACCATGTAAATAAAGTCTATCAGTAGCAAGATAAGTTCACAGAGTGTAGAAGAGCATGCACAGCCATTCCACACATTGCACAGCTGAGGAAACAACTCAGTTAAACCACCTGAAATAATTTCGTATGTTTTAGTTGGAAAATACTCAACACAGTTTCTCTGACGTAGTCAAAAAGGTAGGCTATTAGTGAAGGTGATGGATGTTTTAATTAATTACTAAAATTGTTGAGAAAGAAGTAAGGTAACATTTAAGGATGTGTGAAGTGTAATATATGAGTTATATCTTAGGAAAGTTGTTATAATAAAACTACTACCAAAAACTGAGAAGGGGACAGCCCAACTAAGATTTCCCAAGCAGTGGATGGGATATAAAAAGTATTCTAGGAAAATTAATTGCTGTTCAATAGGCATTTTATTTGTTACTTTTCTGTTGCAATGATAAAATGATTTAACCTAGATAATATATAGAAGGATTGGTTTGTTTTAGCTTGCACTTCAGAGGACAAATCCATTATGGTATGTGAGGCATGGTCCAGGCATGTGGAGCAGGAAGCTAACAGATCACATCTTTAATCACAAAGGCAAAGCAATAGCAAAGTAGAAGTGGGGCAAGAGTATACTCTGTCAAATCCCTTTACTAGTGATGTACTTTCTACACCTTCCAAAACGGCACTACTAATTTGGAATTAAGTAATCAAAATCCATAGGCCTATGTGGAGACATTCCTCAATCAGACCACCACAAGCCCTTATGGCCAAAACATAGTAGATCAGAGATGGGCCTACAATACTAAGTCAAACCTGATTTAGAAGTCTACAAATTCTGGAGAAAATAGTATTCATCAAATGTTTTTGAGAGAAAGAAAATATCAGGATAACACAGATGCTTCTCACATTATTTTCATGATAATTAGCTCATTTATCAGGATTACAGTTCTTCAGTGGAACATATTGTTTATTCTTTAATGATTTATTTATATTTTGTGGACATTGATGTTTTGCCTGTATGTCTGTCTGTCTGAGGATGTTAGATTCCCCTGGACCTGGAGTTAGGACAGTTGTGAGCTACAATGTGGGTGCTGGAAAATAAACTTAGGTACTCTGGAAGAAAAGCCAGTATTCTTTTTTTTTAATTGGATATTTTTTAATTACATTTCAAATGTTATCCCCTTTCCTGCTTTCCTGTCCATAAAACCCCTATCCCATCACCCTGCCCCTTCATCTATGAGGGTGTTCCCCCACCCACCAACCTACCATTTCCCGCCTCCCCGCCCTGACATTCCCTCACACTGGGAGGTCCACCCTTGGCAGGACCAAGTGCTTCTCCCATTGGTGCTCAACAAAGCCATCTTCTGCTAGATGCGAAGCTGAAGCAATGGGTCTGTCCATGTGTTCTCTTTGGATGGTGGTTTGATCCCTGGGAGCTCTGGTTGGTTGGTATTATTGTTCTTATGGGGCTGCACATCCCTTCAGCTCCTTCAATCCTTTCTCTAACCCCTCCATTGGGGATCCCGTTCTCAGTTCAATGGTTGACTGCAAGCATTTGCCTATGTGTTTGTCATGCTCAGGCAGAGCCTCTCAGGAGACAGCTATATCAGGCTCCTGTCAGCATGCAATTCTTGGCAACAGTAATATTGTATGGGTTTAGTGGCTGTATGTATATGGGCTGGATCGGCATGTGGAGCAGTCTCTAAATGACCATTCCTTCAGTCTCTGCTCCAAATTTGGTCTCTGTAACTCCTCCTATGATTATTTTTGTTCCCCTTTCTAAGAAGGACTGAAACATCTGCACTTTGATGGTCCTTCTTCTTGAGCTTCATATGGTCTGTGGATTGCATCTTGGGTAATTTGAGCTTTTGGGCTAATATCCACTTATCAGTGAATGAATACCATGTGTGGATTTTCTGTGATTGGGTTACCTCACTCAGAATGATATTTTCTAGTCCCATCTGATTGCCTAAGAATGTTATGAAGTCATTGTTTTTGATAGCTGAGTAGTACTCCATTGTATAGATGCACCATATTTTCTGAATCAATTCCTCTGTTGAAGGGCATCTGGGTCCTTTCCAGCTTCTGACTATTATAAATAGGAACATAGTGGAGCATGTGTCCTTGTTATATGTTAGAGCATCATTTGGGAATATGCCCAGGAGGGTTAGAGCTGGGTCCTCGGGTCCTGCTATGTCCAATTTTCTGAGGAACATCAAGAATGATTTCCAGAGTGGTTGCACCAGTTTGCAATCCCTCCAAAAATAGAGGAGTGTTCCTCTTTCTCCACATCCTTGCCAGCATCTGTTGTCACCTGTGTTTTTCTAATCTTAACCATTCTGACTGGTGTGAGGTGGAATCTCAGGGTTGCTTTGACTTGCATTTCCCTGATGACTAAGGATGTTGAACATATCCTTAGGTATTTGTCAGACACGCAATATTCCTCAGCAGAGAATTCTTTCTTTAGCTCTGTACCCCGTTTTTAACAGGGTTATTTGATTCTCTGGAGTCTAACTTCTTGAGTTCTTTGTATATATTGTATATTAGCCCTCTATCAGATGTAGGATTGGTAAAGATTTTTCCCAATCTGTTGGTTGCTGTTTTATCCTAATGATGGTGTCCTTGCCTTACAGAAGCTTTGTGATTTTATGAAGACCAATTTGTCAATTCTTGATCTTAGAGCATAAGCCATTCATGTCCTGTTCAGGAAATTTTCTCCAGTGCCCATGTGTTCGAGATGCTTCCCCACTTTTTTCTTCTATTAGTTTGAGTGTATCTTATTTTATGTGGAGGTCCTCGATCCACTTGGACTTGAGTTTTCTACAGGTGGATAAGAATGGATTGATTTGCCTTCTTCTACATGCTGACTTTCAGTTGAACAAGCCTCATTTGTTGAAAATACTACCTTTTATAAACTGGATAGTTTTAGTTCCTTTGTCAAAGATCAAGTGAGCATAGGTTTGTGGGTTCATTTCTGGGTCTTCAATTCTATTCCATTTTTCTACCTGCCTGTCTCTGTACAAATACCATGCAGTTTTTATCACTATTGCTCTGTAATACTGCTTGAGTTCAGGGATAGTGATTCCCCTTGAATCTTTTATCCTCTTTTATTGTTGAGGATAGTTTTCACTATGCTGGATTTTTTTGTTATTCCAAATGAATTTGCAATTTGTTCTTTCTAACTCTATGAAGAATTGAGTTGGAATTTTGATGGAGATTGCATTGAATCTGTAGATTACTTTTGGCAAGATGGCCATTTTTACTTTATTAATCCTGCCAATCCATGGGCATAAGAGAACTTTCCATCTTCTGAGGTATTCTTCAATTTCTTTCTTCAGAAAACTCTTGTCATACAAATCTTTCACTTACTTGGTTAGAGTCACACCGAAATATTTTATGTTATTTGTGACTATTTTGAAGGGTGTCATTTCCTTAATTTTTTTCTCAGCCTGTTTATCCTCTGACTAGAGGAGGGCTACTGATTTGTTTGAGTTAGTTTTATAGTAGGCACTTTGCTGAAATTGTTTATCAGCCTTAGCAATTTTGTGGAACTTATAGGGTCACTTAAGTATACTATCATATCATCTACAAATAGTGATATTTTGACTTCTTCCTCTCCAATTTGTATCCCTTTGACCTCCTTTGGTTGTCTGATTGTTCTGGCTAGGACTTCAAGTACTATATTGAATAAGTAGGAAGAGAAAGATCAGTCTTGTCTAGTCCTTCATTTTAGTGGGATTACTTCAAGTTTCTCTCCATTTAGTTTGATGTTGGCTACTGGTTTTTTGTATATGGCTTTTACTATGTTTAGGTATGGGCCTTGAATTCAATCTTTCCAAGACTTTTAACATGAAGGGGTGTTGAATTTTGTCAAATGCTTTCTCAGCCTCTAATGAGATGGTCATGTGGTTCTTATCTTTGAGTTCGTTGGTATAGTGGACTATGTTGATGGATTTCCATATATTGAACCATCTCTGCATCCCTAGGGTGAAACCTACTTGATCATGATGGATGATTGTTTTGATGTGTTCTTGGAATCAGTTTGTGATAATTTTGTTGAGTATTTTTGCATTGATAGTCATAACGGAAATTGGTCTGAAGTTTTGGGTCTTTGTTTTCGATATAAGCAAAATGTGGCTTCATAGAAGGAATTTGGAAGTGCTCTGTCTCTTTCTATTTTGTGGAATATTTTGGACAGGATTGATATAAGGTCTTCTACGAAGGTCTGATGTATTCTACACTAAACACATCTGGTGCTGGGCTTCTTTTTTTGGAATATTTTAATGACTGCTTCTATTTCTTTCGGAGTTATAGGACTGTTTAGATGGTTTATCTGATCCTGATTTAACTTTGGTACCTGGTATCTGTCTAGAAAATTGACCATTTCCTCCATATTTTCCTGTTTCGTTGAATATAGGCTGTTGTAGTAGGACCTAATTTTTTTTTAATTTCCTCAGATTTTTTTGTTATGTCTCCTTTTTCATTTCTGATTTTGTTAATTTGGATACTCTCTCTGTGCCCTCTGGTTAGTCTGGCTAAGAGTTTATCTATCTTGTTGATTTTCTCAAAGAACCAGCTCCTGGTTTTTTGATTCTTTGTACAGTTCTTTTTCTTTTTACTTGCTTGGTTTCAGACCTGAGTTTAATTATTTCCTTCCATATGCTCCTCTTGAGTGTCTTTGCTTTTTTCTAGTGCTTTTAGGTGTGCTGTCAAGCTGCTAGTGTATGCTTTCTCCTGTTTCTTTTTGGAGGCACTCAGAGCTATGGGATTTCCTCTTCGTACTGCTTTTATTTTGCTCCATAAGTTTGGGTATGTTGTTCTTTCATTTTCATTAAATTCTAAGAAGTCTTTAATTTCTTTCTTTATTTTTTCTTTGACCAAGTTATCATTGAGTAGAGCTTTGTTCAACTTCCATGAATATGTGGGCTTTCTGTTATTTTTGTTGTTGTTGTTGTTGTTGTTGTTATTAAAGACCAGCCTCAGTCTATGTTGATCTAATAGGATGCATGGGATTATTTCAATCTTCTTGTATTTGAGGCCTGTTTTGTGACCAATTATATGGTCAAGTTTGGATAAGGTACCATGAGGTGCTGAGAAGAAGGTATATTCTTTTGTTTTAGGATGAAATGTTCCATAGATATTTGTTAAGTCCATTTGGTTCATAACTTCTGTTTGTTTCCCTGTTTTCCTGTTTAGTTTCTATTTCCATGATCTGTCCATCGATGAGAGTGGGGTGTTGAAATCTCCTACTATTATTGTGTGAGGTGCTATGTGTGATTTGAGTTTTAGTAAGGTTTCTTTTATGTATGTATGTGCCCTTGCATTTGGAGCATAGATAAATAGGATTGAGAGTTCATCTTTGGTGGATTTTTCATTTGCTGAATATGAAGTGCCCTTCCTTACCTTTTTTGATATCTTTTGGTTGAAAGTCAATTTTATTCAATATCATAATGGTTACTCCATCTTGTTTCTTGGGACCATTTGCTTGGAGAATTGTTTTTCAGGCTTTTACTCTGAGGTAGTGTCTGACTTGAATTTCCTGTATGCAACAAAATGCTGGGACCCCTTTACCTATCCAGGCTGTTAGTCTATGTCTTTTTATTAGGGAATTGAGTCCATTGATACCGAGAGAAATTAAAGAGAAATGATTTTTTTCCCTGTTAATTTTTTTTTGTTAGAGTTGGAATTATGTTTGTGTGGCTATGTTCTTTTGGCTTAGTTGAAATTAGATTACTTTCTTGCTTTTCCTGGGGTGTGTTTTCCCTCCTTGAATTGGAATTTTCCATCTATTATCCTTTGTAGGGCTGGATTTGTAGAAAGATATTGTGTACATTTGGTTTTGTCATGGAATATCTTGGTTTCTCCATCTATGTTAATTGAGAGTTTTGATGGATACAGTAACCTGGGCTGACAGTTGTGTTCTCTTAGTGTCTGTATGACATATGCCCAGGATGTTCTGTCTTTCATTGTCTCTGCTGAGAAGTCTGGTGTAATTCTGATAGGTCTGTCTTTATATGTCACTTGACCTTTTTCCCTTACATCTTTCAATATTCTTTCTTTGTTTTGTGCATTTGGTATTTTGACAATTATGTGACAGGAGGAATTTCTTTTCTGGTCCAATCTATTCGGAGTTCTGTAGTCTTCTTGTATGTTTGTGGGCATCTCTTTCTTTAGGTTTGAGAAGTTTTCTTCGATAATTTCGATGGAGATATCTACTGGCCCATTAAGATGGGAATCTTCACTCTCTTCTATACCTATTATCCTTAGGTTTGATCTTCTCATTGTGTTCTGGATTTCCTGAATGTTTTGGGTTAGGAGCTTTTGGCATTTTACGTTATCTTTGACCATTGTGTCAATGTTTTCTATGGTATCTTCTCCCTCTGATATTCTCTCTTCTATCTCTTGTATTCTGTTGATGATGCTTGCATCTATGACTCCTGATTTCTTTCTTAGATTTTCTACATCCAGGATTGTCTTCCTTTGTGATTTTTTTTATTGTTTTTATTTCCATTTTTAGATCCTGAATGATTTTGTTCAATTCCTTCACCTGTTTTCTCCTGAAATTCTTTAAGGGATTTTTGCATTTCCTCTGTAAGGGCTTCTACTTGTTTACCTGTTTGTCCTGTATTTCTTTAATGAGTTATTTATATCCTTCTTAAGTCCTCTAACACCATCATGAGTTTGTGATTTTAAATCAAAATCTTGCTTTTGCAGTGTGTTGGGGTATCCATGGCTTGCTGTGGAACTGGGTTCTGATTACGACAAGTAGCCCTGGTTCCTGTTGCTTAGGTTCTTGCCCTTGCCTCTGGCCATCTGCTTATCTCTGGCGTTCACTTGTCTTGCTGTCTCTGACAGTAGTTTGACCCTCTTGTAAACCAGTGTGTCAGCATTCCTGGAGCCTGGCTTTCTCCCAGTGGGATCTGGTTACAGAGAACTGTCTCAGGGTCAGCTCTGGGTGCAGGCGGAAACTGGAAGGATCCTGTCCCAGACTGCTCCTCGGTTCCTGTGTCCAGAGGGCTCCAGGCATGTTCCTCTTGGGCAAGGAATGTGAGCAGAAGTGGTGTTCCCACCTATACTCTCAGGATTGTCCACACTTCTGAGAATCCAGCTCTCTCCCCTATGTGATCTGGGTACAGAGAGCTGTGCCACTGGGTCAGCTCTGGGTGGAAAACTGAAGCAGCCAGTATTCTTGATTGCTGAGCTATCTCTCCAGTCCTGGGAATGTGTTTTTAAAATCATTATTTTTTCCTGTACTGTCCAAAATAGTGACTTTGTATTTGGAATATGTACCCTAAGGCTTACTTGCAAAGCAGTGACGTGATCTTGGTGTAAAGAAAGCTCCATTGTACTTTGCTCAGTTTCTCCTTGCCACCTTCTTATTTAAAGATTTCCTAGGTCCATTTTTTTTCTCCTTAGCCAAACTCCATATAATCATTGCTCACACTGCAATCCCTTTACACGTGAATTGCTGTGACAGTCTTCTTTTTTTTCCTTTTTTTTCCTTTTTTTTTTTTTTTCGGAGCTTGGGTCCGAACCGCTGTGACAGTCTTCTAACTAACCTTTACCTCCTTTTCTCTACTATCAACACTACTGCCAGAATATGTCTTTTTTTCTTTTATAAAAACTCTATCTAACCATGGTACTCACTGATCAAAACTTGAGAGTTCCTCCCTCTCAATGTATTAAAGCATAGGATGTTCTGTGCCTTCCTATACCTTGTAGCCTCCTTTCATCCTTCCCTTGCCTTTCTTATTTCAGTCACTCTAACCTCTGAGCTTACTACATGCTGTTTTCTCTGTCACCCAAGAGCATCACATATAATAGTCTCTTCCCTTGAATGATTTTTGCCCTGCCTTATCCTTTGATGTAGTTGGCACATCCCCACTCTTCAGACCACACTCTCAAAGCTAAAACCTCTCCTGTCCCAAAACTGGGTTCAGATGCTCTAATTGGGTGTTCCCATATCCTTAAAAGAGTTTTTTTTAATACTTACCCAGTGTCAAGTGTAAGCTCCTGTGTATATGATCATTAGTTTGTGTGTGTGTGTGTGTGTGTGTGTGTCTGTGCGCGCGCGTGCGCGCATGTCAGGGTACATGCACATGGAAGCCAGAAGGTGTCTTCATCAATTGTATTTTGTCCCATTTTTTGAAAGAACTCTGACCATCTGCTTGTCTCTCCACTACAGGCATGTGTTGCCCTGCATGGCTTTGCATGTTGGCGTAAGGTCTTCATGCTTGTACAGCAAACACGTTACTGACTGCCCTATCTCCCTACCTCACCAACAAATAGTTTTCTACTGAGTGAGCAATGCTGATGTCCTCATGTTTTAAAATTTTAAACATTCATAGCACCTTAATTTTCTTCCCATTTCTCTTAGCACAATTCTTATACTTTAAGCATGTATATAAGTTTAGTCCATCAGAGAATATAAATTCCATGATGGTAGAGAGTATATTTATTATTTGAATTATATAGTCTACACATAATAAAATACATATTATAAATGTACAATAAATACATTTATTCAAATTTAGTCAGAGGTGTGTAATAAAAAATTAATCCAAATAAAACATAGAACACATTCTTGCATTCTAGAAAGTATCCTTTTGCTACCAATTGACTCCATCCTCTATCTCCAGAAGAAGTAGCCACTATTCCAATAGTCATAACTTTACTTTTTCCTTCCTAGTAGTCATAATGCATTAGACCTGTAGTTCTTGACCTTCCTAATGCTGAAACCCTTTAATGCAGTTCCTCATTTTGTCATAATACCCAACCATAAAATTACTTTCATTGCTATCCCATAACTGTAATTTTGCTACTGTTATGAATTATGATAAAATATCTAATATGCAGATGGTCTTAGCAACCTCTGTGAAAGGGTCCCAACCCACAGGTTGAGAACTACTACATAAGAACATAATTAAGTAACAAGTGACTCCATTACAGAGAGAAACTTGAGCCCTCTCTAAATTTTAGCAAATGAATGTTGCAGAGATTATCCTTTAACATGCTTACTACATGTTACTTTTGACACATACCTTACCTGAGTTTGACACACAAATGCCATGATACTCCCTGTAAGGTTTGCAGATACAATATGGGAAGTTAGTTACATTTGATTTTTAAATAAATGGAAACACTTTTAGTATGAGTACATCTTTGATATTACATTGCACATATTTATAATTTGGGGACATACATGTTACTAAATTGTTCTTGGCATCCTATATTTTTATTTGCTAAATCTATCTACAGTGTCTGCAAACTCTGAGAGTTCTGCCTTTTCCAGCATCTTCCAAACTTAACAACCTGAATATCCCTCAGTTGTGATCAGCAATTGAGCTTAGAAAAATATTCTATTTCATAGATTCTCAATATTATTGGCACAGTGAAAAACACCGTCTATTTAAAGAAAATTCTGGGCAACATTTAGATTGTGTGTTACGAATTTGCTAAGCAAATTTAAGTTCTGTCCAAGCAATGCTATATCTCTCCAGTTCCTTTTTCATTCTAGATATATAGAGCTTCTACTATGTTGTCCAGAAGGCTCATTTTCTCTACAACTCCCTGACACTGTCTGTTACGTTTGTGTATGATGTGACCTGAATACATTTAAGCAGATGTTAGAAAGAAGTGCCTTTCAGAACTGCTCAGCAGTGTCTGGTGTCAGCTTTTTCTTTAAGATAAAATGTGGCTGACAAGTTCCTCTGGTGGGGAGCCAGCTCCCACAGCTTACTTCCTTCTCTTCTCGGCCTTTCATTCATAAAATCATGGGGAGCTTTTCTTCAAAGGGAAATACACATTAAACCTGGGACAGAGTTCAGTGTGCTTTTAACATGTGTGTTTGTTTCTATTGTTGAGTAGATTTTGCTTTAGAACTGTTCAAAGTCAT
Organism: Rattus rattus; assembly: GCF_011064425.1. Classification (NCBI taxonomy): domain Eukaryota; kingdom Metazoa; phylum Chordata; class Mammalia; order Rodentia; family Muridae; genus Rattus; species Rattus rattus. The sequence goes on from NC_046172.1 coordinate 93,742,728, forward strand.
ATTGGATTCCTTGTAGTATGAATACAATTGTGAGAAGCTGTGGGGGGCTGTCAAAGGACATCTGATTTAGAGGAAAAGTTCTGAGATTTGGAACCAAACTTGGGATTGAAAACTTGTGACCTTAGACAGATGTCAGTTTAACTCCCCTAAACCTCAGGTTTCTCTTCTGTGAAATATAATAGTAACACTGCCTGCCCCAGAGTTCTATGAGATAAAAAAAAATTAACTACTTAGCTTAGTACATTGCACATGCTCCTGCTAGAAATTATGATAAATATGGCCCCAGGAATACATCTAATGCATGCAAAGAAGCATCTCTCGATTCCTGGACCTTGGCCCACCATCAGAGAATGAACATTATAAGAATGTCTTACTGTCCTTTAGTATCTTCCTCTTTTACACATTTAGCTGTGCACTGGAAAAAGAAGAACTCTTCAATTTGTCACCTAAATGGCAAATGACATCATTCTGAAACTCCTAAGTATAACTGTTGTCTTGTTTAATTAAAAAATGGTCAAATAGAAATGTTTTCATTCCAAAAGTACTTGTACAATGCATAAATGAAGATTTTTCTAGAAAATGTACTAATTATGCAATAATGTGAAATAAGTAAAGTAATGCTATCGATGACTCATTTTCCTGGCTGTTTATTTTTAGACTAATCTTGGAGTTAGTGTTAATAAAGCCAAAAGGGAAAAAAAGACTATTGATAGAAATACCGGGTATCTTGTCCCAACTCAACTTGTCCCTATGTTACAGAAGTCATATAATAACTGAGTTTGCATTTTCTCACCTTTAAAGAGAATTGATCATTGAGTGAGCCCCTCTTTTTTAATTAAAAATGTTTTACTATTTTGTTACATTATTTCTTACAGTTTCTCCTCCTCCTTCTCCTCGGAATCCCCCTACCTTCCCTCTGCCCCATCCCAATCCACTCCTCCTCAATTTCTATTCAGAAAAAGGGCAGGCCTCAATGGATATCAACCAAACACGGCATATTAAGTAGCAGTAAGACTAGGCATTCCCACCCACCCCCCCAAAAAGAGTCCTGTTCACACTCTTAGGAGTCACACAAGAAGATAAAGCTACAAAACCATAACATACATGCAGAGGACCTGGGTCAGTCCCATATAGGATACCTGGTTGCATTTCCAGTTTCTGTGATCCCCTATGAGCCAAGGTTAGTTGATTCTGTAGATATTCGTGTGGTGTCACTGACCCCTCTTGCTACTATCAACCTTCCTCCTCTTTTCCACAGGATTCTCTGAGCTTGGACTAATGTTTTGCTGTAGGTCTCTACATCTGTTTCCAACAGTTGCTGGGTGAAGCCTCTCTGATGACAACTGGGCTAGGCACCAGTATATGAATATATCAGAACATCACTAGGAATCATTTTATTAAGTTTTTATTGTAGGTTGTGTTTGGTTTTATCCTAGGTCTCTGCAGTATTCAGCCCTGAGTCCTGGCCCTCCAGATAATGTCAGCAATAGGTACCCTTGCATGGCAAGGGTCTTAGGCTGTACCAGTCATTGATTGGCCACTCCCATAATTTCTGCACTACCTTTACTACAGCATAACTCGTAGGCAGGACAAATTGTGGTTGAACGTTATGTGGCCAGGTTGATGTTCCACAGGAAGTCTTTCCTGGTTCCAGATATCCATGTCAGGTTCCAAATCCCCCACTGCTAGCAGTCTTAGCTAAGGTCAGCAGATATAGATTGCTGGGAGTTTCCATTGCACTAGCTTTGTAGCCCATCCCTGAGATGAACCCCCATGACAGTTGTGGCTCATAGCACAAATCCACACCCTACAATGGAAGTGTGTTCTCCCTTGCTCCATATCTTTGCCTGCATGAGTTGTCACTTGTGGTTTTGATCTTAGCCATTGTGATAGGTGTAAGATAGACTCTCATAGTCATTTTGATTTGCATTTTCCTGAGAACTAAGGATGTTGAACTTATCTTTAAGTGTTCTGTTATTGGTTTTGTTTGTTTTTCTATTTGAGATTCCTCTGTTGAGAATTCTCTGTTTAGACCTGTACCTTTTTTTTACTGGATATTTTTTATTTACATCTCAAATCTTATTCCCTTTCCTGGTTTCCTGTCCTTAAGTCTCCATCCCATCCCCATTCCCCTCCATCTATAAGGGTGTTCCCCCTTCACAACTACCCTGCTTCCAACCTACCTGCCAGTTCTGACATTCCCCTACACTCCTGGGGGTCCAGCTTTGGCAGGAACAAGGGCTTTTCCTTCCATTGGTGCCCAACAAGGCCATCCTCTGCTACATATTTAGCTGGAGCCATGGGTGTGTCCATGTATATTCTTTGGGTAGTGGTTTAGTCTCTGGGAGCTCTGCTTGGTTGGTATTATTGTTCTTATGAGGTTGAAAGTCCCTTCACCTCCTTCAATCCTTTCTCTAACTCCTCCAATGTGGACCCTGGTCTCAGTTCAATGTTTTCCTGCTAGCATTGGCCTCTGTATTTGTCACTCTCTGGCTGAGCATCTCAGAAGATGGCTATATTAGGCTCCTGTCAGTATGCACTTCTTGGCTTCATCAATCTTCTCTAGTTTTGGTGGCTGTACATATATGGACTGTGTAACAATGTGGAGCAGGATCTGAATGGCCGTTCCTTCAATCTCTGCTCCAAACTTTGCCTCCATATCCCCTCCTATGAATATTTTTGTTCCCCCTTTTAAAGAAGGACTGAAGCATCCATACTTGGTCATCCTTCTTCTTGAGATTAATGTGGTCTGTGGATTGTATCTTACGTAATACGAGCTTTTGGGCTAATATTCACTTATCAGTGAGTATATACCATGTGTGCTTTTTTTGTGCTTGGGTTACCTCACTCAGGGTGATATTTTCTAGTTCAATCCATTTGCCTATGAGTTTCATTAATGCATTGTTTTTAATGGCTGAGTAGTTCTCCATTATGTAAATGTACCACTTTTCTGTATCCATTCCTCTGTTGAAGGGCATCTGGGTTGTTTGCAGCTTCTGGCTATTATAAATAAGGCTGCTATGAACATAGTGGAGCATGTGTCCTTATTATATGTTGGAACATCTTTTGGGTATAAACCCAGGAGAGGTATAGCTGGGTCCTCAGGTAGTGCAATGTCCAGTTTTCTGCGGAACCTACAGACTGATTTCCAGAATGGTTGTACTAGTCTGCAATCCCACTAACAATGGAGGAGTGTTCTTCTTTCTCCGCATCCTCGCCAGCATTTGCTGTCACCTGAGTTTTTGATCTTAGCCATTCTCACTGGTGTGAGGTGAAATCTCAGGATTGTTTTGATTTGCATTTCCCTGATGACTAAGGATGTTGAACATTTCTTAGGTGCCTCTCAGCCATTCAATATTACTCAGGTGTGAATTCTTTGTTTAGGTCTGTACCCCATTTTTAGTAGAGTTATTTGGCTCTCTGGAGACTAACTTCTTGGTCTGAAGTTCTCTTTCTTTGCTGGGTCTTTGTTTTTTGGTGTAAGCCTAATTGAGGCTTCATAGAAGGAATTGAGTAGTAGTCCTTCTGATTCTCTGATAAAATTCTTCACTAAAGCTATCTGATCCTGAGCTTCTTTTGGTTGGGAGACTTTTATTAACTGCTATTTATTTAGGTGTTATGGAACTGCTTAGATGGTTTATCTGATCTTGATTTAACTTTGACACCTGGTATCTGTCTAGAAAATCGTACATTTCATCCAGATTTTCTAGTTTTATTGAGTACTGGCTTTTGTGATAGGATTGATGATTTTTTGAATTTCATCAAATTCTGTTGTTATATCTACCTAACACCCTATAGAAAGCAAGAAAGCAATCTCAGTGCAATGAAACCAAAAGAAGAGAACCACACAAACATAATTCCACCTCTAACAACAAAAATAAGAGGAAACAACAATCACTATTCCTTAATATCTCTTAACATCAACAGAGTCAATTCCATAGTAAAGGAAAAAAACATAGACTAACAGACTGGATATGCAAAGAGAACCCAGCATTTTGCTGCATACAGGAAACACACCACAGTGACAAATACAGACACTACCTCAGAGTAAAAGGCTGGAAAATAATTTTCCAAGCAAATTGTCCCAAGAAACCACCTGGAGTAGCCATTCTAAAATGAACTTTCAACCAAAAGTTATCAAAAAAGATAAGGAAGGACACTTCATATTCAGCAAAGGAAAAATCCACAAAGATAAACGAACTCTCAATCCTAAATATCTGGGTTCCAAATGCAAGGTACCTACATTCATAAAAGAAAATTTATTAAAGCTCAAATCATACATTGTACCTCACACAATAATGCTAGAAGATTTCAACACCCCACTCTCATCAATGGACAGATCATAGAAACAAAAATTAAACAGAGACATAGACAGACTAACAGAAGTTATGAACCAAATGGACTTAACAGATCTTTATAGAACATTTCATCCTAAAACAAAAGGTACACCTTCTTCTCAGCACTTCATGGTACCTTCTCCAAAACTGACCTTCTAATTGGTCACGAAACAGGCCTCAGAGGATACAAGCAGATTGAAATAATCCCATGCGTCCTGTCAGGTCACAGCGGACTAAGGCTGCTCTTCAATAACAACAAAAAGCAAAGAAAGCTCACATACAAAATAAATCTGAACAACAATGATAACCTGGTCAAGTAAGAAATGAAGAAATTAAAGACTTTTTAGAATGTAATGAAAATGAAGGCACAGCATCCCCAAACTTACGTGACACAATGAAAGCAGTACTAAGATGACAACTCATAGCTCTGAGTGCTTCCAAAAGAAACTGAGAGCACGTACATTAGCAGCTTGACAGCACACCTAACAGCTCTAGAACAAAAAGAGCAAATACACCCAAGAGGAGTAGAAGGCAGGAATTAATCAAACTCAGGGCTGAAATCAATGAAGTAAAACAAAAAGAACTATACAAAGAATCAACAAAACCAGGTTTTTTGAGAAAATCAAGATAGATAAACCCTTAGCCAGACTAACCGGAGGGCAGAGAGAGTGTGTCCAAATCAACAAAATCAGATCTGTACCTTTTTAAAAGTTGGATTATTTGGTTTGTTGGTATCTGGTTTCTTGAGTTCTTTATATATTTTGGAAATTAGCCCTCTGTCAGATGAAGGGCTGGTGAAGATTTTTCCCCATTCTATAGGCTGCCATTTAGCTACTGGCAGTGTCTTTTGCCTTTCAGATTCACAAGGTCCCATTTATTAATTGTTGATATTAGTGCTCCACTATTGGTGTTCTGTTCAACAAGTTGTCTTCTGTGCCAATACATTTGGGACTATTCTTCACTGTCTCCTCTATTGCTTTTAGTGTATCTGGTCTTATGTTGAGATCTGTGACCCCATTTGTACTGATGTTTTACATGCAGACATCTAGTTAGATCAACACCATTTGTTCATAGCTTTCTTTTGCTAGTGTATAATTTTGGTTTGTTTGTCAAAAATCGAGTGTTCCTATGTGTATAGATATAAGTTTAGGTCTTCTTTTTGATTCTATTGATGCACCTGTATTTTTATGACAAATTCCATGTGGTTTTTATTACAATTTCTCCATAGTACAACTTGAAATCTGGGATGGTGATGCCTCGAAGTTTTTTTATTATACAGAATTTTTTGTTTGATTTTAGCCTGCCTGGGTTTTTTGCTTTTCCATATGAAATTGAGTATTGTTCTTTCAAGGTATATAAAGAATTGTGTTGGAATTTTGATGATGATTACATTGAATCCGTAGATTGCTTCGGCTATGATGACTATTTTTATCATGTTAATCCTATAGATCTATGAGCATAGGATATCTTTCCATTTTCTGCTATCTTTTCCATGTTTTTCTTCAAAGACTTGCATGTTTTTGTCATACAAGTCTGTCACTTGCTTGGTTAGAGTTAAACCAAGATATTTTATATTTGTTGTGGCTGTTTTGAAGGAGGTTGATTCCCTGATATCTTTATCAGGCTATTCATCATTTATGTATAGGACAACTACTGAGTTCTTGAGTTAATCTTGTGTCCAGCCACTTTGTTCAAGGTATCCATCAGCTGTAAGAATGCCCTAATAGAGTTTTGGGGGTTGCTTATGTATACTATCATATCTTCTGCCAATAGTGATACTTTGATTTCTTCCTTTTGAATTTGTATCTCTTTATCTCCTTTAGTTGTTTAATTGCTGTAACTAGAACTTCAAGTACTATATTGACTAGATATGGAGAGAGTGGGCAGTCTTATCCTGTCTCTGATTCTAGTGAAATTGTTCTAAGTTTCTTTGCATTTAAATTGATGTTGGCTTCCTGAATATTGCCTTTATTGTGTTTAAGCATTGGCCTTGTATTCCTGAACTCCCAAGATTTTAACATGAAGGGTATTTAGTTTTTCTCCAAGATGTTTCCATGTTTTTATTTTTTTCAGTTCGTATATGTGGTGGATTATGTTAGTGGAATTTTATATATAGGGAAGATATGAAACTTGAATGTGGCCTTGACATATGGAGTAATGAGATGGACATGGCATTAAGATACTAAATGTTAAGGTATGCTCCTTACCATTATGTACCAGGCCATAACAATTTCACTGGACCCTCTTACACAAGAATTCTGCTCTTAGAATGTATTTTGGAAATTGTTGAGTATATTTGCTTTTCTTAACACTGACAAAAGTAGCATTTAATAGCTTAGGGTATTGGAGACTAGATGCATCCTATAATTATACTGTATCATGTACTACATTCAAGCAGGTGCAACCTGGTTATAATTATCTGACTCTAGAACATAGATAATTTCCGTATTAAAATGATTTTCCATAACATTAATGTTCCTTATTAAAGCTACCAACTTAAAAAAGGACACGATTATATCTTTTCCAGAATGTTATCATGAGTTATTTACTGCTTCAGAGACTCAGTGGACCTATTGCAACTACAATCCTCATATTTGAGGTATCATAGCCCCAGCATCACCAGTGAGCAGGATGCCATGTTCATCATGATTTTGTATATTGTTAGCCTCTGCCTATTGCATTTTAGCTATTTAAATATGCATGTATCTATTGTTTCATTTTAAATGACAGTTTTCTTCACAGTATGATTAAGTCATAACATATGGTTTTCAGACTATTGATAATGTCTTTACCTTTTGCACTATGCATTAAACCCAGAGCCTTGCATATACTAGACAAACCCTCTACAATTAAGCTTTATCTATAACCATTTTTCACTTTTTAATTTTGAGACAACACTTCACTAAGTTGCTCAGACTATCCTTGACCTTGTAATCGTCCATCCTCAGCCACCCACGTAGTTGACATTATAGTCCTGCACCACTGGACCAGGCTGCTTTCAACCTTATTATATCTTTTACCAATCACTTTCCTTTCAGGATTAAAAAGGAATGCAATAAATGCTTGTAATACAAATGATACGTTTAGTCTGGTACAGTTTTAGACTACTTCCCAAGTTCTTCGTGGTTTTCATTTTCTGTAGGTATATGCTGAAGGTTGTATTTTCAGAGGAAGGTGAGAATACTCAAAAGTAGAAATGACTGGTAAGAAAAACCAAGATATGAGTGGCCCCATACAAGTCAGGATAGCTCATAAGCTTCCTTAGGGCCTTTACTCTCCACACTTCAGTTTAATTGAAGACTCCTGTTGATACTGCCAGGGTTGGCAGAGAATTGCCTCATGGCTAATGGGACTTCTCTGATTACTTTCCTCGGAGACAGAGAACAGTGATGCCTCCCTGCCTGACAGCTTGCTTGTTCTGGAGAATTCCTAGAACACCTTAGTTTCTGCTCTTATATTTTTGTTTGGCCTCTGTCACTGGCATTTTGTTCTACTATCTTGTAAAGCTCCCTGACTTCTATAGAAGTAGTTTATTACACATTTTTTTCACTTTTGTTTACCCCCGCCCCTGGATTGATATAATGGTTTTTACAGAAAAGCAAACAGATGCCTTATGGGAACAGAATATAGCTTCACAATAAACCTGTTTACTTCTCTCAGTTGAAGGGTATAGCTTTCCCCTCACTTAATAGCACGTATTTTTTTTCTTCCTACTAATTACAAACATCCCATGAAGAGTGATTTAGCATGCAGGAATGTATGGGTAAGCAAATACAAAACAAACATAATGCCAAGAATATGAGACATTATGACAAAGTTGAAATTTAAAATCAATATATCAAATCTGTCACTTTCTTTTTGGGAATACAGAGAAAATTAATAAAAACTTGTAATATAACTGAGTGTCTCTCTTGGTTTTATTTTTAATTCTCTTCCTGGTCTCCACCAGTTCAAGGTGCCTCTTCTCAGAGCATCTCTTGATATTACTTTTATTTAAAAAATGTGCCTGTGTGTATCCAGGAAAATGGAGAACAAACTGGAAAGTGTGTGGTGCCACTTAACATGTCAAAGGCATAGATAAGAGATAAAATATCTGATATCAGAAAGGTGTTTGGAATCTAAAATAGGAATATTTTGTCATAGCTCTGCCATCACTACCTTATTATGGAAGTGTTGTGGTGATAAAGTAGTATAGGAATGTCTTAAGAGATAAGAGACAGTCTGAAAAAATTCAGTGTTCTCTGAGAATTAGGAAACGGCAAACAACACAGAGAGAGGGAAGAATGATTAAGTGTGAGGCTAGCTCATGAATATGCTTTTTTCATTGGGGGAAAAGTCCATTATTAAACAAAAAAAGTTGAATAACACTAAATCCACCCTAGAGATGAAGTTCCTGTTGCAAATATTATTGGAATTAATGTTTAACTATTTTACCAAGGCGGATTGCATCAGAATGGCAGTTTTCCTTCATTTGGAGTCCTTTATTGAGACTGTGGTAGACAGTAGACTTAGAAAACACTAAGGCCTAATTGTCAAGTCTTTGAGGTTAGTCTTGATTTATATCATGGTTTCATTCTTGTAGTCAGTAATCATTATTTGGTGATCATCCATTGCTTTAGGCATTGAGGTTACCAGGCTGTGCAAGGCAGATGATGTCCTTAACGAACCAGAATTTGTGTTCTAGTGGGCAAAGATGATGTCTGATGCTGAAAAGGTAACAAAGGAAGTAACTAGGGACCACCTCAAGGTGAGTTCTTTGGAGTGACCTAACAACCATCAAACCGAGACCTGGCTTATATGAAGAAGCAAGAAATAAATAAAAACCATCTGATGAAGAACATTCCAAAAAATGACATTGTTCCTGTGGCAAATCAAGTCATTAAAATTTTTATTTTGAAAAAATTCTTTGACAGAATATTATTTTTTAAAATGAAAGCAAATTTGCATACTTAACAAGACAGGCTTACTTGTTTTTATATAAAGGATTCTTGGCTGAATATTTGATAATGCAGGGCATACATATACATCTTCAATATTTTTCAGAGTTGATCAATATTTTGGTTTTGTAAATGTCAATGCTGAGAACACTGCACTGTGTAAATGTGTTGTGCAAATAAATGGCAGGCACATATTTAGGACAAATTTAGAAATAGTTGGAGATTGTTCCTCAATACCAAGTCAAAATTCATTGAAATATTATTTATAAACCTTAGGTCAACAAGTTAAACAAAGTAATTTAAAAATCAAGGTTCTAACACGATAAAATCCAAAGGCACTAATCTGACACATGTTGAAGAATGACATCAGGGAACCATTGGGAGTCTTTGTTTTCTGTAATTAAGTCATTATACGTCTATAAAAGCAGGAACCTTTCCATGTCCTATAGAAACACTGCAGTTCACAATGTACAATAGTCTTAGGTCTGAACAGAGGTGTCTCAAGCAGTGTTCGTTAACACTGTGTAGTGTTAACATGCAACATGGCAACATGCACAGAGCACAATGTCCATGCTATGTGTTCAGATCCAAGGCTGCAGTGAACCCACTGAGACAGCACAGTTGTGTGTGGTCAGAAACACCTTAAACTGATTACATGCTTGATTTTGAATTAGATTTTTCATGGTTGCATGTTCAGAAACATTGTACTGTTGCAAAAGCTTTTATGAAAATGCATATTCTCAGTCACATGTCCCCAGAAAATGTCACAGAAGCTGTGATTCTGTTGGCAGGAAAGTTCGAGAACATGGATGAAGGAACCAGGGAAAACTGTTTTATAGCATCCCCTTCTGCAGTGACTAATCTAGTCCCTTGGAACCTACCGTACTCCACATGCTGAGATTTTTGAAATAGAATGAGTGTCTTCCCATGTGATTAAAGCTGAATGAGCTAGGAAGAGACTGAGATGAGTTTTCGCAGCATGATCACATATCAGGCCATTTGAAGGACTCTTGAACGTCAATTAGTCATCATTGCTATCTCACTGACAATGTCATCAAGCAGTGTAGAGAGGGGAATGGCGTTAAGGAGGTCCCAAAATAATGTGCACGCGATGCCACCTGAGCACTCTGAATCTGACTCATGAGGTACAGGAGTATCATTAGAAGTCCAAATGGTGGGCTGAAAATAGATCCTGAAAAGATGAGAAAAGAGCGGATGATCACTATTTTCATCTTCCTCTATATTTCTAGCATGTTCCCCTAGGTAGGAAACAACAAGTACTGCTTTGTCAATAAGTACAAATCCATAATCTCTGGACACCTTCGACCCCAGCCCCAGTAACACGCATTCTCCTGTATTCTGCAACTGAAGTTTCTACTAATGAAGTAATGTCTATATCACCATTTCTGAACCAGCAACCAAGCTGGCTACTTGATGAAGTAGACTTTACCTAAACGTCTTTCTTTCAAATAATGATGTCATTGTATGAAATCAGCCCATTACTTGGTTAAGAAGAATGTGACCAAAGGTTAGGCTCCCTGGGGTAATGATTTCCCTGGTTCACATGCTCTTCTAACATTTTCTCTTTTTATTTAATAGGGACAGAAGTCCTACAGACAGCCATGTGGGGGCCAAGACTGCAGTGGAGGCTGTGCATGCTCTCCTGAGAAAGGAGCAAGAGTAAGTTGCTTGTTGCATTGTTGAAAGACAAATAGTCACAAGGAGGTATTATTTATTTTATCTGTTTCCTTTAAAATTAAATGGTGTAAAACTTGCTCTTCTGACCTCATGACAAAAGCAAAGTGCTGAGAGCAAGCTGGAAAGCACTTTGCTCGCTGCTAACAAGCAGAAAGAGAGTGGTCAAATTTCCGAGGGACTGTGAAGAGGTTTCCATCACTGACTTTATGCCAAGGCACCCCCACAGTGTCATTGGAATGTCTCCAAAAGCTAGTTAGATTGTGCAGAACCAGATTATGATAATGTTTGTGGATACGTGGAGAATTTCCTAGCTCATTTATATCCACTTAGTTTCTCCCTGCCACTCTAGTGAGTAGGTGATTTGGTTTTTATCTACAGATTGGGATGCAACTTGTCCCAAATCACTTGCTAACTGAGAATAGAAGTGAGAGTACAAGGAAGCTCTAAAGTCCAGAAATACAGGCCACTGTAAAATGGTTTGCAGATACTCTATTAAAATAAGAGCTATGCTTTAAAATACATTTTACAAATCTATACAAACTGCCATGTGAATGAAATAAACACAGCATTTTTCTCTCAGTCCCTATGTACACGATGTGATTTCTCCCAAATTACCCCCTGTCTTTAGTATAATATAGAAAATGTATTCAAGTACGTTCATTCAACTAAAATTATAGATATTCCTCAGAACTTCTGGCTCTTGTGTAAAATTCAGATCACCAAACTTCTAGGAGTATGTTATGTTTGCATTATCATCAGATTCAAATAAGCCGAAGAGCTTATACTGTTAGAGGAAGGTATGGCACAGGGAGGTCAACCAACCCTTCAAAAGCACCGTCAAACAGGGAGCATGGTGACCGTTCCACCTTCTCTTCCATTATCTTCCATTTGCAGTAAAGTGAAATGTCAAACTCTGCCAGAATCTGAAGGAAAAGAATAAAAAGCCATCTCGTCATCTGAAAGGATTGTGCCCATTATACATTAAGGACATGAACTTAGAGAATCGTAAGCTATCAGAAAAGGAATGCATTTTAGGGAGCTCTTCATCTTACCCACTGATTGTACAGAGGAAACAGAGTTAGAGGGACAATGACTTCCTGGGGGTCACACATAAATTGATGGTAGATCCCTTTTGATGTCTTACCTGTTCTCTTCACTCAATTGAAGGCTCTTCCTGCCTTCTAGTGAATCTATCTATGTTCACTGTAGCCACCAAAGGCCAATGCATTCTTTTAAAAGAATTTTTATTACATTGATTTTTTTGTTGGAGGGCACTTCATGCATGTGGAGGTCAGAGAATAACAACTGGGAGTGAGTTCTCTCTTTATACCATTTGGGTCATAGGGATGGAACTCTGGATGTCAGCCTTGGCAGAAAGCACCTGCAGCCACTGAATCATTGACTGGCCCAATTGACTTTTCATCAATGTGATAAAAGGAAAAACAAAGCAAAGGCATGCCTGATGATTTCTTAGTACCACTGTTTTTGTGACTTTCTTCTGTCTATAATAAATACTGTATACATGTCTATACAGTCACGCTCCAGTTTTTAAATTCTATTTCCCAAACTGAATTAAAAAGTGTGTGTGGGGGGGTTGTTTATTTTCAGTTTTGTTTTTGGTCTGGTTTGATTGATTGGATTTTTTGTTGTTTTTTTTTTTGTTTGTTCTCTCTCTCTCTCTCTCTCTCTCTCTCTGTGTGTGTGTGTGTGTGTGTGTGTGTGTGTGATAATTACGGAGGTTTCTTCTATCTCTAGTTGAACATATGTACCTTTTGCTGGTGATTTTACTTTGTTCTTTATTTTTCTCACTCCATAGATGAAATGCTTTCTTGGCAATACTTAAACTGATTTCCTTGTGCTGATAACTATATAAATACTAAAGATAAGAATTATTACATATACATTTTAACTTTCAAAACTACTGTGAAAACTACCCCCCACAAAGTATCTTCAAATCTTCCCTATTCACTATGTATATGAGTGTGACACGGTTTTGCTAAGTGCTTGACAGTTTTACTAATAGGAGTGAAAATTATCCCCATTCACTGACAATCTATGAATCTCAGCACATGGCCACATATTAACTAAAAGTTTGTCAGTCTTCTGTGAATTTCCTGCACATATCTCCTCTGACATTTTTATGTCTCTTTTTATTGGATTTTTAAAAATTTATTTACATTTCTAATGTTATCCTCTTTCTTGGTTTCCCGTCGACAAACCCCCTATAATATCCCCCTCCCTATATTCTGAGGATATTTCCCCACACATCCACCCAGGGCTTCCTGACTCTATGCCCTATACTGAGGCATCCAGCCTTGGCAGGAACAAGGGCTTCTCCTCCCATTGGTGCCCCACAAAGCCATCCTCTGTTATATATGCAGCTGGAGCCATGGGTCTGTCCATGTGAACTCTTTGGATGGTGGTTTAGTTCATAGGAGCTTGGGTTGGTATTGTTGTTCTTACGGGGTTGCTGACCCCTTAAACTCCTTTAATCCTTTCTCTAACTCCTGTGAAGGAGACCCTGTTCTCACTTCAATAGTTGATTGCTAGAGTCTATCTCTGTATTTGTCATGCTCTGGCATAGCCCCTCAGGAGACAGCTATATCAGGTTCCTGTCAGCATGCACTTCTTGTCATCAGCAATAATGTGTGGGTTTGGGGGCTATATGGATATGAGCTAGATCTCCAGATGAGGCAAGCTCTGAATGGCCATTCCTTCAGTCTCTGATCCAAACTTTATCTCTACATCCCCTCCTATGAATAATTTTGGTCATCATTTTAATAAGGACTGAAGCATCAAACTTTAGTCATCCTAGTTTTTGAGCTTCATGTGCTCTGTGGATTGTGTCTTGGGTAATTCAAGCTTTTGGGATAATATCCACTTATCAGTGAGCGCATACCATGTGTGTTTCTGTGTGTGTGTGTGTGTGTGTGTGTGTGTGTGTGTGTGTGTGTGACAGAGAGAGAGATATGAGAGAGAGAGAGAGAGAGAGAGAGAGAGAGAGAGAGAGAGAGAGAGAGAGAGATTGGGCTACCTCACTCAGTATGATATTTTCTAGTTCATTCCATTTACCTATGAATTTCATGAAGTCATTGTTTTTGATAGCTGAGTAGTACGCCACTGTGAAGATGTTCCACATTTTCTGCATCCATTCCTCTATTGAGGGACATCTGTGTTCTTTCCACCTTCTGGCTATTATAAATAAAGCTGCTATGAACATAGTGGAGCATGTGTACTTCTATATTGGAGCATCTTTTGGGTACATGCCCAGGAGAGGTATAGCTGGGTTCTCGGGTAGTTCAATGTCCAATTTTCTGAGGAGCCTCCAGACTGATTTCCAGAGTGGTTGTACATGTTTGAAATTCCACCAACAATGGAGGAGTGTTCCTCTTTCTCCACATTCTCACCAGCATCTGTTGTCACCTGAGTTTTTAATCTTAGCCATTCTGACTGTTGTGAGGTAGAATCTCAGGGTTGTTTTGATTTGCATTTCCCTAATGATTAATGGTGTTGAACATTTCTTTAGGTACTTTTCAGCCATTGGATACTCCTCAGCTGAAAATGTTTTGTTTAGCTATGTACCCCATTTTTAATAGGATTATTTGGTTCTCTAGAGTCTAACTTTTTAAGTTCTTTTGTATATTTTGGATATAAGCCCTCTATCTGTTGTAGGATTGGTAAAGATCTTTTCCCAATCTGTTGGTTGCCATTTTGTCCTAACCACAGTGTCCTTTGCCTTACAGAAGCTTTGCAGTTTCATGAGATCCCATTTGTCCATTCTTGATCTTAGAGCATAAGCCATTGGTGTTTTGTTAAGGAAATTTTCTCCAGTGCCCATATGTTTGAGACTCTTCCCCAGTTTTTCTCCTATTAGTTTGAGTATATCTGGTTTGATGTGGAGGTCCTTGATCCACTTGGACTTAAGCTTTGTACAGGGCAATAAGAATGGATTGATTTGCATTCTTCTACGTGCTGACCTCCAGTTGAACCAGCACCATTTGTGAAACATGCTATCTTTCTTCCATTGGATAGTTTTAGCTCCTTTGTCAAAGATCAAGTGACCATAGGTATGTGGGTTTATTTCTGGGTCTTCAATTCTATTCCACTGTTCTACCTGCCTGTCTCCTTACCAATGCCATACAGTTTCTATCACTATTGTTCTGTAATACAGCTTGAGGTCAGGGATGGTGATTCCCCCAGAAGGTCTTTTATTGTTGAGGATAGTTTTCATTATCCTGGGTTTTTCCTTATTCCAAATGAATTTGCAAACTGCTCTTTCTGTCTCTATGAAGAATTGAGTTGGAATTTTGATGGGGATTGCATTGAATCTGTAGATTGCTTTTGAAAAAATTGACATTTTTACTCTATAAATACTGCAATCCATGATCATGGGAGATCTTTCCATTTTCTTAGATCTTCTTCAATGTCTTTCTTCAGAGATTTGAAGTTCTTGTCATATAGATCTTTCACTTGCGTGGTTAGAGTCACAAGAATATATTTTATGTTATTTAGGACTATTATGAAGGGTTTCATATCCCTAATTTCTTTCTCAGCCTGTTTATCCTTTGAGTAGAGGAAGTTGACTGATAGGTTTGGGTTAATTTTATATCCAGCTACATTGCTGAAGTTGTTTATTGGGTTTAGTAGTTCTCTGGTGGAACTTTTGGGGTCTCTTAAGTATACTAACATATCATCTGCAAATAGTGAAGTTTGGATTTCTTCCTTTCCAATTTGTGTCACTTTGACCTCTTTTTGTTGTCTGGTTGCTCTGGCTAGGACTTCAAGTACTATGTTGAATAGGTAGGGAGAGAATGGGCAGTCTTATCTAGTCCCTGATTTAAGTGATATTGCTTCAAATTTCTCTCCATTTAGTTTGATGTTGGCTACTGGTTTGCTGTATATTGTTTTTACTGTGTTTAGGTATGGGCCTTGAATTCATGACCTTTTCAAGACTTTTAACTTGAAGGGGTGTTGAAGTTTGTCAAATGCTTTCTCAGCTTCTAATGAGGTGGTCATGTGGATTTTTTCTTGGAGATTGTTCTTGGGATTGGTTTGTGAAAATATTATTGAGTATTTTTGCCTCAATATTCATAAGGGAAATTGGTCTGAAGTTCTCTTTCTTTGTTGGGTCTTTGTGTGCTTTAGGTATAAGTGTATTATGGCTTCATAGAAGAAATTGGATAGTGCTCCTTCTGTTTCTATTTTGTGGAATAGTTTGGACAGTATTAGTATTAGGTCTCTTTGAAAGTTTGTTAGAATTCTACACTAAACCCACCTGGTGCTGGGCTCTTTTTGGTTGGGAGATATTTATTGACTGATTTTATTTCTTTAGGAGTTATGGGACTATTTAGATGGTTTATCTGATCCTGATTTAACTTTTGTACCTGGTATACGTCTAGAAAAGTGTCCGTTCCCTCCAGATTTTCCAGCTTTGTTGAGTATAGGCTTTTATAGTAGAATCTGATAATTTTTTGAATTTCCTCAGTTTCTGTTGTTTTCTCTCCCTTTTTATTTCTGATTTTGTTAATTTGGATACTCTGTGTGTGTGTGTGTGTGTGTGTGTGTGTGTGTGTGTGTGTGTGTGTGTGCCCTCTGGTTAGTCGGGCTAAGGGTATATCTATCTTGTTGATTTTCTCAAAGAACCAGCTCCTGGATTTGTTGATTCCTTGTATAGTTGTTTTATTTCTACTTGGTTGATTTCAGCACTGAGTTTATTTACTGTCATGTGCTCCTCTTGGGTGTATTTGCTTCTTTTTGTTCAAGAACTTTTAGGTGTGTTGTCAGGTTGCTAGGGTATGCTCTCTCCAGTTTCTTTTTGGAGGCACTCAGAGCTTTGAGTTTTCCTCTTAGCACTGCTTTCATTGTGTCCCATAAAGTTGGGTATGTTGTGCCTTTATTTCTTCCTTGACCAGGGTATCATTGAGTAAAGCATTGTTCAGCTTCCATGTGTATGTGGGCTTTCTGACATTGTTGTTGTTATTGAAGACCAGTCTTAGTCAGTGTTGATCTGATACGATGCATGGAATCAATTCAATATTCTTGTATCTGTTGAGGCATGTTTTATGACTGATTATATCAGTCAATTTTGGAGAAGATACCATGAGGTACTGAGAGGAAGGTATATTCTTTTGTTTTAGGATGAAATGTTCTATAGATATCTGTTAAATCCATTTGGTTCATAATTTCTGTTAGTTTCTCTGTTTTTCTGTTTAGTTTTGTTTGCATGATCTATTGATGAGAGTGGGGTGTTGAAGTCTCCCACTATCATTGTGTGAGGTGCAATGTGTGATTTGAGCTGTAGTATGGTTTCTTTTATGAATATAGGTGATGTAGGTGTCCCTGTATTTCAAGTACAGCTATTCAGGAATGAGAGTTCATCTTGGTGGATTTTTCCTTTGATGGATATGAAGTGTCCTTCCTTATCTTTTTTGATAACTTTTGGTTGAAAGTCAATTTTATTCTATATTAGAATGGCTACTCTGCCTGATTTCTTGGGAATATTTACTTGGAAAAAATTGTTTTCCAGGCCTTTACTCTGAGGTAGTGTCTGTCTTTGTCACTGAGTTGCATTTCCTGTATGCAACAAAGTGTTGGGTCCTCTTTAAGTATCCAGTCTGTTAGTCGGACTTTTTTTTTTTTTTGTGGAATTGACTTCATTGATGTTAAGAGATATTAAGTAAGAGTGATTGTTGTTTCCTGTTATTTTTATTGTTAGAAGTGGAATTGTTTGTACGGCTTTCTTCTTTGTGCTTACTGGAAATTAGATTACTTCTTGCTTTTTACGGGGTGTGTTTTCCCTCCTTGTGTTGGAGTTTTCCATCTATTATCCTTTATAGGGCTGGATCTGTGGAGAGATATTGTATAAATTTGGTTTTGTCATGGAATATCTTGGTTTCTCCATCTAAGCTAATTGAGAGTTTTGCTGAGTCAGCATTTGTGTTCTCTTAGTGTCTGTATGACATATGCACAGGATCTTCTGGCTGTCATAGTCTCTGGTGAGAAGTCTGGTGTGATTCTGATTGGTCTGCCTTTATATGTTACTTGATCTTTTTCTCTTACTACTTTTAATATTCTTTCTTTGTTTTGTGCATTTGGTGTTTTGACTATTATGTGACAGGAGGAATTTCTTTTCTGGTCCAATCTATTTGGAGTTCTATAGGCTTCTTTTATGTTAATAGGCATCCCTTTCTTTAGGTTATGGAAGTTTTCTTCTATAATTTTGTTTGAGATATTTACTGGCCCTTTAAGTTCAGAATCTTTGCTCTCTTCTATACCTATTATCCTTAGTTTTGATCTTCTCATTGTGTCCTGGATTTCCTAGATATTTTGGGTTAGGAGCTTTTTGTGTTTTACATTTTCTTTGACTGTTGTGACAATGTTTTCTATGTCATCTTCTTCCCCTGAGGTTCTCTCTTCTATGTCTTGTATTCTGATAATCATGATCATGCTTGCATCTATGACTCCTGATCTCTTTCCTAGATTTTCTACATCCAGGTTTGTCTCCCTTTGTGATTTCTTTATTGTTTCTATTTCTACTTTTAAATACTGGATGGTTTTGTTCAATTCCTTCATCTGTTTGGTTGTGTTTTCCTGTAATTAAGGGATTTTTGTGTTTCCTCTTTAAGGGCTTCTACTTGTTTACCTGTGTTGTCCTGTATTTCTTTTTACTTTATTTTTTATTGTATTTTTATTTACATTTCAATGTTTCCCTGTATTTCTTTATGGGGGTTATTGATGTCCTTTTTAAATTCCTCTAACATCATCATGAGTTGTGATTTTAAATCAAAATCTTGCTTTTCCAGTGTGTTGGGTTATCCAGGGCTTGCTGTGGAACTGGGTTCTGATGATGCCAAGTGGCCTTGGTTTCTGGTGCTTAGGTTCTTGTTGCCCTTGCCTCTCACCATCTGCTTATCTCTGGTGTTATCTTGTCTTCCTGTCTCTAATAGTAGTTTGACCCTCCTGTAAGCCTATGTTTCAGCATTCCTGGAGACTGACTTTCTCCCAGTGGGATCTGGGTACAGAGAGCTATGTCACAGGGTCAGCTCTGGATGAAGGCAGAAAGCAGAAGGATCCTGTCCCAGACTACTCCTTGATTCCTGTGTCCAGAGGGCTCCAGGCGGATTCCTTTTGGGCCAGGAATTTGAGCAGAAGAGGTGGTCTCACCTGTGCTCTCAGAATTATCGGCACTTCTGAGAATCCAGCTCTCTACCCACGTGGTCTGGGTACAGAGATATCACCTCTGATTTTTAAGGTGATGATTCTTACCCCTGCGAGGAAATGTTAGATAAAAATGACCTTTGTGGAACACATTTGAAGTGAAGTTTAACAAAATCGTGATGGTTTCTGGTGAGTAGAAAATAACGAGTGAACCTTAACAAACAGGGAACTGAGGAGCTCTAAGACTACTTGTTGCACTGGGATCATTTAATAGCGACTGATCTGAAATGGGACCTTCCTGCACCAGGGGCAACATGCCTGTTGCTACCCCACTTTTTAACCTTGGTCTGAGATTTTTTGAAGATTATGTAAGGAACCCTGATTAGGGTTCCAAACATCTGGAGCTCAAGTCTGGCTTCTTCCTTGCAAACATGAGTGGTTGGATGGAGCAGGGATAGAGTAAAATGAACTATCACTGTGCAAAGTTGCCTTTTAGTATTTTGAACTCAGACTACACAGTTAAATGTGTTCTTGATGTTTCTTTGTGATCTCTGCAATTTCTGAGGCTGTTTATCAGTCTTATTGAAATCCACCAACCTGAATTTTATGAGTCAAGAGCAAGAATGTTATTTTTTACAAACAGGTAAAGCCCATGCTCTTGAGACAAGCTGTGAACATAAGTGCTTAATGCCCCCAAACCACTACATCATGTTTTGTCACCCTCCCAGTCTTCTTAAGTTCCCAGGGCCAAGCAGTGTTGTTTAATGTGGCTTTGGCACTATTAACCATGCAGGACAACTCTTGGTCTGCTTTTGTGCAGATGTCAGAAAGATTTGAGACTGTTTTCCTTAGCCGAGCAGACAGCCCCCATTTGGATTTCAAGCTGTTCCTCTACAGCTGGGAAGAGAGCAGAAGATTGGATCGACTCCTGAGCATTGCTGCAGCCCTGGCAGGCGCCTCTTGCCCTGAAGAGACAGCAGCTACATAACTTGCTAGGCAGTGTGTACTTTTCCTTTGCCAAAGGCCTCTCGAACTGACTGGGACATTTCCACAACACCTCACATGCCTACAAACAGGAATCTAACCCTTTTTGGCTATAACCTTAGTGAACTGATGACTCCAAATTTTGCCATGCCTGGTTAAAAACTTTAGCCAAATGTGGAGGAACTGCACTTTCTAAAGCATTTCTATGCTTTTTTTTCTTAGGGAACTGTACTATATCACTTGCTCAAATCTTGTTACCAAAATCTAAGCCTACCATAAAAATGACAATTTTTAAATGAGGGTATACATCACCTTGTGTTAAATAAAAATCATTGCCTTAGCATTTCTTTCTTGGGAATAAGTTTTGTTATCCAGAAGAAACATTCTTTTCAGTTACGCACTTGGTTTAATTTTTATTTTGCTCTTCTGCCATTTGATTAACCAAAACATTTTAGGTTGTCAAATCCTTTACCTTATCCTTTACCTTACAGGACTTGAAAACTGCTTTTACATTATTGTCTGTTGTTGCCTGTTAGTGTATGTTTGTCTTAAATTAGGAATAGGAGTAGAATGGCTGGTTGTTGTTGTTGTTGTTGTTGTTGTTGTTGTTGTTGTTGCTGCTGCTGCTGCTGCTGCTGCTGCTGCTGTTAATATTATTTCAGAGTTTTATCTGTTTTCACAAACTTCTGGTGTTTATGGTGCAATGTGGTAAAGTCCTCGCTGTCCATAGGATCTAAAGGGTTATTAACATTACAGTCAACAGAATGATGATAAAACAACAGGGAATGGAGTAGGTTAAAGGCAGGGGTGTGAGGGAAACAGAGGGAGGAAGGAAAGATGTACCCAGCAATTGGCTAGTTCACAAGAAAATGGAGAGATTTCTTGATAGCCACAGCAGAAGTCAATGGATACAAGGAATACCAACTGTTCCCAGGAGAATAAGTTGACCAAACTAGTGGGCAGTGCATCTGGGTTCTGATGCATGGCAAACATATTTTGGGACAGGAGAAGCAGCAGCAGGATGCAGATTGACAACAAGAACTTGATCCATTTTGGAAAACTCTCACTTCATAAACTCTCAACCTGGGTAGGATATGACTTCCCAAAGGATAAAATAAACAAATAACCCTTACCTAGGGAAATCCAAACATTCTCTGTAAGTGGCATACCAAGCAATTGCCTACACTGGAAAACTAGCAGCCATTCCTGGGTTCTCTTTCCTTTCCCCACTGACGCCTTCAATCTGTCATCAAGTCCTATCAATTTATCTGCTTGAATCAATCTGGTAACTTTCTATACTAGCTTTTTCCAGTCTCGATCTGTATCGTTTCTTCTTTGAAATGATGTAATCAAGTGCTTTGTTCTACCAGGCCCTTATCTCACTCTCTCCTTCCCACTGTGCTGCCCTAATTTCTCCAAAATACAAACATCATTATAAAACTGTTGCTTGAAATCTTTCATTGCCCATCCCCATAGATTCACAATAAAACCTTAACTGTACTAAATGTACAGTCTTCAAGGACCTGCCATTTAACTGCCTCCTCAGCATTACCTCTCATCAAAAAATTGTGTGTGTGTGTGTGTGTGCTACTTATTCTGCAGATACTATATGTCCAATAACTATACTTGTTCTCTGTTAACCATTTGTGTTTATCCATCCTATCAATACAAGCATCAACTCTCTGTGAAGATTTTTATGAGTTAAAAGGTTGATGTTACCTACTTTAGCATCCTTCTTCTTGTGCTGAATTACAGAAGATTAATCACTTGTTAACACTGGTCAATCATATGAAGAACTAAAGTACAGAAACTGTGTCTTCTCAGACCCTTCATGGCCAGCAACATGATAATCTGTTTCATAAAGTACTGACCAACTGACTGTGTATATAGTTCCAGTCCGGCTTAACATGCCCTGTGTTAACTGTGAGATCTCTATAAAGCTATGCTGTCTCCTACCCAGAAAGCCCACAGCAACGCCTAAAATAAGGGTCTGGGGCAGGCATTTCCTCATGTTCATTGGCTCTCACTGTTTGTCAGGGCTTCACATTCCAGCTCTTATTGTTTGCTTTCCCTAACTCCTCTAGGGTTTTTATTTTACTTTGTGTTCTTTTTCCTGTCACTGCTTCTTTTGTACTTACAAGAGATTTTGACATGAGAATTTCCTTTAACCACCAGCAGTCTGCTCTTCCATCAAGATAAGAACATTCCCAAATCATAATCTTTTGACACCGACTCTCTTTCCCACCAACTTTTTCCTTAAAGACTCTTAATCCTGTGTACATTAGATAGGCTTTCATTTCACTTGTTTCTTCCCCTTGTTAGGGAATATGGAAAATCAAGTCTGAGCAGGGAACGATCTACTTGGTGGCAGTAAAGAAGGGAGGTAGAGCAGGTCCTTCAGGAGTTACATACGGTTATTTAAGTTCAGGGTAATTGGTGAAAATCTTATAAGTTAATGTCTGTGCTCAAGGTGCGTTCATAGCCAAGCAGATGTTCACAGATGATCTTAATCATTTCTTGGGTCATGTTGGAACATACATGGAGTTTATTTTTCTTACTGGAATGGAGACTCCTACTAAAAAGGCCATGTAGCTGGAAGGATAGGTAAATATGTAGTTGTAAAGACAAGAAGATTGCTTTGGCTCTCTAGAGTCTTAGGTAGTCTAAGCCAACTGCTGGTTTCTTCTCTGAGGTATTCAGTATACTTCTAAGTAAAAATAAAACAATGGATTGTGGGATGGATCTCTAAGGACCTACCATCTCTAAATGATCTAACTTAGACACCCTGTAACCGGGCTCTGAAGTCCTGTTTGCCTAGGAATGTCTTATAGTGCTTTCTAGTATTTCGTTGAGATAAGAAGAGCAATGTTTGACAGTGTTTTGACTTTTGGGTAGCTTTAAGAAGCTGCCTCAGTCTTAAGTCACAGGAAGTTGTGATTTTATTTGTTTGTTTGTTTGTTTTTGGTACTACAGTTCAAATCCAAGGCTCCAAATATACAAGGCAATGCCTTCTATCATTGAATTATGCCTACAACTGCCCTACCTCAACCACTGATTCTTCCCTGCTCCTACTAGGGGCTCTTAACACTGAAGTCGAGTGATTTAAAGATAGCCACAGGGATTTCTATTTACCAGAACTATATACAGTTTCTCCTGCCTTGCTTAGGAATCATTCCGTCTACAGTTTTAGCTTTGAAGTTCACTCTTACTTCAGCACAACCCTATCCTTGCAATGTTTGAATGCATCTCCAACTCTGATGAGAAGGACTAGGGTCAGCCTACTTACCTGAGGAGTTGTAGACACAAGGCTTGTGTCTTTAGAGACCTCGCAGTTTTCATGTCACTGATTCTACTGGTCCATATGCCAGAGACAACGGATATCAAACCATAGGTGAGCATCTGTAATCAATCTGTGACATAATCCTTTCATCTTAGCATCTGCGTTCTTTGTCCTTTGCCAGTTACTTTCCCCCACTTCTGCCTTTTTTCTCCTTTCTGACTAGTCCCTATTTTCTTCCTATCCCTCTCCAGACCTCCCTCAGTCTGGCTTTAGTTTTTCTAACTCTCCGACTCTTTCCCATTCTCCCCATTATGGTCTCCTCGCACACCTTCCTCTTCTTTTTTTCAATTTCATGACGTTGCTTCCTAGGTCACCAGTCTGCACCACGATCTCATTATTCTTTGTCATCAAAGAAGCATAAACATTTCATCATCAGGGTATGAGGAAAGAGTCCTTGAAATGCACTTTACAAAAGCACCCCACTTCTCCAAAGATACTAAATCTCAGAGTCTAGATCAATGGTCTACAAAATTTGGAATTGGAGGTAGGGAGAGGAAGATAATCTACTGAGTGCTCAAAAATATTATATTAAGATTATGGTAAAAAAAAAGTCTAGAATGATACTAAGATTCTAAGACTAGGGGTATGTGGTTGAAAAGGAGTGGATGCAGGCAAGCATGTTGAGGCCTCAAGTTTGATTCAGAGCAAAGGAAGAAAAGAAGGAATGGAGGAAGGGAAGAGAATACTACCTGTCCTAGCTAATTTTATATTACCTTGACACTAGCTGGAGTCATCAGAGAGGAGGGAACGTCAATTAAGAAAATGCCTCCACAAGATAAGGCTGCAGGCAAACACCTGTAGGGCATTTTCTTAATTAGTGACTGCTGTGTAAGGACCCAGTCAATTGAGAATAGAGCCATTACTGGGCTGGTGGTCCTGACTTCTGTACACAAGACAGCTAAGTAGGCCATAAGGAGCAAGCCCATAAGCAGTACCTTCCATGGCCTCTGCATCAACTCTTGCCTCCAGGTTGCAGCACTGTCCTGACTTCCTCTGATGCTGAACAGTGACATCGAAATGTGAGACAAATAAGCACTTCCCTCCCCAACTTCTTTTTGGTCCTGGTGTTTCAGCACAGCAATAGAAATACTAGCTAGAACACGACCCTGTAGGCTTAGATTTTTCTAAACCTACTTTATTTAGGGTTGGGAAAGAAGGTTCTTAGGAAAAGGGGTTCTTGGAACTGTTTAGAAGTAGTTCTTTAGGACAATTCCACTCTGTCATCGGGATACCAGCAGTCCAGTCCAATAGCAAACACCAAACGTGAATCAGTAGCAGTGGCTCAATCCAACAGAATAGGCAAGGCTTTGCCGAATCCACATGAGTCAATGGAAGCAGCAAGTATCAGCCAGAATACCATGAGAATTTCTTTGGTACCTTTCTCCCTAAGTCATGAAGACCAGCAAAGAAGCAAGACCAGTGAAGCTTTGCACAGTTGGCAAAGAAGCGAAGCATTGCAAGAGTGACTTCTCACTATTTGTGGGGTCCCATTTATACTCTTTCCAAACATCATGTGCCTTCTCAAGGGTCCACTTCAGCAAAACATCACATGCCCTCTCAGGTGTCTGCTTCAGCAAAATATCTTCTCACAAGTCACCTTCCACAAGAACATCACGTGACACAAATGGGTCTCCAAAGAAACCAGAAATGTCCACTTCACTATCCAAGGCATCTAACATGCTGTTTGATCTTCTATGTGTGTATATCATGTGCATGTAAAGAGAGTAGAACAGATATATGGTTTATATAATTACTAACATTTTATTATGAAATATACATGCATCAAAGAAGCATGCCTTCAATGCTAAGCACTGAGCCTAGCTAGAGGTTTATGTATGCCAGATAAGCACTATGCTGTGACACTACACACCAACTCCAAAGTTATTTTTCATTAGCGGAAGGGGCTGCTTAGTTAAAGAGCTTTAGAGACTTCAGGCTTAAACTGGCTGGTTTCTACTCATGTCCCCTTTTGCCAGAGAAAATTTTAAGTAACCCAGTCAAATATATAATACAGAATATATAATATATGACATAATATATAGTGTATAGTATATGATATATGACAATCATGAAGACTCTTACCTTAAGACAATTCCTTATTGATATTATTTCACTATTAAAGATCAAAGCAAATTTGTAATAATAATTACATGGGTTTCCCTGTTTATTTTTGCATAAAAAACAAATCTTTGCTAGATATTTGGTGCTGCAGGATATAGAATATGATGGTTTATCTCTGGGAATATTTGTGAGGGACCATCTAGTTGAATAGTGATGGGAAGACCCAGCCTACCTGACAGGTAGAATAAAGAGGGGAGAGCAATCTGAGTATCAAGATTCATTGACCAATTTCCTGACTGTGGAAACTATGTGACCACCCACCTATTGTCCTTGCCACCACACCCACGCTACCATGAGAGACTGTACCCTTGGAACTATAAGCCAAACTAAACCCTTCCCTAAACTGTTGTTGTTAGGTATTTTGTTATAGTAATCAGACAGGTAATGATCTATACAGCATCTTCAACTTTTTTTTCAGAGTTGATAGATATTTTAATTTTATAACTGTTGATACTGAGAAAGGCCATTTCACATAAATAGTACAATGAAATGTGTGTGTACAGCCATTTCAAAGATTCTTGGAAATAATATCCTAATCCTAAGCCAAAATTCAATTAATAACCCTTTATGAAACTAAAGTCAGTAACTTAAGCATCAGTTCTAAAATCAGACATTCTGCTACAACAAATCCAAGGAGACATGCTGAAGAATGATGGCAAAATATTTAAAGTCGTTGTTTCTTATAATTAAACCATTTTATAAGAACAAACAACTTTGTATGTATATGAAAACTGCAATTCATAACATATAGTAGTCTTGGCCTTGGGCTGAGGTGATTTGTACAGCATCTATTGGCACTGTGTGGCATGTTCAAGACCTAGTACAAGCATTATGTGTTCAGAATCAAGACTACAGTGAAGTTGTATGATCCATGAGGGGAGTGCTTCTAGTAACATCTCAGATTCATTATGTATTTGATTCTGAATTAAATATTTTTGGTCTTTATGAACCCATAAACCTTTTTCACTATTGTCAAATTTTCCCAATCCCCACATTCAGTTACAACCCACCATTTGAGAAGCTGTGGCAGAGACCATACTTAAACTATGTAAGAGGCAGTAAGCAAGCAAAAGAACTATGTGTAAGAGAAAAATAGCTATCACCAGATTGTTTGTGCTTTCCATACAGAACAGTAATGTAGCCTACCTTGAAGCCTCACCCAACAACATCACATAAAGCAACACAGAGAAGATCTCAGAAGTTGAAATGAGATAGTAGAAGTTCTGTTTAAGACGACAGAATCCTAATTGTCTCCAGAGAGGCTTTAGCCAGCAGCTGATGGAAACAGATGCTGAGACCCACAGTTAAACATTAGGTGGAGCTTGAAGACCCTGCAGAAGACAGAGAGAAAGGATTTGAGGATGCAGAGGGGTGAGGGATACCACAAGACAACACACAGAATCAATTAACCTGGTCTCAGGCTCACAGAGACTGAACTGCCAACCAAGGACCCTGCATGGGACTGACTATGCTCTCTGTATATATGTTACAGTTGTGTAGCTTAGCCTTGTCGTGGGACTCCTAACAATGAAAGCAGGGGCTGTCTCTGACTCTTTTACTGGCTTTTGGGATCCTTCTCCTCATACTGGGTTGCCATGTCCAGCCTTAATATGAGAGGAGGTGCCTAGTCCTACTGCAACTTGATATGCCATTTTTGATCGAAATCCATGGGAGGGCTGCCATCTTTGAATAGAAATGAAGGAGGGATAGATGGAGCAGAGCAGAGGGGAGAGGGAGACTGTCCCATGCTACTTGTTCGCCCTACTATATTAAATGGTTCTTAAACCCATGCCCATAAATACCTCAACTTCCTGCCTCATCCACAGTACTTGGACTACTTGTGAATGGAAGACTATTTGGAGTGAAGAAAATATGCTTAGGCACAGACCAGGTACTAACCACTCAATTGCCTTTCTTTTCCTGACCCAGCAAGTAATAACTCATACCACTAGGAAAGCATCATATAATTTTCTGCATTTAAATTTTTTTCCTAATATTTCTGTCTATTAAAGGTCATCTGTTTCCTACGCAATGAACTTAATGCTTCAGGCAAGCCTGGTTTTCCTTTGTGGTGATAAGTTTGGGCAAGGATCATATCATACCCATGTCTTACAGCTCCAAGCAGGTCTTTCCCTTTTTGTAGGCCATTCACTCTATGGAATTCACTGAAATAGACTTAAGAGTATGGGGATGAAATTACTGAATATGTGTCAGAGACGTTATTTGATATCTATTTCAGAGGGGGATCATGTATTAATGGAAGTCTTCCAAGAATGTTCAACAAAATTAATTGCACAGCATCTCTCTTGCAAACTAGTAAAAGTCAATGAGAAAATGTGCATTACTTTGCAGAAATTGGATTCACTGCCATCTTTTCAAAGGGGCTTTTATTTTAACAAATGTGGCACCTGTCCAATTATTTAATAACCGCTTCCACTTAAAAAATTTACAGAGGTGGATATCGTAAGCTAGATTCTCTATTTCATTTTTCTCATTGCATAACTGTGGTTCAAGCCCACTAGACAAACATTTATGAAAGTGTTCAGGGAACTAAATATTGGTGCAGACATTGTAGGCAGTGAAAATAAATTATAAGCACCAGGCTTCTCCTGGCTGAAGAGACCATGGAGTGCTTACCTACCTGGCAATGTAGATGGTTAGAAGTCTTAAAGCACAGAACACAAGACCCCCCCTAAAGCAGAGAGATTTGTATGGTATGATATGGTATAATATGGTATGGTTAAGAAGCTCTTTAGGAAGGTTAATTTAGTGGGAGGGAAATAGGGTAGATTGAAATGAAAGACATAAAGGACAAATACCAGGCTCCTGGTTTGTTGGGTGGCATGTCCAAAACCTCCAGTGTAGAGAAACTGAGGGTTCGAGATGCTAGATTTCTCTGAATGAGTCCACCTTATAGCACACACATATACATTCACCTGAACCAGTGATTTGGTGGTGCTTGGCTTCTATGTAGATGAATGTATCTTGTTGTTACTCTTTGAACACTCTGAAAGAGTGCTAGGTTTTTCCCCTTACATTCTTCTAACCCCTTCAAAACATTACATAGTTCCCACTGATCCCATTCAAAAGCATCCATCTTCAAGCCAAGTGGAATCCACATCACTGAGGTGGACTGGGAGGTGGCTTTTCTCTGTGGAACACTTTAACCTCCCAAAGATTTTCTGTGGTATCCAGGGAAAAAGATCAACTCAATCGTTTCTCCAAGGTCATCTGTTTCCTACTCAATGGATTTTGTTATGGAGTCATTGAATGAAAAACAGAGTTTGGAACATCTTGGGGGCTTCTTTTCATATGAAACAGATTTTAATGTTTGGTTCAGTGGGAAAAAATATCAGCTAAGTACATTAGTCCCCATGTGACACTAATGTGGTCTTGTGACCACAGCAGGCACATACTATTTTACTTTTGAAACAAGCAAGAGAAATGCTCATTCCTTCACCCTAAAAGATTAATGTATATGATTTACTATCATTCGTATCAAGGAAATAATGGTTTCTGTCCCTGTGCGTGTTTTTGCTCGTTCAAGTAATCATAGTAAATTGGCATTCCACTGCTTTAGTTGGGTTACCTCACAGAGCTGACATGAGTCAATGATTTCCTTCCCCATGTTGCTGGGACAAATGCCAATAAAGTTATGAGCAAATAAGGGAGCTATAGAGAAACATGCTATGGAACGCGGAATGGAGTGAGAGGTAACCAGGGTTCAGGAGCCAGGTTTCCCAGAGAGAGACAAAATGAAAGCAAACAAAAAGAAGACACAGGTTGAAACAGGCTCACCAGACAGGGCCTCTTTGCTGCAAGAATGGAGCCTTAAATTCCATAAAGCTCAATGAAGGGAGGAAGCCAAAAGTTAAACATAGTCTTTGCAACACAATTGAAGAATTATTAACCAAGCATCCAGAGTAAAAGCCATGCATACGGCAAGCAACATTTGTTGTTCTTAAAAAGCTATTTAGGCACTTCGTGAACTAAAATATGTTCCCAAACCTGTCTAGCCACATAGATACTAATATTACTCTTCCAAGCCACAGAGGTACCAAAAAGAGCTAAGGAAAAAGCAGAAGGAGGCTCAGCAGCAGGAAAGCTCACAGAGGCTCAAAGTGCCTAACACAGGCTGCTTTTCGAAGCATGTGACAGGAAGTTGAGTGACTTAGTAAAATTTATTATCAAAATGGCAAGAGCTGTGGCTCCAGTTACTTGTCCATAAAAATAATTTAACTTCTTCCTGAGTTTCATGCTTTAAATAAAATTTAAAGAACATTGAGCTCCAGTAACAGGAGGGTCTTCTCAGCTCTACTCCTATAAGGGTAAGGAGCTAGATCTTTTCCTCCCCTGTTTACAACCTAACGGCAAGCCCCAGGCATATATAATTGGATTTGCTCCATCACTGCCTCCATGAAGTCTGCAAGATTCATGACAAGAATCTGAACCGACCCTGAAATCCACATATAATAGTCACAAATCCAAAGAAATCCTCACTTGGCAGACTCCTTGCTCCCCACTAAACCACTGCTGGTCCAACCAGAAGCTAACATCACAATGCTGTCTGCCTGCCCTTAGGGGATTTCAGATCTCCTCTCAGGTCAGTGGCAACCTTCTGAGATAAGGGGCTCTGACAGCTGATCTCAACAGGGTGAGACCACTAACATAGTAAACCTACTGCCCTAACTTGCCAACCAGCAGCCCAAGCCAGAGTGGCCCTGGGTCCTTAGCAGTGGAAAAAAACAGTGTAGAAGAAATATCACACAAAACAAACTCAGCCTGAGAACTTGGCACCAGTTTCCAAATTGGAAGTTCTCCAACATCCCTTGTTCCCTCCCTGAAATGTTTACCTCATGAAAACAAACAGGGCATTTAAACAAACAGGACAGATGTCAAGGCAGAAGGCCACCTTGGGGATAATATAGTCTAAACTTGGCATCTTATGTGGGGAGACCAAGGCCCACAGTGGAAATGAAATTTAAACTCTGAAGAATGTTTAAAAACCCCTTTCCTTCATTAGGATGACCAGATGAAAGTGTGACCCACGTGTGAGTGAGAGAGAGAAAAAAATAAAAGGAGAGAAAAAGAAAGAAAGAAAGAAAGAAAGAAAGAAAGAAAGAAAGAAAGAAAGAAAGAAAGAAAGAAAGAAAGAAAGAAAGAAAGAAAGAGGAAGGAAACATGGATGGGCAGGGGAGAGAAGGACAATTATTCAAATCTCGGCAAGAAAAGAGGAATTTATATTACAGAGCAAATAAATGAATCTGTAAGTGTACCATGTATTCAATTCCACTGGCCAGATATCATTTACATTTTCCTGGGACTCAGAGGTACCTATCATGGTAGGGAAATCTTCATGGGAGTCAAATTGAGGCCGGTAGTTGTGGGCATATAGACTTTGTTGGAGTCAGGTAAATCAACCTTTTAAATCCTGCCTCTACTATTTACTAGGTGGGATCTCAGTAGTTCTCAACAAGAAGAAATGCCCCAGCAAACATTTATCAATATCTAGATATATTGCTGGTTGTCATAAGTAGTGAAGCATCTAGCTGCTAGAGTACATGAAGGCTGCCAAACCCCTTATAATGCACAGTCACACAACACAGGATTGTCCCAGCCCTGCCATTCACTAGTGGTAAGGCTAAGACTCTCTGAACTAGACATGTGTCCTAAATATTCTACACTTCAGCTCCTCCATTTGTGACTTGGAAATACTAGGACCCTCAAGGGACTGCTTTGATCATTACATATGCTAACCCATGTAAAGAAAAATCTTTTCAATTAGATATTGGGTATTAGTGTTATTACATACTTCCAACTCTCTCCTGCATAGCTCCTTGGAGGAGTTCTTCATAATCAAAATCTCCACTTTTCATATTCTCCCTTTAACCATTCCCTTGTTTTAAAAGTCATCAGTCTTAGAGGTAGGACTTAGACTTTCTAGTTCTTTTTTCAATTTGCTTAATTAGAAAAGTCTTTTTGGAGCTAGACTGATGGCTTAATGGTTAAGAGCACATGCTGCTCTTACAGAGAAACCACCTATATGGCGCACCTATATTATGATGCAGCCATCCGTAGCTCCAGTTCCATAGGATTTGATGTCCTCTTTTGATCTGATGTGCTATTCTGACCTCCGCAGGTACCAGACACCCAGGCAAAACATTTAGACACATAAAATAAAATAGATAAATCTAACAAAAATTTGTTGTTGTTTTGTTGTTTTTCTTTCTCTTAGAACAAACAGGAAACAAACAAAAAAAACATTTTGGCTTAACTTTCAAGATTCCTTTGATCTCCTCCTACCTTTATGGACCAAGTTTCTCATCTCTTTTGCTTAAATAAGAGAAGAGTTTGGCCTGGTTTGTTGGTGGAAGGAATTAATAAGTTAATATTTAGAATGCAAATTAAATGAAATGGTGTGTAGAAGGTGCTTAGCACACATTAAACAATCAATAAATAGCCATCATCACTATCATACCACAATCATCATTGTCAATGTTCCTCATGCTATTATTAGTCTTCTTTACTGGCTTCTAAGTTCTTTGAAAGAGGATTAATATGTATTTTGCTCTGAACCTTCTTATGCAGAGTTTTACCTAATAAAGGATATATGTATGGAGATATATATATATATATAATTTTCTGTGGACAGGAGTAGCTGAAAAAGGCATGAGAAAAGGAGATTGGAGGAATGCCTTAGGAAAAAAAGCTTGTAATGGAAACCTTAGCTAGGGTGCGGATGGCTAGAGGCTCATGGGAACAGGGTACTAGAAGGGAGTTACACACCAGCTATTTGAACTCCCTTTTTCATTAAGAAAAAAATGGAACCATAAAATGGAGGGAGTAGTCATTCCTACCCATTAATCATGCCTATACCTCCCCCCCCCGGGTTTGGAGGAGAAATTGGATGATAGCCAGATGTTGACAAGAATCATGCTTATCTATTGTATTTGACATCATCAATCACTTTTATAGTACTGGATTAACTATATTTTTATTTATCTTGAACTTAGAGCAACTTTGTATATTTATCAGTTACTATGGACATCTTTATAAACTTGCTAATGGAATTTATATATGGTACTTTGGGTGATACACATTAGAAAAAGTACAGAAGTCAAATTTTACTAGAAAACTTATGAATATTAAAAATATCTACTTGGTGTTGGTGATCTAATAACATATTTGTCAGTGTTTTGAGTGAGAATGGAGTGATTACTAAATAGGATCTTGTTCCAAGTTTCTTTTACCACCAAGAACAAAATAGCTAGTTTTTATAATACTTCAAGCCATTAACTACTGTCAACTATGGCATTACATTATTGCCTCTCCCTTTTCTTCTCACCACTCATGTACAAAAATTTGACAAGTTGCACTTTGTCTTTGAAATGTTATTAAATAAAACCCATATGATTCTAGTCCATGGCCGTCCAAACTGTAGATCCCTGCTTGCTTGTTATACGTCTGATATGTAGTAAATAACTGGCTTTCCAGGTAGCTCAGCCTATTTGTACATTCTTAGATGGTTCCTGACCTAGTGAAGAAAAAAAAAACTGTAATCTGTCTTACATGAACAACTGAAGTGGAGGAAATAAACCCACAAATCCAAACTATTCACTTTGAAAGGAATACTGATTAGGGCAGCTGGCAAAACTCAGTGGTAGAGTACTTTTATAGCATATGCTAGGTCCTAGCTTCTATTTCTCTCACTAGGGGTGGAGGTAGAGAGAATTTTTGGTATTAGTCTTTCTTTCTTTCTTTCTTTCTTTCTTTCTTTCTTTCTTTCTTTCTTTCCTTCTTCCTTCCTTCCTTCCTTCCTTCCTTTCTTTCTTTCTTTCTTTCTTACTTTTATTGGATATTTTTATTTACATTTCAAATGTTAATTCCTTTCCCAGTTTCCAGACATAAGCCCCCTAACGCATCCTCCTCCCCTTCTTCTATGAGTGTTCCCCTCCCGATCCACTACCACTTCTCCCCCACACCAACATTCCCCTACATTGGCAGTCCAACCTTGGCAGGACCAAGGGCTTCGTCTTCAATTGGTGCCCAACAAGGCCATCCTCTGCTACATATGCACTTGGAGACCTGGGTCAGTCCATGCATTGTCTTTGAGTAGTGGTTTGGTCCGTGGGAGCTCTGGTTGGTTTGGCATTATTGTTCTTATGTGGTTACAAGCCCCTTCAGCTCTTTTTTTTTAATTTCTTTTTATTTTTCATTTTTCTTAAAATCCCAAAGATACATCCATTAATAGACCATTCGATAGTCTTTCACTGGTCCCTGAAGTCCTTTCTCTCTTTGCTTTCTCAGAAACTTTTTCTTTTTTTCCCACTTTTATTAAATTGGGTATTTTTTATTTACATTTCAAATGTTATTCCCTTTCCCTGTTTCCTGTCCATCAGCCCCTTAACCCCTCCACCTCCCCTTCTATACGGGTGTTAGCCTCCCCATCCACAGCCCATTACCCACCCCAACAATACCCTACACTGGGGGTCCAACCTTGACAAAACAAGGGATTCCCCTTCCACTGGTGTCCCAACAAGGCTATTCACTGCTACATATGCAGTTGGAGACCAGGGTCAGTCCATGTACAGGCTTTGGGTGATAGTTTAGTCCCTGGAAGCTCTAGTTGGTTGGCATTGTTGTTCTTATGGGATCACAAGCCCCTTCAGCTCTTTCAGTTCTTTCTCTAATTCCTCCAACAGGGGTGCCATTCTTAGTTCAGTGGTTTGCTGCTAGCATTTGCCTCTGTATTTAACATGCTCTGGCTGTGTCTCTCACGAGAAATCTATATCTGGTTCCTGTCAGCATGCACTTCTTAGCTTCATTCATTTTATCTACTTTTGGTGGAGATTATATTTATATATATATATATATATATATATATATATATATATATGTGTGTGTGTGTGTGTGTGTGTGTATAAATATAAATATATATATATGTTATATATATGCCATATATATATATATATATATATATACACATGTGGGGCAGGATCTGGATGACCCTTCCTTCAGTCTATGCTCTAAACTTTGCCTCCCTATCGCCTCCCAAGGGTATTCTTGTTCCCCTTCTAAAGAAGGAGTGAAGCATCCACATTTTCGTCATCCTTCCTGAGTTTCACGTGTTCTGTGCATCTTGGATAATTCGAGCATTTGGGCTAATAACCACTTATCAGTTAGTGAATACCATGTGGGTTTTTCTGTGATTGGGTTACCTCACTCAGGATGATATCTTCTAGTTCCATTCATTTGCGTATGAATTTCATTAACTGATTGTTTTTAATAGCTGAGTAGTACTCCATTGTGTAAATGTACCACTTTTCTGTGTCCATTCCTCTGTTGAAGGGCATCTGGGTTCTTTCCAGCTTCTGGCTATTATAAATAAGGCTGCTATGAACATAGTGGAGCACGTGACTTTTTTATATGTTGGGGCATCTTTTGGGTATATGCCCAAGAGAGGTATAGCTGGGTCCTCAGGTAGTTCAATGTCCAATTTTCTGAGGAACATCCAGACTGACTTCCAGAGAGGTTGTACCAGTTTGCAATCCCAGCAAAATGGAGGAATGTTCCTCTTTCTCCACGTCCTCACCAGCATCTCAGTCACCTGAGTTTTTATCTTAGTCATTCTGACTGGTGTGAGGTGGAATCTCAGGAATGTTTTGATTTGCATTTCCCTGATGACTAAGGATGTTGAACATTTCGTTAGGGGCTTCTCAGTCATTCGATATTCCTCAGCTGTGAATACTTTGTTTAGCTCTGAACCCCATTTTTAATAGGGTTATTTGTCTCTCTGGAATCTAACTTCTTGAGTTCTTTGTATATTTTAGCCCTTATTGGATGTAAGATTGATAAAGATAGTTTCCTAATCAGTTGGTTGTCATTTTATCCTAACCACAGTGTCCTTTGTCTTACAGAAGCTTTGCAGTTTTATGAGGTCCCATTTGTCGATTCTTGATCTTAGAGCATGAGCCATTGGTGTTCTGTTAAGGAAATATTCCCCAGTGGCCATGTGTTCAAGACTCTTCCCCACTTTTTCTTCTATAAGTTTGAGTGTATCTGGTTTGATGTGGAGGTCCTTAATCCAGTTGAACTTAAGCTTTGTACAGCGTGATAAGAATTGATCGATTTGCATTCTTCTACATGCTGACCTCCAGTTGAACCAGCACCATTTGTTGAAAATGCTATCTTTTTTCCATTGGACGGTTTTGGCTCCTTTGTCAAAAATCAAGTAACCATAGGTGTGTGGGTTCATTTCTGGGTCTTCAATTCTATTCCATTGATCTATCTGTCTGTCTCTGTACCAATACCATACAGTTTTTATGACTATTGCTCTGTAATGCTGCTTGAAGTCAGGGATGATGATTCCCCCAGAAGTCCTTTTATTGTTGAGGATAGTTTTCGCTGTCCTAGATTTTTTGTTATTTCCAGTGAATTTGCAAATTGTTTTTTTAACTCTATAAAGAAGTGAATTGGAATTTTGATGATTGCATTGAGTCTGTAGATTGCTTAGGGTAAAATGGCCGTTTTCCTATATTAATCCTGCCAATCCATGAGCATGGGATATCTTTCCATCTTCTGAGATTGTCTTCAATTTCTTTCTTCAGAGACTTGAAGTTCTTGTCATATAGATCTTTCACTTGCTTGGTTAAAGTCACACCGAGGTATTTTATATTATTTGGGACTATAATGAAAGGTGTTGTTTCCCCAATTTCTTTCTCAGCCTATTTATCTGTTGTGTAGATGAAGGATACTGATTTATTTGAGTTAATTTTATACCCCAACACTTTGCTGAAGTTGTTTATCAGGCTTAGTAGTTCTCTGGTGGAATTTTTGGGGTCACCTAAGTATACTATCAAATCATCTGCAAATAGTGACATTTTGACCTCTTCTTTTCCAATTTGTATCCCTTTGACCACCTTTTGTTGTCTGATTTCTCTAGCTAGGACATCAAGAACTATATTGAATAAGTAGGGAGAGAGTGGGCAGCCTTGTCTAGTCCCTGATTTTAGTGGGATTGCTTCAAGTTTCTCTCCATTTAGTCTAATGTTAGCAACTGGTTTGCTGTATATGGATTTTACTATGTTTAGGTATGGTCCTTGAATTCCTGTTCTTTCCAGGACTTTTATCATGAAGGGGTGTTGAATATCGTCAAAAGTTTTCTCAGCATCTAATGAAATGATCATATGGTTTTTATCTTTGAGTTTGTTTACACAGTGGATTACGTTGATGGATTTCTATTTATTGAACCATACCTGCATACCTGGGATGAAGTCTACTTGATCATGATGGATGATCGTTTTGAGGTGTTCTTGGATTCGGTTTGCAAGAATTTTATTGAGTATTTTTGCGTCGATATTCATAAGAGAAATTGATCTGAAGTTCTCTTTATTTATTGGGTCTTTGTATGGTTAAGGTATAAGAGTAATTGTGGCTTCATAGGAGTTTGGTAGTGCTCCATCTCTTTCAATTTTATGGAATAGTTTGAACACTATTTGTATGAGGACTATCAGAAGGTCTCATAGAATTCTGCACTAAACCCATCTGGTCCTAGGCTCTTTTCGGTTGGGAGACTTTTAATGACTGCTTTTATTTCTTTACAAGTTATAGGGTTGTTTAGATAGTTTACCTGTTCCTGATTTAACTTTGGTATCTGGTATTTGCCTAGAAAATTGTCCATTTCCTCCAGATTTTCAAGTTCTATTGAATATAGGCTTTTGTAGTAGGATCTGATGATTTTTTTTTCATTTTCCTCAGATTATGTTGTTTTGTCTCCCTTTTCATTTCTGATTTTGTTAATTTGGACGCACTCTCTGTGCCCTCTGGTTAGTCTGGCTAATGGCTTATCTATCTTGTTGATTTTCTCAAAGAACCAGCCCTTCATTTTCTTGATTCTTTGTATAGTCCTTTTTGTTTTTACTAGATTGATTTCAGCACTGAGTTTGATTATTTCCTGCCTTCTACTCCTCTTGGGTGTGTTTGCTTCTTTTTGTTCTAGAGCTTTTAGGTGGGCTGTGAAGCTGCTGATGTATGCTCTCTCCTATTTCTTTCTGCAGGCACTCAGAGCTGTGAGTTTTCCTCTCAGCACAGCTTTCATTGTGTTCCATAAGTTTGGGTATGTTGTACCTTCATTTTCATTAAATTCTAAGAAGTCTTTAATTTCTTTCTTTATTTCTTCCTTGACTAAGTTATCATTGAGTAGAGCATTGTTCAACTTCCATGTATATGTGGGCATTCTTTCCTTATTTTTGTCATTGAAGACCTTAGTCTGTGGTGATCTGATAGGGTGTATGGAATTATTTCTATCTTTCTGTATCTGTGGAGGCCTGTTTTATAACTGATTATATGGACAATTTTGGAGATGGTACAATGAGGTAGTGAGAAGAAGGTATATCCTTTTGTTTTAGGATAGTATGTTCTATAAATATCTGTTAAATCCATTTGGTTCATAATTTCTGTTAATCTCTCTATGTCTCTGTCTAATTTCTGTTTCTATTATCTGTCCATTGATGAGAGTGGGTGTTGAAATCTCCTACTCTTATTGTGTGAGGTGCAGTGTGTGCTTTGAGCTTTAGTAAGGTTTCTTTTTTTTATATGTAGGTGCCCTTGTATTTGGAGCATAGATATTTTGGATTGAGAATTCATCTTGGTGGATTTTTCCTTTGATGAATATGAAGTGTCCTTCCTTATCTTTCATGATGACTTTTGGTTGTAAGTCAATTTTATTCAACATTCAAATGTCTACTCCAGCTTGCTTCTTCGGACCATTTGCTTGGAAAGTTGTTTTCCAGCCTTTTACTCTGAGGTAGTGTCTGTCTTTGTCTCTGAGGTGTGCTTCCTGTAGGCAGCAAAATGCTGGATCCTCTTTTCATATCCAGTCTATTAATGTGTATCTTTTTATTGGGGAGTTGAGTCCATTGATGTTGAAAGATATTAAGGAATAGTGATTCTTGCTTCCTGTTATTTTTGTATTTAGACATGGGAAGATGTTTGTGTGCTTCTCTTCTTTTTGTTTTATTGCAAAGGCTCTTTTTTTCTTTCTTTCTTTCTTTCTTTCTTTCTTTCTTTCTTTTTGGCAGCACCGATGTTTATTGGACATCCTAATACAGACTCTGGGGCTCTTGATGTACAGAGCCTGGAGGTTCTGCCAGTTTTCTTGAGCAAGGACACCAAGAAGTTGACAGCCAGGTGGATGTTGTAGACTAGCTTCGCCATTGGTCATGTTCACGTGACCGATGGCAACAGTCAAACACAACACCTTCTTCATCTGGAACTTGATTGTGGATTTCACCTTATCCACTTTGGCCACCATGTTTTCATTGTGTGTCAACAGGGAGGGGAACTTGCCCACCTTGTTTAGGCCTGGGCCCAGAATACATGGGATTTTCTTGATCAGAGACTCAGAGGCCAAAAAGGCATCATACTTCTTGGCCAGCTTTTTGACCAACTTCTTGTTCTTGTTAAGTTTCTTGAGTGCTTCAATGTCCATGGCGGGGATATCCATGGCCTTGGCTTCATCACAGTGCTGCTGGTCCCCCAGGACACACACAGAGAACTTGGGGCGAGGGGTGGACTTAAGCCTGATGGTGCCTGAGAAGCCTTTGTCCTTCTGAGGGTGGTAGTTCTTTAGGCTGATCTGCAGCTCCACCATATCCAGAAACTTGCAGCGCTTACACCAGTTCCCATACAGGACTTCCTGCACCGCCTTGTAGAGGGTGTTTCGTGAAACTTTGCTGCTCATGGCTGCTGCTGCAGGAACCAGAATAGAAGTTCTTTCTTTCTTTATCTAGGGTGCAGTTTCCCTCCTTGTGTTGGGCTTTTCCATCTATTATCCTTAATTGTAGGGATGGATTTGTATAAAGATATTGTGTAAATTTGGTTTTGTCACAGAATATCTTGGTTTCTCCCTCAATGTTAATTGAGAGTTTTGCTGGATACAGTAACCTGGGCTGGCATTTGTGTTCTCTTAGGGTCTGTATGACATCTGTCCAGGATCTTCTGGCTTTCATAGTCTCTGGTGAGAAGTCTGGTATAATTCTGATAGGTCTGCCTTTATATGTTACTTGACCTTTTTCCCTTACTGCTTTTCATATTCTTTCTTTGTTTTGTGCATTTGGTGTTTTCACTATTATGTGACGGGAGAAGTTTCTTTTATGGTCCAATCTATTTGGAGTTCTGTAGGCTTCTTGTATGTTTATGGGCATCTCTTTCTTTGGGTTAGGGAAGTTTTCTTCTATGATTTTGTTGAAGATATTTACTGGTCCTTTGAGTTGGTAGTCTTCACTCTCTTCTATACCTATTATCAATGAGAAGGTTTGATCTTCTCATTGTGTACTGGATATCCTGTATATTTTGGGCCAGTATCTTTTTCCGTTTTACATTATCTTTGACAGTTGTGTCGATGATTTCTGTAGAATCTTCTGCTCCTGAGATTCTCTCTCCTATCTCTTTGTATTCTGTTGGTGATTCTCCCATCTACGACTCTTGATCTCTTCCCTAGGTTTTCTATCTCCAGAGTTGTCTCCCTTTTGCTTTCTTTATTGTTTCTATTTCCATTTTTAACTCCTGGATGGTTTTGCTCATTTCCTTTTTCTGTTTGGTTGTGTTTTCCTGTAGTTCTTTAAGGGATTTTTTTGTTTCCTCTTTAAGGGCTTCTACTTGTTTACTTGTGTTGTCCTGTATTTTCTTAAGGAAGTTATTTAT
Organism: Rattus rattus; assembly: GCF_011064425.1. Lineage (NCBI taxonomy): Eukaryota > Metazoa > Chordata > Mammalia > Rodentia > Muridae > Rattus > Rattus rattus. The sequence continues at coordinate 93,783,005 of NC_046172.1, forward strand.
GACCTTCTGAAAGTCCTCCATTATCATGATGAAATATGATTTTAAATCCAAATCTTGCTTTTCCAGTGTGTTTGGATATCCAGTGTTTGCTTTGGTGGGATCTGGACTCTGATGATGCCAAGTAGTCTTGGTTTCTGTTGCTTAGGTCCCTGCACTTGCCTCTTTTCATCAGGTTGTCTCTGGTGTTAGCTTGTCTTGCTGTTTCTGATGGTGGCTTGACCTTCCTGTTGGCCTGTGTGTCAAAGCACTGCTATAGACCCGTTTTCCTGTTTTTCTTTCCGCCAGTTATAGGAACAGAGTTTTCTGCTCTCAGGCATGTAGTTGCTCCTGGCAGCTGGCTTTCAGCTCTCAGCGAGAGCAGCAACCAGAAGGGTTTTGCCCCTACTTCTTCTAGGTCCCTGTGCACAGAGGGCACAGATGACACTAGGAGTTTTCCTCTTGAGTCGGGAATGTGGGCAGAGAGTAGTCTCCTCTGAGTTCACAGGAGTGTCCTCACTTCTGAGGGTCCAGCTCTTTCCCCCATGGGATTTGGGTGCAGGGAGCTGTTGGATCAGTTCATTTCAGTTCAGGGCAGAGCCAGAAACCAGAAGTGCCCTGTTCCACAGGGCTTCTGCCTTTGTGTGTTCTGAGTCCACCTGGCAGGTCACTTGGAGCAGAAAAGTTGGCCTTACCTCTGTTCTCAGGTGTGTTGGCCCTCCTGGTTACTGGTTTTAGGCTCTTGGCCCAGGCAGAAAGCTGAAGGGTCCTGCCCCTGACTATGCCTTGTTCCCTGTGCCCAAAGGGCACAGATGGCACTAGGCAATTTCCTCTTGGGTTAGGAATGTGTGCAGAGAGTTCTCTGAGTTCTCAAGAATGTCCACATTTCTGTTAATATTTTTTTAAAATGGCATTTTTCCTTCCTTGAAGTTTGAACTTGCCAAGCAACTCCAAGTTGTTTTAAATATTAACTTGTTACATGTTCTTAACTCTGAAGGAGCCACAGCCTTGTATTTAAGCCTTCCAAATGATAGATAGATAGATAGATAGATAGATAGATAGATAGATAGATAGATAGATAGCACTCTCTCTTCCCACCACTTCCCAGCTTCCTTATTAGGGATGAGATACAGGGCCTTAGGGGTATGCTGGGAAAGTGCTCTACCCCACACCTTCATGTCATCCTCTTGATTGAAGTGTTTATCGAGACCAAATCTTGTCAGAAATACTAGAGATGATTTTTGCTATCTCTTTCATCATTCAAGGATAAATATAACATATAACAAGAATTTAGTAACTTTATTTACATGTATTAATAAAAGTTTTGACGCTGTCAAATGTTGTACTAGGTATATAATCTCATGTAATTTCTAATGAGATTGAAGGTTCAGATTATAGAGTTTACCTTTCAAAGGCATTCTGTTTGGTGAGGTTTAGTATGCTCATAAGACTGTACGCCTACCACAACCCAGTAGATCCAGAATACAACAACACTTCATTTAATTTTACTTTTCATAGCAGCCTTTCAGTGCAGTTACTTATTTAAAACCCCATTTTATAGAGGTTTAAACTATAATTTACAGGGTTTAAACAGCTTGACAGATTCCAGTAGCATATGGGTGATAGAGCTGAGCATAAAAGGCAGATAGATGTCTCTGCTCCCTAAACTCATGCAACTCTTTTTTTTAAAACTTCTTTTGTCTCTCATTTGTGCCATGGACCATTCTTATTCTTGTTAATAATGATACAAAAGAAGAGTTTTTTGTGTGTCTGTGTTGACTTCTTGACCTCTTTTTCTTTGTCCCTGAAGATATTAATGGATTTTGTAGTAGTAGTAGTAGTAGTAGTAGTTGTTGTTGTTGTTGTTCTAATTATTCCTCACAACCACACATATCTGGCCCATATCAGTTCATATAACACATAGATCCCCTGACAAAAATAAATTTGAGATGGCGATATGAATTTGCATATTCATACAAAAATGTATACACATTATTATTGTGTTCACATAGCCACTTTTATTTCATTCTATTTTTATTCATTTTAAAAATTATTTCTTTTACTTTTTATATGATAATTATGATGTTTCTCCTTTCCAGCTCTCCCATATAATACTTCTTGTTTTCTTTATAATTTATGGCCTTCCTTTTCATTAATTGTTGGTATATACATATATGTATATACACATAGATTCATAAATACAACCTACTTAGTCTTTATAATGTTACTAATATATGTATTTTGAGGGCTGACCATGTGGTATTGGATAACTAGTTGGTTTGCTCTGTCCTAAAGAAGACTATTTTTGTCACTCTCAGTATTTCTTGGTTGCCTATAGTTCTTAGTATAGAATTGAGACCTCCTGGATCTTTGCCCCGATCCAAATGTCTATTGTTGTTGTCCTTATGTAGCTCATGCATAGTCATGTTGGTGAGACTTTATGGATGTTGCTTCCTACATTACTAGAAAATATGATCTCATAACTAACTCCCTGTTCCTCTGGCCCTTACAATCTTTTGCCCTCCCCTTTGCAATGTTCTCTGAGCTGTAGGTGCAAGTGTAACTTTGTAGATCCATTGGGACTGCTCTCTGCAACTCTGCATTTTGAGTTCGGGTTTTCTGTAGTGATCTCCATCTGTAAGAGATTTTCTGGACATGTTGTGAGGAATACATTCATCTGTCAGTATAAGGACGGTGTTTAGAATGTAATTAGGGATTATTCTTGGCTAGTAAAGGGGTGGTTGTAGATTCTCCTCAAGAATCTGTGACTTTAGTAGCTCTGAGTAGTTGGCTAGGTTTCCAGTACCAGACATGATTTTTCCTGGTGTTCATCAGGTCTTAAGTCCTTATAAAGCTGTTGGTGTTGATCACCATCAAAGTATAGGTGCCATCACTACATAGTTAAGGTCATCATGCCATGCTAACCATTGTTGTGGTTCAAAAAAATCATAGCTTAAGTGGACTTTTGGTTGCTTCTCTCTTTTAGAAACGTGTGTAGTGCCTTCTGGTACTATGAAAGCTGCTTGTCAGGGATGAGACATTCAGATCAGTTCCAGCTCATGGGTCTTTGGGCCCTGTTTCTTTAGAAATATATACTTACCTTCCACTTCTGGAAGTGCGGCCAAAGGCAAAGTTTTAGGAGTCTCTTGGACAATCCTGACCAGCAACTCAAAATAAGGTTAGGGTATATTTATTACATGGTCTTTGTCTCTTGGAGGGAGCATTGTCATCCCAAGTAGGAAATGTTCATTTAAACATACACACACACTTATGTGTATCATAGTGGATTTTTTAGGTAGAGAGTTTGAATTTAAATTTTAAATTTTGGTGTGATTATCCCATGCTAATTATATAACTATATAATTATGTAACCTTGGTCATTTAAAAACAATTTAGCTCAATGGTAGAGTGCTTGCCCTAGCAAGCCCAAGGCCCTAGTTGGGTCCCCAGCTCCAAAAAAAAAAAAAACAAACAAACAAACAAAAAAAACACTGTGTCCTTGAGAGGCACACCCTGTTCTAAAACAATAAGCCTCAATTTTCTTGCCTGAGAAATAAAGACAATAGTAGCACACATATCACAGGATTGTTGTAGTGTCTAAATTGAATGTTATGGTAAAGGTCTCTCAAAAGATGGTAGATATTAGCTCAGAGACTGGATAAAGAAGAGCATGAGAAAGAACCCATGACCTGAGTTCTACCTAAACTACTGCTTACCTCCAAGGATGGATATATATATATATATATATATATATATATATAGAGAGAGAGAGAGAGAGAGAGAGAGAGAGATACAGATATAGATATTTGCACATATACTATTTATTAAGCAAGGAAGTACCTGCCATGTAGTATACCAATCAAGTTAAATGTTCTACAAATTCTTGCCAGTTTAATCAACTAAAAGCATACAGATCATTTTTGGCATTAAATCCCCTTTGAGAAAAGCAGTCATGTAATTTTTCCATCTTTAAGAATTGACAGTGATTCCCAGTTGTCATCAAACAGCAAAACTCTACTTGGCCTGGAGTATACATAGTGTGTGTGGGAGTAGCACAGTGTCAGCTCAGGTAAGCCCTGCCTAACTCGACCATATCATCCTGCCAGAGAAATGTGGTTGAGTAGAAGCCAGAGGCCCAAATTTAGTTGAGAAAATAATCCATGCACTACCAAGATTTAAGAGACTGGGGATAAGATCTGAAATAAGACATAAGATAGATTATCACTTTAATATTCACATGGGTGCAGTAGGCAGTCAGGGGATCTGTTGCTACACGTGCTAAGGGCAAGGAAACCCAAGTTTGACTATCAGTAGAAGCTATCTTTAAGTGCTTACTTACAATCAGTGAGGACTTGATTACTAGTTGCTTCATCTAGTCAGTATTAAGTTTGTTCATTTAGTTAGTACTACATCTTTTCCATTACAAAAAAAGAAGTTAACGATCTACACCAGAACATTGTAAAGCTAGGCTTCAATCCCCTGATCTGTCTGGTGTAAACATATGTGCCCTCAAACATCACAATACCTCGCAAACACAATGCTGCTAGTAACAAAAGAGCACTTGGCCACTTGGCCAAAAGAATAAAATTGTCTCAGCAATAAAACTGACTTGTGAGTTGACCAGATAGATGCTGACGTGAATGTCTTGCTTGTGGTCTACTATGTAGCAATGAGCCAAGTGTGTATTGAGAGTTTGAGGGAAAGGCTAAGAAATTCTCTGAGTAGCATTGAAACAGACTACTACAGTGATTTAACTCAAGATTTGATTCTTTTGTTGCTCCTAACAGTATACTTTAGCCTATAGAACCATTCTGAAATTTTTGTCTTGACCTCCTACAGTCTCAATTTCCAGTGGTCCCAAATAGCGTAATGGTTTCTATCCTCCTACCTTTACATTCTATATTTCACTTCATCTATAAAAGATGACGCAACATGCTGGAGTACCTGGATCTTCCACTGAGAACTCCCACTAAACAAATGACAAGTTCTCTCACAGGTGTCCCACTTTGCAAGGACAGAGTTTGCTTTTATAGAAATAGGACCAGCAAGGAATAGGTAAAGGAAAATGACAGTGTTAAGTGGCAGCCACTGTTGAAAACTGCCTGGGTCACTTCGTAAGTAAGAGAAAGTGGAGGATCTTAGAATGTTTTCTGCTCTCTAGTGCTTAGTGGGAGGAGAAAGAATGGTGGCATAAACTGCGCTCATTTTTATAATAAATACAATGCTGGAAGTAATATCCAAAGGAGATGGATGGCTTCTTTGAGAAGTCATCTTCAATGGTATCTGTGTTTCTGACCAAGGGTAATGTACTACAGTTGGATTACATTTGAAAATACCTTAATTTCTAAGAAGGCAAACAAACTGTTAATGAAATATTTACTCATTGTGTATGGCCTTGGTCATTGTGGGGGCCATCTTAGATACCTATTATAAAGACAATGCGGCAGAGCCTCTTTTATAATCATTAGCAGTATCTAAATGTTCCCACCCAGTACCTTAAATACAAAATGCAGGGCTGGAGTGCTTACTACCCTTACAGAGGACTAGTTTGGTACTCAGCACTTACGTTGGGTTGCTCACAACTACTTGTTACTCCAGCTCCAGGGAATCACTTTTCTCTGATCCCTGCAGGTACCTGAACACATGTGCAGTCTTGTACATGTAACACACACACACACACACACACACACACACACACAGAGAGAGAGAGAGAGAGAGAGAGAGAGAGAGAGAGAGAATAGAAATGGTACAAGAGTTTCCTTAAAAGAAGACTCCAATGGCACAAGAATTGACAGGATTATATTAATTTAAGAAGCTTGTATATAGCAAAGGAAATAATATCTACTGAAGAGAACACCTACAGAATTAAAAAAAAACATTCTTTGTTATACGTTGGACTGGGGTTTAGTACCCAGAATATACAAAGAACTTCAAAAATTAAATATAGAATGAAAAAAAATCTAATCAATATATAGACTAAAGAACTAAATAGACATTTTTGCAAAAGAATTATAACTGATTTTATATTGACTGAGCACACTGCACAGCCTACAACTAACTCTACAGACTGAAGAGAGTCCTATCCAAATCTATCAGTTATTTTGAAACTCTTGCAGGCAGCCCAGCTGATTTTGCTTATTCCAAGCAACTAATTTATTCTCTGAAACTTCTTTGCAATAGGGCTTGAATGAGAGTGACTCTCAACAGTCTTTTGTTGGGAGGGAAGGTCCTAATGAATCTGGTCTGTTTCATGAACTTCCTGAAGTTTATTGTGAGTTGTTTACTTCTGTCTTACAAAGCTTCCCTGCAGGATGGAATGTTTAAATCTCAGAGGGAAGTGTTATGCAACAGAGCTAAGGTGTGGACAAAGTGCCCGTAGCTTATTTTTAATACCAAGCATAAGAATGGGGAAAACTCAATATAAAGTAGTGAGTTACAATATACATTTGAATCCCATTGAAGCCTACAAAACTTAGAGCACACACACACGCGCGCGCCCACACACACACACACACACACACACACACACACACAGACACACAGACACACACACACACACACACACATTATAATCATCACACCCAGGAAATACAACATTTATACAATAGATAGAAAAATCTGCATTCCAATTTCAACTTTACCCAGTGTTTCCAATGATATTCTAGTAGCTGTGTGTTTTGCTTGTTTGTTTACGTCAAATCCAATAAAATACTGGGCATTGCATTTAGTTTGTCAGTTTCTTTGATTTCTGTTAATCTAGAAGGTTCTCAGATTCTGCATCTTTTCATTTTGTCTTTGAGATTTTTATGAATCCTGGCCAGTTTTTGCAGATGTGTCTCAATTGGATTTGTATGATTCTTTCTCATGAATACATTGTGATTAAAAATTTTTACTACAATGTTTCCCTCTCAACAGGAGGAAGAGAGTGTCATTTTTCCTACTGGTGGTGATGTTAATCATTCATTAGGATTGTGTCCAACACATTTCTCTATTGCATTAATATCAGTAAAGCTTTTAATCTGTGTGAATATATCCTGTTTGGGAGCAGCCTCTTTAGGCTGAAAGTATAAATTACTTGGTTCACTGCAGAACCATGAGTTGAAAAGGCATTATCCCTAATTAAAAGAAAAAAATAGAACAGATTTATTTTAATCAAATAAGCTGGCATTAAGCTTCTTAGCCAAATTCATGAGCTATTCACATGACAGGAGACTTTATCTATATAAGGTCCCTTATCCAAATTGTGAAATGGTTGTTGGTGATTCTATTTCATTCCCTTTGGAAGGCTCTTGCCTTTGTCTAAGTTAGCTCCCTTACAAAAGTGGTTTTCTAAGTATATATGCCTATATTGTTAGAGCCGAGCCTAGTGCCTAATTTACAGTAGAAACTCAAAATCTGTGGACCACATTTTTACCCAATTACAACTACTGTCATCAGGAATGAGAATCTAATCACACTAAGTGGAAAGTATACTTGACTTTGTCAGCTGGCAGCAACTGGAATAAATTTGGCTGCTTGTGGACCTTGCTTCTCATGGGAAACGACAGAGCTTTCAGTTTTCATCCAGATCTTTGACCTTCTTCTTCAGGGGTTAGTTAAGTCTCTGGCTGTTCTGAAAAAGATAGCTTCTTTATGTTGAAATTAGAAACTGTCCGAAGTAAACCAAGGATCAGCCCTGTGCTTGTTAAGATTCAGTTTGACCAGAAGTGACAGAAAACACTAAATAACAATGGGTTAAATAATAGAGTCCTTTATTCCTTTCTGATGTAACATTTCTCACTCCTGGCCAAGATAAGATAACAAGAACCAGATTTACTCTCCTGCCGGAAACAAGGCAAAAACCAGACCAAATGAAAACAATAGCTCTCAGACATTGGAAATGAGGCAAAAACAACAACAAAATACCAGTGACCCCGACAAGACAGGAAACGCTGAAGGCAAGCTTATGTGTTTCTAAAACTTAATGCCTGGAGGGCTTCCAGGCAAGGATATGTAGAAAGAATACCAAAGCAAAGTTTTACAGGTGAGGAGATGATCCTTGCTCAAAGTCCAGGAGGATCACAGCAACTAGAATTTGTACAGCAGAATCCTGAAGAAGAGAGGATTATGTGAAAGAACTTAAGATCAATGGCAAGTCTCCATTGAATGTTTGGATGAGGACTGATAAACATGTGTTTGTACAGAATCTAACCTAGATCAAGGAGGAAAAGGAACGGTAATAACAATCACACTCCTCAGATACTACATAAGGCTGAGAATAATGCATCAATACCTAACCAGAGTGGAAAGGCTCCTTTTGCACAGAGCATCAGAGAGAGTACCCAAAAGAGCTTGCCAAGATGGCCTTTGATTCAAGGATACACTAGACCAGGCTAATAAAATAGGCCTGGAGAGACTCCCTTTACAATAAACTTAATTGTTTCCCAGAACAAAGTCCAAGTAAATTTATATAAATACAAACTTCCAACAACTATCAAGATAAAATTCACATCTGGCATCCAGTGGAAAGTCATCAGGTTTTCAAATAAGCTGGAAAACACTGATCCCTAATGAGAAGAAAAGTCATTCATTCAAAACTGTCTAGAAGTAGGATGACAGAATCAATGGACAGATTTTTTTAACACTTCATGTAACTATTGCATACATGTTAGCCCCTAGAGAAAAAAAAAACGAACAAGTTAAGATAGTTAAAAGACCCACATATAACTCAGAAAGATGAAGATTGAAGTGCTGGGATGCTTTTCAAGTCTACTTAGTTAAGTGTTTGAAAGGAAGTTCCATCAGCTCTTTCTATTGTCTTACACCTCCATTTATTATTTTCAATTTTAGTCCAAAGTTGTTGCTCTAGCTTAAACTGACAAACCTTCATTGCAACAGAGCGAGAGACTAGAGAAAAATAAGGATGTCCCTCCATTTAAAGTCACTCATAAATTTCATGGTTTAGAAGTTTCCTTACTATGATTGTGATGAAACACTGAGCAAAATCCAGTTTGGGAGAAGAGAGTTTGATTATACAATTTTCAGGTTATGTTCTCTATCCTGGGAGGAATTCTGGTCAGGGACTCATGGCAAAAAAAAATTCCTATATAGGAGTGCTAATGAATAGCTTCTTACCCATGGCGTCCTCAACTTGCCTTCATAAACCATTCAGGACAATAGGTCAAATGGTACTACCACACACTATGAACTAGACCCTCTCACATCAGTCATCAATCAAAAATGACCCTACAGATTTGCCTTCACATGATCTTCTGAAAGCATTATCCCAATTTATATTCCTTATTCTAAATAATTCTACCTTGTGTCAAGCTGACAAAGAACTAATTCACATGGCATCAGTTTTGGCTTATATTACATAAGCCAAAACATTAGTACCACTATCCCATTAATCTGAAAGTGAAGTAAGACACACACAGTCTTGCATTGCCCTTACTGCAAAAATTAAGACCATTCCCAGCAACAAGAGTGTTAACAGTCTAGAAAATGTTGACATCACTCAAGAGCAACACAGAGTTCTTTTTTATTGGATTTTTTTATTTATATTTCAAATGTTATCCCCTTTCTTGGTTTCCCATCCATAACCCTCCTATCCCATCCCACCTCCCCCTTCTTCAATGAGGGTGTTCTCCCACCCATTCACCCTCCCCATTCCACCTCCCTACCCTGATATTCCCCTACACTAGGGAGTCCAAGAGCTTCTCCTCCCATTGATGCACAACAATGCCATCCTCTGCTACAAATGCAGCTGGAGCCATGGGTCTGTCCATGTGTACTCTGTGAATGGTAGTTTAGTCCCTAGGAGCTCTGGTTGGTTGGTTGGTATTGCAAACCCCTTCAGCTCCTTCAATCCTTTCTAACTCATCCACTGGAATGCCAGTCTCAGTTCAAGGGCTGACTGCAAGCATCCACTTCTGTATTTATCAGGCTCTGGCAGAGCCTCGCAGGAGACAGCTATATCAGGCTCCTGTCAGCATGCACTTCTTGGCACTGGCAATATTGTCTAGGTTGGGTGACTCTATGTATATGGTCTGGATCCCTAGGTGGGGCAGGCTCTGAATGACCTTTCATTCAGTCTCTGCTCCACACTTTGGCTCCATATCTCCTCCTAGGAATATTTTTGTTCTCCCTTTTAAGAACGGAAGCATCCTTACTTTGGTTGTCCTTCTTCTTGAACTTCTATAAATAAGGCTGCTATGAACATAGTGGACCATGTGTCCTTGTTGTATGTTGGAGCATCTTTGGATATATGCCCAGGAGTGGTATAGCTGTGTCCTCAGGTAGTGGAATGTCAAATTTTCTGAGGAAACTCCAGACTGATTTCCAGAGTGGTTGTACCAGCTTGCAGTTCCAGTAACAAGGAGGAGTGTTCCTCTTTCTCCATATCCTCACCAGCATCCGTTGTCACCTGAGTTTTTTTGTTGTTTGTTTGGTTTGGTTTGGTTTTGGTTTTTAACATTTCAGAGTGCTTTTTTAAATTGGAATTTTTAATTGACATTTCAAATGTTATTCCCTTTCCCCAGACATATGTTCCTTATCACATCCCCCTTCTGTAAAGGTGTTCTCCTTCCCATCCACACCCCTTCACACACACGTCAACATTCCCCTACACTGGTGGTCCAATCTTGGCTGGACCAAGGGCTTCTCCTTCCATTGGTGCCCAACAAGGCCTTCTTCTGCTACATATGCAGTTGAAGACATGAGTCAGTCCATGTATAGTCTTTGGGTAATGGTTTAGTCCCTGGGAGCTCTGGTTGGTTGGCATTGTTGTTCTTATGGGGTTGTAAGCCCCTTCAGCTCTTTCAATCCTTTCTCTAATTCCTCCAACGGGGATCCTGTTCTCAGTTCAGTGGTTTGCTGCTAGCATTTGCCTTGGTATTTGACATGCCCTGGCTGTGTCTCTCAGGAGAGATCTACATCCGGTTCCTGTCAGCCTGCACTTCTTAGCTTCATCCACCTTACCTAGTCTTGGTGGGGAAAAAAAAAAAAATATATATATATATATATATATATATATATATATATATATATATATATATATGGGCCACATGTGGGGCAGGCTCTGAATGACTCTTCCTTCAGTCTCTGCTCTAAACTTTGCCTTCCGATCCCCTCCTATGAATATTTGTGTTCCCCTTTTAAAGAAGGAGTGAAGCATTCGCATTTTGGTCATCCTTCGTGAGTTTCATGTGTTCTGTTGCATCTAGGGTAATTCAAGCAATTTTGGGCTAATAGCCACTTATCAATGAGTGCATACCATGTGTGTTTTTCTGTGGTTGGGTTACCTCACTCAGGATGATATTTTCTAGTTCAATCCATTTGCCTATGAATTTCGTGAAGTCATTGTTTTTGATAGCTGAGTAATATTCCATTGTGTAGATGTACCACATTTTCTGTATCCATTCCTCTGTTGAAGGGCATCTGGGTTCTTTCCAGCTTCTGGCTATTATAAATAAGGCTGCTATGAACATAGTGGAGCATGTGTCTTTGTTGTATGTTGGGGCATCTTTTGGGTATATGCACAGGAGAGGTATAGCTGGGTCCCCAGGTAGTTCAATGTTCAATTTTCTAAGGAACCACCAGACTGATTTCCAGAGTGCTTTCTTTTACCAGCTTGCAATCCCACCAACAATGGAGGAGTGTTCCTCTTTCTCCGCATCCTCGCCAGCATCTGCTGTCACCTGAGTTTTTCATCTTAGCCATTCTCACTGGTGTGAGGTGGAATCTCAGGGTTGTTTTGATTTGCATTTCCCTGATGACTAAGGATGTTGGACATTTCTTTAGGTGCTTCTCAGCCATTTGATACTCCTCAGCTGGGAATTCATTGCTTAACCCTGTACCCCATTTTTAATAGGGTTATTTGACTCTCTGGAGTCTAACTTCTCGAGTTCTTTGTATATTTTGAATATTAGCCCTCTATTAGATGTAGGATTGGTAAAGATCTTTTCCCAATCTGTTGGTTGCTGTTTTATTCTAATGACAGTGTCCTTTGCCTTACAGAAGATTTGCAATTTTATGAGGTCCCCTTTGTCGATTCTTGATCTTAGAGCATGAGCCATTGGTGTTCTGTTCAGGAAATTTACCTCAGTGCCCATGTGTTTGAGGCTCTTCCCCACTTCTTCTCCTAATAGTTTCAGTGTATCTGGTTTTGTGTGGAGGTAATACACAGTTCTTATGAAGGGCCCCAGAACTCTCTGGAGGGATTGCAGTCACATAAAGGTAGAACTTAGTCTCCTTTAGAAAAAGAAGAGACTGTGAGTTGAAAATAGTGGAGAAAATAGAAGGGAGCTGATAACTGTTTCTAGTATCTGTACTTACATACAGAACATGGAAATGGGTGTTACAATGAGATTCTGTTACAAGATGAGGCCCTTTTACACTCAATTTCCCATCAATACCTTTTTCTCTTCAGAAGAATGGATCCCTTGTTGAAATTCAAATGTCTTGGTTAAATAATGCATCTTCAGGTTTTGGATGAATACAGATGCTGCTTGTTAAAGACCTTAAGTCCAAAAGATGAGGGAGTCCTTGAAAGCCCTGGTATTGAACTTCTTTAGGATTCAGCTGCTTTGGTTCTGCAAGCAACAAAAGTTAAAAACAAGGATATCTGAGCATTTGGGATAGTATCTCTTTCTGAAAAGGGAATCATGCAGGAGGGTCAGGAAGATCTGATTTATCCAGCCACATAACAAGGACACTGGACTATTAGGCCAATCCATGGTATTTTAATGATGCAACAAATACTCCTATTGCTTTGGGATGCATTTTTAATCTCGGTAAACCAGTTGGCAAATAAAATAAATCAACCCAAGGAAAACCCAAAGGAGACACTTCAGACATCTTACAGCATAAAGCTGTTAATCTCTTGGGCACACATGGCAGAAGGGGAGAATTGACTCCCTCGAGTCGTAGTGGTCTAACCTCCATTTGCCCACCATGGTGGTTGCGCCCTGCTCCTAAATAAATATGCACACGCACACGCGCCTGCACACACACACACACACACACACACACACACACACACACACACACACAAATGTATGGGTTTTTTTAAAGAATTGGTCTTTGTTCTGGGTGGTTACTGTTCCCTGCTAAAATACCAGAATTCTATCCGTTAGCAAAGAATGCAAGAGTAAGAATGTGGGGAAAAGAAGCCATCACTTGTCCAGTTAAAAGCCTTGTCACAGTTTTAAGAGGTCCTTATCCAAGTATGAATAACACTATGACCCTTATCTTTAAAATAATCTTACTAAAACTTCCCTTAGGAATTTTTTTGATATCTAGAAACTTTAAATCTATGTAATTTGGTGTCAAGATTTTATTTTTATTCCAGGTCCCACACCTCTGTAGATTTTCTGATTTATCTCAAACAAACTGCCAGAGTCGTTCCATTTTCAAGTCAGTGACATCAAGCCAGAAGTTGAACTTGCACTTTGTTTAACTTTTAACTATATTTATCATTTCCAAGACACCAAAGTCGTTCAGTGTGTTTATACCTTAGTCCTGAAATGGTTCCCTTTCTTTCCTAACAAAGTCACCACCACGTACATCCGAATCCACCTTTGACAAGGCTCTGCACGTTGCACGCTGTTAAACTTCATTGACTTCTTCCTGAAGGTAGTTGACTTCCCATAGGTACAACATTTTCTCTAAACTATGTAGCACCTGCACCTACAACCTTCTTCCGGTTGTCCTTATAACTGATCTGATGAGTTGAATCACCTAGTTGCTACCATTCACTGGTCATTTGAACAACCTTTCACTATTTACATAGCCTTCATTGCTCTCATCATGTCAAAGTCAGTGCCATTCTCTTTCTGAGATGATAAATGACCATACAGCCAGTCACTGTTCTTCCTCAAATGAGAAAGTATTCCTGAAAAAAATGCAGCACAAAACGCAAGTCATCGCTGACTAGCTAATGCTTCTGCAGAGCATTTTTTGCTAGCTCTGTGTGATATCTTGAGAACACAAACCAAAAGCTCTGTAGGAAGTCAGGCCTGGGTGCTTTCCAGTTGCTAATGGCTTTGATTGCTTTACAACCTTCCCTTCAGACACTGCAGTGTGACATTTTCACTTTCCCTCATAAAAGCTTTCTCCTTCTGTAATCATATTGCTTCTGTGTGATTAGCATCCGAGCCATCATTATTCTTTAGGCCAAGTCAGAGTGAATCTGTAACTTAACATGCATAAGGGTTTGAAATAGCAAAATACCATCTTAAAGAAGTGCTTTAGTGGAAGAAGTTAGGACAGAGATTTCAGTGCTGCTTTAGATCTCCAGATTATGAACTCAGAGGGATGATGGTTTCCCTGCTGGATATTCTACCCTAGATCCTGAGAGCTAGCCTACTGTAAACCTGTCCACAAAGGTCACGATGGAATCTGCCTAGTAGACGTCTTACTTCCCTTGCTGTCCTCTGTTTCATTTGACTTCTTATTAAATACCCAGAATCAACAGTCTGGGGCTACATGAAAAGTGAGAATTTTTGACTTAACAAAACACTGTTTTTGATTTAAAACACTGTATCAAAGGAAAATTCCAATTTCTTTTTGGCAAGACAGTGGCAAAAGGAAAGATAGTGGTAGAGTGCTGATGTGAAGCAAAAATAAATTATGAGACTAGATAGATATTTTCATAATGATAAAATGGAGATTAAGAAGTTCAGCTGCCTTCCCTGTGAAAATGGAAAGGAATCTTTTTTTTTTCAACATGGATTTTTGAAACTTGATACTGTATGATCTCAAAAACTAGAACTTGGTCCCATTTATTTTAAGGATTATCTCCTTGGCTGTAACTATCAAAAGTTGGCATGACAGCTTGAACTGCCAAATACTATTAATACTATAAATTGAAAACACTTGCTAGCTAAGTACCTCGCTTTCTGGCTGCTTTCTTTTTATTGATTTGTAAAGTGTATCATTCTTTGAGCTGGATTGCACTAAATCTGAAGTGTCTAAATCCGAGTAGTCATTCTTCCCAGGGGAGGCAAATCAAGGAAGGTTTTATGGTCTTTCAGGGGGGGAAAAACAAGAAAACAATAACAAAAAAACCAAAACACCTTGTTGAAAATTTCATCTAATGACATATAAAAGGCCAATTCAGCTTTAAGTTTCTGTGCCTTTCTTTTCAGTGGATTACATGTAAAGCACAAGTGCTGTCAGTCTTTCAGCAGGCAGGCAGGGCGATGAAGTAGGATTACCAAATCAATAAATGTAACATTAAGCTTATTGGATGTAGTACATTATTTTCTGCCTCTATACCTCAGGCTTGTCTTGGTCACCTTTGTTTCTTTCTTTCCTTCTTTCTGTCTTTCTTTTTTTTGAGTCAGGGTCTCATTATGTCATAGTGACTATCCTGCTATGTATACCAAGCTAGCCTCAAACTCACAAAGATCTGCCTGCCACTGTCTCACAAGTGCTGGGACTAAGGCCTGTGCCACTGTGCCTGGCATTTGCTCACATTTCTTAAATGTGCTGCTTTTTTTTACATCTATCAGCAGAACGCTTTTTTTTTTAAAAAATTAAGTCTTCAACAATCTTTCTCCCACTCCTCCATCCTCTCTATTTTATATAGTCTCTGTCTTCATTCCAAGTCCTCTTTTACCTTGGAAATCCATGTTTAATACATTCTTGTCACTCTTGGATGTCACACTCACCAGGGTAGCTCACTGGCTGTCTATCTCTTTCTGCCTCTGTTGTTTCAACCTCTGGCACTGCACTGAGCTTTTCTAGCTTTTAATAACATCCAAGCCACTAATCTAGTCAAACTCCTGCAGGATACAGGTGAGGAAGCAGCCCCCCAAAAGGAGAGAACTTTGGGAGAAAGTCATGTAACAAATTAGAGGCTGGGAGCCCCATCTCTGTGGTTCTAGTAATCCATTTCTCCATGCCACCTGTTAACCAAACAGAAAACACTACAGAATATTAGAGTGATTTGCTGTGTTAAAAATAATCTCTTGTCTGAGAAACAGGAAAAAAGTTGCTTTGGGGTATCCTTACCTAAAAAAAAATCCAATAAAAAAGAGCTGAGTGACACTGTTTAATCCCTACATTTATTTAGCTGCCCTCAAATGTCTTCTTTCATTGTTGGCTAAGATTGCCTAACTAATGAAGTCGTTAAAAGAACTTAGATCACATATGCAAAGTAGTTAAGACATAGTAGATGTAAATGGACAAAAAGGCTTAATCGTATATTTATTTCTTGGAAATTTAACATGTTTTCTTTCAGCACTATTGTTTCTGATTAGACTATAAACAAAGAAAATTCAAATTTACATCTCTGAATAAATGAGGTCAAGGTGAGTTCACCTGGTTTACCATCGGACTGTCATTTTAGGATGTTGACTGATAGCCGTTTGGCTGTCCTTTTTTGTCCCTCTTTGAAAAAAAAATCAGAGTGCAAAGTAGAGGACAGGGTATTAGGGTTATTTTAAGCTCAAGTCTGGAAAATACTATTCTTAGATTTGACTTTCATAATCCAACTGGCATAAATGAAAGAGAAAAATTGTCATAAGGAATGGTTATTTTTCTTGGCGATGTTCACTTCTTGAGAATTCACAAACAAATTTTCCTTGCTTGTTATCAAAATGGTAGATTTCTATGGAGGGACTTCAACAGAAAGAAATGTCTATTTTGGAAAAAATAGTCAGCTGCATCACTGATAACAGTGCCTGGTTCATGGTGTATTTATTTCCTATTTGTTTCAATTCCTTTCTCCCAGAATATTCACCAAGACAAACCTTGTATCCGGTGCTTGTCAAAATCCAGTTTGCTTACATCTTCCAAAAATTTTATTTCCCAAATCCCAATTCCAAACAATTATTTCTTCCTAGAGGCATATAGCTTCTACTGTGGTTTTGATTTAGAGATTTTAATATGCCTACCCTTCCAGTGGTCCTTGGAGTTTGAATTTTGCTCCCTCTCCTCTCAATTGCCCTGACTCCTTTGAGCATCAGTTCTGGCTTATTAAAAGTTAACCAGTTAACCATAGATTAGTTTACCCAGCTAAAATTTCACAAGAGCCATGAGTGTAAATGTAGGTGCAACGGCCTTAGAGTTTGAGAGTTTGTTCACTCTGTCCATTATTCAGAAATTTCTAAAGTAAGTAGAGACCTCCTGGGTGTTGAAATCAGGAATGAATTCATAGATGGGATTGTGATAAACATTGAATGACAGATAGGATTTTTACAGAAATAAAGTGATATGAAAAAAAAAATCCTCATGTTTTGAGAAACCCATGTGACTTATACCTGAGAGGTGTTCCTAAGACCAAATGCCAGCAAGCAACCAGCAAGAGAATAGAACCTGGCCCGTAGAGCCACAAAGAACTTAATTTTGCCAATGACAAATAATTTTAAATTATAATTCTCGTTGGTTCATTGAATCCAGCCAGGTGATTATTTCAATGATATTTTCTTATATTCTATATTTTTAATTCTCTGTCAAGTGCCTCTGAAGAAGGAACGACTCCCCATGGCAAACCAAATCTTAGTGATAACAAATAGCATATCCCAGACCACACCATACCAAGGCAAACTGGATTATCTGATTTCCAAGGCACTTCTCTTTCCTATCTTTTATATGTTAAGAGACAATACTCCTTTGTTTTAGCCATTTTAGTGCCTGGTACAAGAAAAATAGAAATAACCTCTTATCACAGTACCCAGTGAATTATCCAAACTAGTCAACGAAAACTTACTACCTAGCCCTGCTTTTCTTCATAGAAACATCCTTTCTCGTGATGTTCCTCCCTCTCATCTCCTCACAGTACTTGGTACTTTCCTATGTGGCTCTGTGCAGCACAGCAAACTTACTCCTCTTGAGAACTATAAGAAACTATACTTTAAATGGCAGTCACATCTTAATCTATAAGGATCAGAGAAAAAAACAAATTAATAAATTGAAAACCCTACATGTTAAAACAGTGAGAGTCCCTAAGCAGACGCCCAGCTAAATTGTGCTGATGAAAACTATTGCTTCGTAAAATTTCATTGTTAATTAGTCTTCAAAATGTGTAGACATTTGTTTTGCAGCAACAGAAAATCTGTTCACATGTAAAATTCTATCTAAGCATACTATAATCCTTTCTAATCTATTTGCCCAATTACTATAAGGTGTATATAACCATGCCATTGAAAGATTTGGAGTAGTGAATGAAATTCAGGGAGCTGAACATGAAACAGCAGTAAAATTTGGGGCAGATGAAGCAAAATGCAGAGAAACCGTGGAAGGAAGGCCTGGGGATAATAATTTGTCCTAGATAGAATGTATATAAAAACTGTTTTATCTCCCTAAGTAATTCCATTGCACACCACAGGTTGAGACCTTGAGATACAGGTAGTGAATATCATTCCAAATCAAGGTGGTTCTACTAAATGAGGAAAGGAAGGAGACTGTCTCAAAAAGCCATTGCTAAAGAAATCACCACTAACCAAAGAGTAACTAGACTGAGAACACTACAGATTTTGTTTTTGCTATTGATTTGTGTGTGCTAAATTAGGTTCTTATACTTCTAGTGGGTATTTTTTAAAGAAACTTCTTGAAGAAACCAAAACTTCAAACTGGCTCTGCATACATTTACTAGAAAGAACACTGAGGTTTCAGGAATACCTCTAACCAAATAAATAAACAAATAAATATATAAATAAATAAACAAACAAACAAATAAACGCTGAGTAAAGCCTTGCTGATGACTTAGAAGACTAAGATCACACACATTCTTTCAAAAGAAAGAAAATAAGTTGATTTTTACAAAAAAGTAGCTAAGAATTCAAGATAGATATAATTTGAAGAAATGTATAGAAAACCTAGGGATCAAAGAGCTTAGATTTCAAGTGCTCTAAGGTGTATGCCTGATTGCTACTGCCTAACACAGGAATTCATCTATTGCCAAGTCTTCCTTGTTGTGGTGCACACATGAAGAATGGATGGAAACATGGTGAAAATATAGTAGTTTGCTTATTTCTCACTTTCTGCAGTAGTGGTTCTCAAACTTCGTATGGCTGTGACCTTTTAATACACCTCCTCATGTTGTGGTGACCCCCAATCATAAATTATTTCACTGCTATGTCATAATTGTAATTTGCTACTTTTATGAATTTAATATGTATCAAACAGTTGCATGAAATAAGAATTAGCAATACCAACTACTAATTAAGAGAGCCCAGGCTTTCCCTCTGTACCGATCCCTAAAGGAAAACTTTCTGAGATTATATCTGGTTTTGATTCATATTTCTGGCTGTGTTTCAAGATGTCCCATGTGACATGTAAGCTGGTCACTTGTAGCTAGTGCACCACATGGCCATTTCTCCCTGCCTTAAATGGCTGAGTCTTACTCACCTCCTTTAGAGTAGAAATAACTTATTCTCTATTCGACTGAATCCAGTTAATATCATTTCCCAAAATACCCTGCCTGTGCTCTTACATTTACTAATACTTTTCTTGCCAAGGTCTTCTAAATATCCTGTATATTTATTTTATTGGTAAAAATACTGCCTGACCCAAACTCTGAAGTAAATTGTAAAGGATAGAAGCATCGTTAGTCAGCCCAATGAGTTTGTTTTAGAGTCAAACTGTCCCTTTCCCTTGGGACTCCAAACAACTGTGTGAGTCCCTGCTTTCCATCATAGGTTTATTGGCAAATGAGGCCTGTGGCTGGTGTGGTTTTCCTGTGTTTAGCTTTTGGAGCTCTTGGAGACAGTTGCTTGGAACAGAGAGCTGACAGAATTATTGCCCAGCAAGCTTACTGGCCACAGCTCACAACACTGCACTACCAGGGCTGGATTTTATGGCTGATTTAATGAGCAGAACAAGTATTTGAAGAAGCACAGTGAAGAGCTGTTGGCATCCCATTCTGCTGTCTGAAGAGGTCTGAAAGTTTTCTCATTAAGCCATCCTTTATCTATGTCTTTTTGCTCAAGACTTTGTTATCCTTTCTGAAGTATCTGTACAGGACTTCCTGTGCAACTGTAGCTTCATGTGCGGTCATTGGGATGGAAGACTAGGACTTAGCTCCCCCAGTTTTCATTTGATGAAAGGAAACATACAAGAACAGAAAATGACTAAAGTTCTTGTTACTTTAATATTACAGGCTATCAAACTTCTAGTGACACTTAGAATAATGGAGGCAGACAGACAGACAGACAGATAGATACATAGATGGATGGATGGATGGATGATGGATGGATGGATGGATGGATGGATGGATGGATGGGGTGGGTGGGCGGGCGGACGGATGGACGGACGGATTGGACAGACAGACAGACAGACAGACAGACAGACAGACAGACAGACAGATAGATAGATAGATAGATAGATAGATAGATAGGTGGGTAGGCTGGTGGGCAGGCAGGCAGACAGTCTGACAGACAGACAGATAGATATCCCTAAAGCATTTACAAAGTCTTGCTCCACAAGTTTGCTGAGCATTGGCTACTCAGGGCCAGGCTAGGCTCAGAATTGTGTCTGTGATGATCTAGGAGTTTTTAGGCTGGATGTAATTTTGTATCATGGTTTTCCTCCTCTTCCTCCTTCCTCCTCCCCCCTCCTCCAAACATCAGTGGGCTAGACTCAACATGTTCTCTTCGTATTTGAGGCTAAAAATGCAAAAACAAACAGTTACACAGACTATCTCTTAGGCATAAACTATAAAAGTCTTATGGATAATTTCCATAACATTATGTTAGCTAAAGCATGCTATATGGTACAACCCAGAATCAATGAATGGGAAATATCCTAGATCTCTTCTAGCAGGGAAATCACTAAAGTGCAATGAAGAATCAAAGTCAAAAGTGCAATCTACCTCATATGACTGCTCCCATGTTGTAGGTGAAAAGCTCAATGCTCAGAGCTAAATGCCTCACTCAAGGTCACAGCAACAATTTGGACGTGGCAAAATGTAAATCCAGCTCCCAAAACTTTTCAGTCTGGTTGCTATGGGCCATTCTGGGTATCCCTACTATGTTCCCACAACTTGTTAAAGGCCTCCGAGTATTTGGGAAAATGATTCCTTGAGGTCCTGTTTTCTTTCTTTCATTTGCCCTTAAGATTTGGTCCATTTTCCTGTTTCACAGTCATCACCATCTACTATTCCATTCAAATCTGACTGCATGGAGGACGAATGACATCTCATCAGCATGCACACACACACATACACACACACAGAGAGAGAGAGAGAGAGAGAGAGAGAGAGAGAGAGAGAGAGAGAGAGAGAGAGAGAGAACATATAAACAAATTCTCCTGTCTCTGTAACAGTGTAAAATCTTCATTTTAAACAAAAATGTGTTTGAAAAGAAAATCCAAATTTCATATGGCAGTTGAACACGAATAACCTTAGTGTTTACATATTATAGTCTTTTGAAGAATGGGAATATTAAATCACCAGAAATCTGTCAGACTCTTGATTTCTGATTCTGAGTTTCACTCAGATGTTAATAGACCCACAGTAGTTCTTGGTTAGAGTCTTCCCTGCTGGCCTTTCTAGCCCAGTGCCTCTAATATCATGTATCTGTCCCATCCTGTCCTGTCTGTTCGGGTAGAATTTCAGACTACAGATTCTCATTCCTAGCCCAAAGAGATTTAAGCTGATCTTTCTGACACTGACTGAGAATTTCTCTAGTGTAAGTCTCCATGGCAACTCTGTGTGCCCTTGTCTTTCAACACACTTGCACTCCTAAATCTAGCCCCTGGCATCTTATAAGTAGCAGATACCATCTGACCTTAAATTTAACCCTTCTGGGTTTCTGGCTGACCTATACTGACAATGCGCTTGGCTCTTGTAAAACATCTCTACAGAGAGGTCCTTATATCCAGGCTCTGAAAGCCTCCCAGCCCCATCCCCCATTCCTTTGTCAGCTTGCTTTCCTGATCTATTTTACAACACAACTAGCAGCAGCTGGCTGATATGGCTGGGTGGCTGTCCGGCTCTACCATTCAGTAAGGCTCAGCTTCATATCTTTTATTGTCACGGTTAGCAACAGCCAAAAGGCAGAGTTCGAATGTTCCATTTCCCATGTTTTCTTGGAAGACAAAAAGACTGATTACTTGCGGTGAATTTGGAGACAGGAGGTAAGTGAGTATTCTCTATAATGGTAGAACCAAGAGAGAATGACTGCCCCATGAGCCATCAGAAATGACAGCTAAATCCAGGGTGGGTAGGTGGGGATAAATAAATAAGGATAAGGTTGTCAGGAGGAAATGTTGCTACTGGATAAAAATTACTGCTGCTTCTGAAAGTCTATAAATTCAGACGGTGTCTGCTTTTGGCCCTGATTTTTGCGCCGCCTCATCACTGGGAAGAGAGCTTACCGCATTCATGTCTGCAAAGGTTAGGGAGGAGAAAAGTCGAGCTATGGACCTTGTCACAGATACGGAGCCTCCTGCTTTGGAATACTGCACCACTGGACTGTGGGATTGGCATAAGAATTCTGCTGTTTATTCCCAACTTGCTTGCCTGATTCTTGGCAATGCAATATAATAGTAAGGAGTGTGAGTTCTAGGCTGTGTAGACCTGTGTGAGTCTCCTTTTAATGTGTACAATTTGGCACGTGTCTTAACTTAGTTTATTCATCCATAAAATGGGCACAATACATGTTACTTCATATGGGGTTTCGTGAGGATTAAATAAAATAATGTCCATAACGTTCTTGACACCATGCTGTGTTCACAGTAGGCACATCTCAGAGAACTTCAAAAGAGAAGTAACCCTAGTAGTATATTGAAATGGTGCTATTTATTGACTATACCTTTTTAATATATAAAGAAGCTTTTCTTACTGACCTCCACTTAACTGCATTGATGAATTAACTTGATGCTTGCCTTCCTTCTGAAATACACAGGCTGAGTAATGCTCAAAGGCAGTTTACCTGCTTCTGGTGTCCCCTTATACTTCTGCTTCCACATGCAGAATTGAATTCTTACCAGGAAGTATTGTGTTTCTTCCAAATCCATTGTGCTAGTTATAATTAAGTAACTGGGTATGCATTTGGGAAGTATGAGTACATGGAACAACTGTCTCCATGAAACCTAAGTTCAGTGTTCAGAAAGACACACACACACACACACACACACACACACACAAACACACAAACACACACACACAGAGGGGTCTAGTATGAATTTGAATGAAATGTCTACACAGAAACAGTGCCCTGCATATATACTAGCTACCATCCAGTCTTACTATTAGCTAAGCACTTACCCATTATATATTATATACTAAAAACCAGCTCTACTGCTCAAAGCAAAGTAGAAGCTGGAACTCAAATGGAGATACATTTGGGATACAATTTATTTAAAAAAAAAACCTGTGAATTTTACATATAAGTGATAGTTAGCCTTACAGCCTATGGCTAGACTGTGTTAGTGAGCTTGGATGTTTTAGGGTCCTTTGCAGCACTTTTACCAAGCACCATTCTCCCCCCCCCAGTCCCTTCAGCTGTAGTTGAGAGAAACAGAAGGTAAGAGTCAGAGTCACATGGCTTCTAAGTGGTAAGAGGCACTCATCATATTTACCTCCAAAGGCCAGAAGAAGAAAAAAGCATGGTCTTTCTGCCCTTCTCACATTCCATACATCTATGGAAGAAAAAAAAAAGACACTGAACCTTTGAGTTTACTTGGCCCTTCTCCAAAGAAAGAACACCATAGTAAGAGACAAGTTTTGTTCTGAAGGTCACGTGCTGTCTCAGAAACCATGGCCTGAGTCTGAGATACAGATTTAGTGTGTGACAGACACATGAGCATTGTGAAAACATCCTTGAGTGGATGAAATGTGTATGGAAAGCAGACAAGAATGTATAAACAAGATCATCAAAGGGTCCCATCCGTAGCCAATGAGTGACCTCTCTTCATGCTTTCCCTCTCCTGGACACTTGATGTCAGAATTTCCATTAACCTGATATGGGTAAGTGTAGAGTCTTTCAAATGTTAGGCATGATGACAGATGCCCACAATGGCAGCACTCTTAGTGCTGAGGCAGGAGGATCAAGAGTTTAAGGCCTGTCATGGATACATAACAAGTTCTGGTGTAGTGAATCTCAAAACAAACAAAAGTACTTCACCGAGTAGAAGAGGTGGTTAGATTATAGCGCTTCCTCTTGTATCCATCTCTGGTTTCCACCTTCTGCCTCAGAGCACTATTATGGCTGACTATCATGGGGCATTTAAATAGTATGTTTAGAAATAAAAGTCAGGGTGCGGGTTCTCCAGAGGTCATTAGAGTTCTGCCAGACAGGATCTAAAATAAAGATAATAAATAGTAGGTGGCCTGGACACTCCACCCCTAATTGTAGCTGGCTATGACAGAGCAGGAAAAATTATGAGGCCAAAACTGGGCACTATGGGTAAGGATGCCAGAATTGACTAGTGATGCACGCCGTGAACGTGAAGGTCAGCTGTATTTTCAACATTCTTGCTCCAAGCCAATAGTTTGGCAATCTGATTGCCCACAGAATCACAGGGAACATATTTTTAAAATACTAATACCCGGGGTCTGGTTCTGATAAAATTAAGTTCCCCAGAAGTAAGTTTCATGTACTATAGCAACCAGTAATGCTGCTGCTCCGCACAATTTCCGATTTACAGATGATTGAATTCTGTAGTTTCCAACGGCATTCTATTCTCTCCACCAGAACTTGCTGCATTAACACATCATGGGATTCTTTGCACCAACTCCTGAAAATACTAATTTGTGACTATACGGAAAGGCTCAAGAATCTCTATGTTTAAAAGCCAGACTCAGAAAGACAGACATTTCATGTTTTCTCTGAGATGATAAGATCTAAATGGGTGTGTGTGTGTGTGTGTGTGTGTGTGTGTGTGTGTGTGTCACAATACCATAAGCATGACAAATTGGGAGAGGAAGGGATCTAATGAAGAGAAAGGGGAAGACAAGAGAGGGGTAATAGGTACATAAATGTTAGCAGAGTAGATGATACATATGTATATATGTATGTTCTAGTGAGATCCATCATTTTTACAATGAATATACAGTAATTAAAATTTTACAGTACTCGTAGTAGGATGCTGTTTGGAGCTTTCATGTTAGCAGAAATGATGCCCTTGGTTTTATGACAAGACCCCTAAGCTCTCTCCTCTCTCCTCTCTCTCTCTCTCTCTCTCTCACACACACACACACACACACACACACACACACATACACACACGAAAAAGGAAATATGGAATTACTGTTTTAAGCTATTTGTGATATTTTAGATGAATTAATGAATTTTTGAGCTATTCCTTGTGCTCTGGGGCACTGCATTTCAATCCTGCCTGCATATTAGAACCCCCGGGAAACATTGAAAATAAAATCAGTGCTTAGCTTCAATGCCAGTCCAATTAAGTAAAAAAATCTCCAAAGGAGAATCTGTAATACTCAAGTTAAATTGAGAATTACTGTTCTGTGTGGTGGGACACAGGGACTCTCTTCGAAGAGCCTTGCTGGGATGGCTTCATTTCTCTGTGATTTTGGTTTCTGAGTGGCTTGATACTAGTATCTACTTATTCTGTTTACCAAACTAAGTTTCATACTAGACTCTTATCATTAGTGTGTTTGAGGTAGAGTTTTGGGGATTTTCCTGGACATAGTTACATTTGCTAAAATGATCCATCCATTTATGGGACAATATAGAGAGAAGATTACTGGGGATTAAACCAAAGCCTTACATGAGCTAAGGACCCACTTCACTGAATTTAACTCCAGGCACTCACTCATCCATTTCTTTTTAATTGTACTTTGTTTATTTTTGTGTGTATATATATGTTCTTCCTGCATGTACACCTATATACCACATATGTACCTGGTGTCCAAGGAGGACAGCTGAGGGTGTCAGATACACTGGAACTGGACATGCAGGCGGTCCTGAGCCACCATACGGGTTATGGGAATCAAACTCGGGTGCCTTGGAAGAATAGCCAGTATTCTTAACTGCTAAGCCATCTCTCCTGCCCCATTCCCCCAGCCCCATGCCCACCCCCAGCAATTCATTGCTTGAAGCACGTAGTTACTGAATGTATCAGTATTTGTTAAATGTAAACAGTCCAATATAGTCTGCTTGCATGAAGAAGGGGTTTTTTTTTTCCACAAAATGGAATGAAATGTAGGGCCACCAACATTTCATTCTGTAAAGAAAAATGAAATCACAAAATTTACAAAAAAAAAAACCTAGAAGGATTTAGAATCTATAATATTTATCATGGATGGCAATGTTGACAGAAAGCAAGAGGATTTACCTCTTCTTCACAACATATTTTTGTAGTGTTACAGTTGATATTGATGTTGTTATTTGAGTAATTGGTTGTTGTTTTTAGTGGTAGTTGGTTGGTTGGTTGGTTGGTTGGTTCATTCTTTCGTTCGTTCTTTTGTTCATTGGCTGGTTGGTGGTTATTTTCACTTTTTTTTTCTAGACAAGGTCTCAATATGTTGCCCACTTTGGTCTGGAACTCACTATATAGCCCAGTCTGGCCTCAATATCTTAGTGATCCTTCTACCTGAGCTTCTCAGTTGGGATTAAAAGCATGTACCTATGTGCCCAGCTCTCAAAACACATTTCTGAAGGTTACATTCATTTCCTAACTAATACACTTGAATTTCTATCATTAGTGACAAATGTATTTTATCGAAATATTTCCTCTTTGACTGATTTGTTTTCAATATTAAAAAAAGGAACACATTAAGCCCCTAATGCTTCCAGTCCTTTGGAAAGTAAGTGTGAGCACAGCTTAGGAGAGGAATAATTGTGAACAATAGCTTGAGGTTGATCTGGAAACATACCTAGAACATCATAAGAACTGAATGGGGATGGAGGCAAGATTCCCTGAAGTAGAGTGGACAAAACTATTTGTCTAAGCAAGGTGGGCTTCTTTGCATGGGTACCTGTTCTGGGTCACATAGTTAAAAGACAGGACACACATTCATGATATGTAGCCCTTAGGTTTTAATTTAGTCACTCAGTCTTGGTAGTAGAGAAAATGGTAGCCAATGAAAATATATCACGATGGAATTCTCACGGAGCTTTTGGATCTACACTTGGACCCACTCATATGAAACTCTGCTTCCATATTTCTTGGGAGGGAGGATAGCTTAATTGGCCTTATAAACATATCCATTTCCTTTATGAGACCCAACAAGCCCCCTTGCTGATGCAATGGTATCAGTGTACACTAAAAACAGAGCATTGTGCTTTTGCCAGGAGTCAGCTACCCAGTGAGTAATAAGTTCCTATACATTTATACTCACAGTAGCCTAGGATGTGTTTATCATTGAGAAAAGTTAGTATTAACATTGTCAGGGGATTAATCCATTTTAATCGTAAATGGCAAGGAGAAACCTGCTTCTTTGGGGGCCCAGATGTATGACTTTAGTTAAATATTTATAGATTAATTGGAATGTTTACTCTTAATTCTGGAGTTAGGTATTTACTTGCGGACTTGCATATTCTAGCCCATCTCTGGCCCTAGCCAATGTCCTCCTGATGTTTTTCTCTCTAAAATACTAGTATGTTACAAGAGGACTGATGGAAACATCTGGTCACTGGTCTTAAGCTACTGATGCTAATGAGAGATGCTAACATGCCAAGAAAGCACCTATTAAAATTAGTGGAAATTTCAAAATCAGGAAACCTGTATTTTAATCTCAACCCTGCTACAACTAAGCTATGTAACCATCTCTAAGCCTCAGTTTCCTCATCTATAAAATTAAAGAGATAAAATTTCATTTTAAGGCCTCTTATAGCTATGAGTTATCATGGCAGTTTATGAACCCCTAAGCCATTTCAGAATACATATCCATACAAGGTATACTTCTTAAACCATCTAGGCCATCGCCATACAGTATAGCTTTCTGCAGTGAAGCTAATGGTCTACATTTGTGATGTCCTGAACAGTAGTCTCCTGCCATGTATAATTATTGAACATTCTAGGGCTAGGGGTAGGGTTAGGGTGAGATACATGGTTGAGGAACTGAATTTAAAATCATTTTATCCGGTCCTTTTCCGCATGCATTTTTTTAGCTTCATCCATCTTATCTAGTTTTGGTGGCTGAGCCACATGGAGGGCAGGCTCTGAATGGCTGTTCCTTGAGTCACTGATCTAAACTTTACTTCCACATCCCCTCCTATGGATATTTTTCCCCTTTTAAGAAGGAGTGGGAGCATCCTCATTTTGGTCATCCTTCTTCTTGAGCTTCCTGTGGTCTGTGGATTTCATCTTGGGTAATTTCAGCTTTTTGGCTAATATCCACTTATCAATGAGTGTATACCAAGTGTGTTTTTCTGTGATTGAGTGACCTCACTCAGGATGATATAGATCTGTCCTGAGAGACACATCCAGAGCATGTCTTATACAGAGGTCAATGCTAGCAGCAAACCATTGAACTGAGAACAGGATCCCCTTAGGGGGAAATAGAGGAAGTATTAAAAGAGCTGAAGGAGCTTGTAACCCCATAAGAACAACAATGCCAACCAACCAGAGCTTCCAGGGACTAAATCACTACCCAAAGACTATACATGGACTGACCCAGGGCTCCAACTGCATATGTAGCAGAGAATAGCCTAGTAAGGGCACCAGTGGAAGGGGAAGCCCTTAGTCCTGCCAAGCTTGGACTCCCAGTGCAGGGGAATATTATGGGAGTTCAGTAAGGGATGTATAGGGGGAATACCCATATGGGGGAGGGTGAGGGGAGGGAATGGGGGCTTATGGACAGGAAACCAGGAAGGGGAATAACATTTGAACTGTAAGTAAAGAAATATATTTAATTAAAAACATTTTTAAAATATTTTATTCCATTATACCATGTAGGGCAACACAATGTTTAATGATTAGCTCCCAGAGGAAGGATGTTGTCTGTGTTAATGATGGTTCTAATTTGGGGGAGGGTTGGTTAGTAAAAACTGCTTGGGCATAATTACTTTCTCCAATATGGAAGGTAGGATAAAATCACATAATCTGGATGCATTGAAATTTTCCTTTTTTAAAGATATATTTATTCATGTATTTTTAAATTAGCTTTAATCTCTTTTTACAGTACAATCCTTCATCCTCCTCCCAGTCTGCCCTCAAATAATTCCTTATCCCATTCCTCCTCTCTTGTCTCCAAGAAGATGTCCCACCCCTGCAGCCCTCCCCATTCCCTGACACCTCAAGTCTCTCGAGGGTTAAGAGCATCTGCTTTCACTGAGTCCAGACCAGGCAGTCCTCTGCTCTGTATGTGTCAGAGGACTCAGTCCAGCCCCTGTGTGCTGCCTGGTTGGTGGCTCAGTGTCTGAGAGATCTCAGGGGTTCAGGTTAGTTGAGACTGCTGGTCTTACTATTTTCCTCCCTAGCTTCCAGCCTTTCCTTAATTCAGCCACAGGGCTCCCCAAATTCAGTCCATTGGTTGAGTGTAGGTATCTACATCTGACTCTTTCAGCTGCTTGTTGGGCCTCTCAGAGGACAGCCATGCTAGTCTCCTGTCTGTAACCACAGCATAGCATCAGTAATAGTGACAGGCCTGGGGGCCTTCCCTTGAGCTGGATCTAAATTTGGGCCAGTCCCTGAACCCCCTTTCTCTCAGTCTTTTCTCCAGTTTTGTCCCAGAAATTTTTTTTAGATAGGAAGAGTTCTGGGTCAGAGTTTTTGACGGTGGGATGGCAACCCATCCCTCACTTGATGCCCTGTCTTTCTTCCAGTGGTGGACTCCACAAGTTCCCTCTCACCACTGTTGGGCATTCCATCTAAAGTCCCTGCCCTTGAGTCCTGAGAGTCTCTCACCTCCCAGATCTCTGCTACATTCCAGGGAGTCCCCCACCTCCCACCTTCTGAGGTTGCCTGTTTTCATTCATTCTGCTGGCCCTTGGGGCTTCACTCCTGTCCCTCTCCCATATTCAATCAGATTCCCTTCCCTCCTCCTCCTCCTCTCTCCCACCCAGGCCCCTCCCTCCCTCTGCCTCCATGTAATTATTTCCTTCCTCTTTCTCAGTGGGATTGAAGCCTCCTCACTTGGGTATTACTCCATGTTGCACTTCTTGTAGTCTGTAGGCTATATCCTGGGTATTCCGTACATTTTGGCTAATATCCACTTATTAGTGAGTATATACCATGCACATCCTTTTGGGGTCTGAGTTGCCTCACTCAGGACGATATTTTCTAGTTCCACCCATTTGCCTGACTCATGATGTCCTCATTCTTAATAGCTAAATAATATTCCACTTTGTAAATGAACCATATTTTATGTTGTTGTTTTTGTTTGTTTTTCCATTTCAGTTCCTCTGTTGAGAATTCTCTGTTTTGATATTACCTTTTAAAATTCAATTATTTGGTTTGTCAATGTCTAATTTCTCAAGTTCTTTATATATTTTCGATATTAGTCTTCTTTCGGATATGGGGTTAGTGAAGACTTTTACTCGGTCTGCAGATTGCCGATTTGTGCTATTGACTATACTCTTTGCCTTACAGGAGCTTTTCAATTTCATGAGGTCCCATTTATCATCATAACAACTTTAAATATCTTCATTTCTCCCTTTTCAATCTTATTTGCCTTTATTTCTCTTTTTTGCATCATTGTGCTGGTTGAAACCTCCAGCACAGTAGTGAGCAGCATGGCCTGGAATCCTTCTTAACTCTTGAGATTTTCAAGATGCACAGAGCCCAAGTTCTTATTAGTTCCATTAAAAAAGAATGAGATGATCATTGAACTAATTTTTCTTTTTATTGTCATAAATATAAAGACAGGTTTAGTCACATTGGGTTAAGCTATGAAAACAGCATCACTCTAGGTCATTTGGTGACATACAGCAGATTATACAAAATCAACTTCCATCACCCCAAGTTAATCAAATTTTCTTCAAATAAAAAAGCTTGTTTACCTAATTTGCAAAACATTTCCTTTCCATTTAATAGTTTATTGACCTATATCTTTGTGCATTGGCTGCATAAAGTTATTAATCTAGCTGAAACAAAAAAAAAATGACAGGTCCCTCTTATACTACTCATTGAGTTAAAATCAGCTTTGTATCCGCAGATATATGTTCTTCTTTGACTTCCTTGCCAAGGGTTTCCATCATAGGTTTTAGCGAGTTCATAGCATTCATGGGTAAGGTTTGAAGCATTTGAAAAAAAATACTAATGTCCAAATCCATAAACTGGGTTAACCCGATGGTTTGTAGAATGATCACAACCAACGCCAGTATTTGACTTACTTTCTCATGAGTAGGACTTGAATATTTTGTAGACATTGGTGTTCTGTGACATCTGATTAGACGGAAGACACGGCACCCCATTCATTGAAATGATTCAGTTCAGCTTAGCAGAGTCTGTTAGAATTTAGGCCTGGTTAGTAAATATAATCCTTGCTCTCATCCTTAGAAAGTTCCTGCATATGTGCCTTTGTTCGTGTTTCTGCTCTTCCCTTTATAATTTGTTCCTTATACTTATGTCTGAAACTCTTAATAGGTTTTTTTCTATACCAAGATTGTGTTTAATAACTATGATAACACTGAAAGCATTTTCAAACTGTTTCTAAAATGTTATTCCTCACAATTTACTAGAGAAGAGAACATATTCCAGTGTTTTCTTGCAACACCAAGAACATAGAAGTCTTTGGTATCAGTTGTTTGGGTTGGCTTTATAGCCTGAAAATCTAATTCCAAAATGATTCTTTCAATTCAGTGTTAAATGGTTTCTAAGATGAAAACCACTATTATTTATTAAATAGTATAATTGTTATAAATGAACAATCAGGAAAAGGGTATATTTGTGCTCAGTGGCATTATCATTTTCCTGCCAGCTGCATCTCATCTGCCTCTGAGCAAACAGTCAGTGCTTCTGTTTAGAAAATATGTTTACATCCTTAAGTTTCTCCCGCTGCTCAACATTCTTATTAGGTTGTATTAGGGAGGCTTACTAGTAGTGGACTTTTCTTTTTTTTCTTCCTTTCTTTTGTCCATTTGTTCTTCTTTTTTTCATTTCTCCCTCCCTCCTCTTTCCTCTTTCCCTTACTCCCTCTTCGCTTTCTTTCTTTCTCTCTTTTATTTTTAGAAAGAGTTCTCTCTATGTACTGCTATCTCTCCTGGAACTCACTATGTAGGATAGGTTTCAGAGAGATCAACCTGCCTCTGCTGGAATTAAAAACATGTCTGTCTCACTCTTTTTTTCTTTCTGAAAATTCTCTTGTGTCCTAAGACCCTGTATCTGTTCTTGAAATTAGTTCTTAAGACTGCCTTAAGTAAACCAAAATGCAATGTGTTGAAGGCACATCAGTTCAGCTCCTCTGAAGGCAACAGTAAGAACCCTGATCTTCTGTATCCTGGGGTCTTGAGAGAAATAAGTCTCTCTCTCTCTCTCTCTCTCTCTCTCTCTCTCTCTCCTCTCTCCTCTCTCTCTCTCCTCTTGTACACACATGGGCAAACTTGTATTAGAAACAACTCTTCCAATAAGAGCCCACAGCTCACTTGAGTTGCAGTCTCCTTTGAAGTCCATGTCTTCTTTTCTTTCTTTCCCTCAAGGCTTGGGAAAGAGGTCCATCCTAGATTTTATATGTCTACACTCATAGCAAAGTTTCCCTACCAATATCAGTCTCTTGAACTTCTGACAGATCACTTTTCTTTCTCAATCTTGCTGCTGATGCCATGATTAAAGTTTGTAGAAGCAGACAGCTGATAATCCTGAAGTATCCTGATACCCACACCAGGATTCAATCATTCTGGTCACTGGTTCTATCTCACTACTAGACTTTAAATTAAAGCCTTTTCTATAGAATATACATACAAATGTATAGTACAAAAGCGAGCCTTCGAAATGTTAGCATCATAAAAACCTGGTATTTGTCTTCCAATTACTGAGGAATCTGTATGAAAAAGGTCTTCTGATCTGGGGGATAGGATGGGAGCTTATCTTAAAATAGTAACAATAGATAAACCACCCCTGAGAGGCTTAGAATTCAGTTGTTACTGGGTCCTTGAGATTGTATATCCCAGCAGCTAAGTAGTCCCAATTTGAACTAAACACATGGAATTTTTCCTGAAGAACTTCTGCAACATGCTAAGTTAATTCTAAGGCAAAGGAGCAGATCAAGTGAGCAAAACCATACCCTCTTTTACCTGGATTCATTCCAGAAAGTCTTGCCTACAACAGGCATGGGTCTTCCAGCATCGATTATAGCAATCAGGACAGTTCTTCAGGTGATGCTCCCTACTCAGGGGATTCTAACTTATGATAAGCTGAGATTAAAACCGATCATATTGACAAAGGAAATGTTTATTTGGCTTATACTTCTCTATCACAGTTTGCCATTGAAGGAAACTGAGGCAGGAATTCTGGACAGGAAAGAATTGAAGCAGAGACTGTAGGGGAATTCTACTGACTAGCTTGCTCAGCTTCCTTTAAACAAGTCAGGACCACCTGCACAGTGGCGGAACTGCTCACAGTGGGCTGGGCCCTCCCCCATCATTCATCACTCATTGCCCACAGGCCAATCTGATGGAGGCAATTATTCAATTGTGGTTCCCTGTTCCCAGGAAACTCGAGAACTAATTTGCACTTGTTATTTAACTAAATACGTTTCTTCAGATTGGTCCTTAATTTAACCTGGATAAAAAAATTTATTTTAAAGTGAAATTAGTTTGTCAATGTAGAATAGAATGAATAGCAATCAACTAGGAAAAATATCTGTTTTTATTTTTCTTGGCTATATTATGTATTTATCTTTCAAATGTTATGCCCTCCCTCCCCATAGCCCCTCTAAAATACCCCTGCTTTTATGAGGATGCTCCCACTCACTCCCACCTCAGTGCCCTGGCATTATCCTCCATTGGGGAAACAAGACTTCACAGGACCAAGGGGTTTTCCTCCTATTGATGCTGGACATCCTCTGCTACATATGTGGCTGGAGTCCCTCCATGTGTACTTATTGGTTGGTGGTTTAGTCCCTAGGAGCTCTGGTGAGATCTGGTTGGTTGATATTCTTGTTCTTCCTATGGGTTGCAAACCCCTTCATCTCCTTCAGTCTTTTCTCTAACTCCTCCACTGGGGTCCCCTTGTTCAGTCCCATGATTAGCTGCAAGAATCCCATGTGTATCAGTAAGGCTCTACCAGAGCCTCTCAGGAGACATCCATATCAGGCTCCTGTCAGCAAACACTTCTTGGGATCAGCAGTAGTGACTGGCTTTGGTGGCTGCATATGGAATGGATCCCCAGGTGGGACAGTCTCTGGTTGGCCTTTCCTTCAGTCCCTGCTCTACTCTTTTGTCCCTGTATTTCCTCCCATGAGTATTTTCTTCTCCTTTCTAAGAAGGTCTCCCTTCTTCTTGAGCGTCATATAATCTGTGAAGTTTTTCTTAGGTATTCCAAGCTTTTGGACTAATATCAATTTATCAGTGAGTGCATACCATGTGTGTTCTTTTGTGACTGGTTACCTCACTCAGGATATTTTCTAGTTCCACTCATTTGCCTAATAATTACATGAAACCATTGTTTTTAATAGCTAAGTAGTACTCCATTGTGTAAATGGACCACCACATTCTCTGTATCCATTCATCTGTTGAAGGACATCTGGGTTCTTTCCAGTGCTACAAATGGTTTGGTTCTCTCAAAATGGTTTGGTTATATTTTCATTATAACCCTTGTTTTTCAAATAAGGAAGCTAAGATTCAGACAAAAGAACGGACTCACTTATGCTCACAGAAATTTGGCCAAATCTCTGATCTCACTGGAAAGCATGCTTAAAGAATATCCCGCTGCCCTCTGCTTCCATCGTCTGATGGCTTCATAGCAGTCATGACTCTGATAGTGAGGATAACTAATTTTCTATAAAGGTTTTGACATTTAACCTATTTTTATAGATTTTTCAAGGTCTGGATGTTTATATCATAGGTATTTTGGTCAGAGCTGATTATTAGCGTAAGAAACTGAGTTTCAAGGGAGACCAAGTATGCTGGCTGCCAGGTAATTAGGTGGAATTATAACAAATAAGCATGGGCAAGCAGAGTCAAGGTTTGTTAACAGGTTGAGGTTGTCAGAACCAGTGGCAACAGAGAACTGCCAATCAGACTCAGGATTCACAGAGTTAGGATATGGATAGAATTAAGGTAGAGAGAAGATATAGTTTCTGAATACTGTGTTATATCCAGTGGGCCTTTGGCAGACCAGGCAAAGTATGCTTTTCTACCTAGAATCTTAAGTGAGTCTCACTTCCCCCACTCCTTCTTTCCCAATCCATCCAGGTCTTCCCTTTGAGAAATGCTGCTTTGCCTTTTAGAGTTACTAGAGTGATGAACCCTGGCCACTAACAGGTCCTTCTAGATAATGTAGATCCTCTCCTTAGTCTACCAAACAGCAGGTCAACAGAACAGAGATAAGTGGCCAAGTCTCTTCACGAAGTAGACCCCTCCATTCATGGGTGCTATTCTTTTTTTTCTTTTCCCCCAGTGGGATTTAATGGTTTGACTATTCAGCAAAGCTAATACTGAGAGTTCTTTGTTAAATATACAGCTTCTGGTAGGCTTCCCTAGCATATCTAGAGAAGAATTTATACACAATTTGGCAAGTTGCATCCCCCAGGGTGCCATTTTCCATTGTGGCTTAAAATAAAAATACTAGAGCTAAAGTTCTAGATTTTCTAGATATGTAAGTAAACAAAATGTTTTTACCCTACTGCTGGGTTCAAGCAACTTTCGCTCCAGTCCTCCCCTCTCGGTCAGTACTGCCCTGGCACCTGCTTTGGAAGCATCTTCCATTCTATGCAGTTTTCCTGATTAAGGAACGCTCACAGGCCTATGCCTTCATAGTGCCCACTGGTGTTACCACAACTGTTGTTACAAGATTTATAAAAGTCTGTGAACTTGTGAAATGTGGAGAATCCAGACAAAAATTTTCTTCAAGAAGGGCTCATTATTCTTCTTGTATATCAGCAAATTGATTTCTCACTATATTAAGACTAGAACTGTACTACTTTATACTAAGTAACAAGAGTTTCCTAGTATCCTGCAGCTATCCGGGACTTTTTTTGTTGAGTCTTTTCTTAGCTACATCAGAGAATACTGAAAGTGATTTACCTTACATTTAAATGTGAGAATAAGATTACAGACACCCACCAGAGTGCTAGTGAAAGCTTGTTGCTACCTGGGTTTTTTGTGGCATTATTTTTTTAGGGAGATTATATATGATCAGAAAAATTATCCATAAGGAAATTTCGGGTATATCCCTGGGAGTAAATTAAGCAACCTATACACAGTGGGAAATGCTCTAGTAGGAAATGACTCAGAGGCCCAGATAGTCTTCTAACAACCAAGAAATATTTTGTGTCATATCTGCTTAACTGTGTTTTATGAGGCAGGAGAGTTGCCTCTAACTATTTGGAAGATCTTTTTTAATAAATGTTTCCCCCTTAGGCTTTAGTGGATCAAACAATTCTGTAAATGTCTACAGCCTATTCTCCAAGAGTCCTCATTAGATTTGTTATAATCTCCAATAACTGCCATGAGCAAATAAATGACAGGGCTCACAGAAACTCACAAATCATAGAATACTCCCAATGGACTGGTAGGGGTCTTAGTGATCTATCCCTGCCTGACCCAGCCTCTACTGACATGGGTGCATCATCGTTCTCTGTTCTTCCTGGACTCTGCATGCAAATCACTGAAAGGTCTCAACACTGGTGGTAGGGATCCAGGATTTTCACATCAACAAATAGTTCTTGAACATCTGGCTAGGTTCTAGGGAATGCAATGATGAGTAAGGCATAGTAATTCCCTTTGAGTAGCTAACAACTGGGTAACAGAAGGCCAGGATATTAATCATCACAATTCAGAAAGATAAATGTTATTATAAAGGTGTAAACAGTGCAATGTTTGGATCCCTAGCACAGACAAAAAAGGAATAGTGTTATGTGTATGTGTTTGCTGACATAACAGTGACAACAGATAAAAGATGATTCTTTTGCTCGTGACCATTTTGTTGTTATGGGATAATATCATATTTATTTAAACTAAAAAGAAGGAGAAATAATTAGTTATTCATGAACATTATATTCATGTAAAAATATTCATGAAAAATGTAGTCATAAAATTTCAAACTTGAACTTTAATTTACTATGTTACCATTCTTTCGTCTCTTTCTTCTACTATAAAGGGAGGTACATGATGGCTGGGAACTCTGTCAGTTTCATTAACTATTATAGCTACAGAGCCTGAAGCTTAGGCAGGGAATGCGAAATAAAGATTTATTGACTAGATGAATAAATTAAATATAGACAAATTATGGTTACATTAAGATTGGAGACCACAGCATGAGGATTTGATACTGTTTAGGGCACTGAGGTAATTGTCCCTGAGGAAGTTGTCCCTGAAGAAGATACGCTGGAACAGATACATGAGGTTAACATGAGCAGTGAGCTAATACAGGAGTTTTATCCTGCAGGCAACTGAACAGATTTGGTTTTGAAGTGATTTACCTTCCCAGGATACATAGATGGTGTGTAAAGGAACCAGTTCAAAGTCGCATTTCTTGTTCAAATGATATTCTCATTCTACTAGCTGTACCTAACTCTTCAGGTTTAAAGAGTGTCAGATCCCCCCTCCCCCAAGTAGGATTCTGGGTAGACCAAACTCCATTTTGGGTGAAAGTTCTGCTCAGGAGGCCCTTCCTTCTTGGATTGCCTGGCTAGAGATGAGCTCCCCATCTAGAGTAAGAATCCACTAAACAGTGTGGCCTGGGCTCTGGACAAGGAGGAAAGGACAATAGCCAACTTCTCTGTAATTTGCTGATTCTCACACCCCAGAGTGTGGGACTGTACAGCCAGGACGGCTTTGCTCTGCCTCTCATCAAGGCAGGATGAACACAGATCCTGACAGGTCAAATTTTCCCCCAGACCTCAGAGGTTGCCTTACAAAGGACCTGGCTTAATCTCTGACCAAGTGTGTAATTCATTCATCTGCGAGGTCATGAATTCTGAGCTCTCAAGGCAGGAAGTGTGGGTATTGTGAGGGGTTCTACAGGTCCAGGGAGTCACTTCAGCCCTGATTATACTATAGAGGAAAGGATTTTCTACACAAAGACCCCTGTCCTCCAGAGAGTGAGCAGACTTGACTAGGAGACTATGCGCACAATGGAATGGTGCTTTAGAGAAAGGGTGACAGCCTTTTCCCCATGGCCCATGAATTTCTTTAGATCCTGTGAGTAAGAACGAGGGAGTTAGAATTCATTACTTCATAAACTGTAGTCACGAGGAATTGAGATAAGTAAAGAGTTCATCTCAGGATTTTTGCCTGATGCTCACCCACCCCTTGGTAGTAAAGGAAAGTTTTTAAGTACTACAGGCCATTTCTTCCTACTGGATTCCTCTCAGAGAGTCTTTGCAAGTTCTTAATCTTTGTCTGTAGCTACCAAAGCTCCTTTACTATCAACCAAAAGACTAAGTAAAATGCAGTGCTCTACAGGGAACAAATACTGGAAAGCTAATTGGGAATTGTTTGGAAATTTACAATTTCCTGACCTGACCAGCTGGCTTATTCTCTGATCTTCTGGAGTTCCTGCCACACAGAGATGGGAAGGGAGCAACTTTCTATGATCCTGAAGATTCATTTGCACAATTTTCCAGTCTTGGGGTCATGACCCATCAGAGTAAATCTAGCTTCAAACTTAGAGTTATTTTGAAATATTATATTTTGAGTTCCATGTCTTTCAGGGCACTGCAAAGCACATGGAACTTACAATAAAGGATATTTTAACCACAGATTGTGATTTATACAACTGTAGGCTCCTGCAAATGAGGAAGCAAATGACGTGGGAGGCAAATAGCACCAGAGAGAAATTTAGTCAATAGGACTACAGAGCTTGCTCTGACCTCAGACATTTTGAAGGTCTCTTGATGTGGTAAGAAGGTGCCCTACTTTTCTTTACCTCTTCAATTTTGGAATGTGGTGTGAAGTCCATAAGAAAACACCAAGCCTAGATCTCCCTAAGATACTGTTAGTGCCTATACTGATAATTCTCCATCACTCCAGCGAAGGTCTCCATTACAGTTTTTCAGCCATTACCTGGAATGAGGTCATGCACTAAATACATTATCAGTCATTAATACTTTCCCCTGAAATACATTTGTCAAATTAGTCTTTACAGAAAACTGAGGCCCCTGGAGAAATGGGCTAGAAGGACAAAGTTCAATAAGGTGACAAAACAGGATTTTGCTTACTTGGACCTTTTACTCTTTGATGCCTGATCTCTAGATCAGCAGTACTACTTCATGGGAGTTGGTTCACCTGTCGACAAATAGCCTTATAATTGGAATAAACATGGGAGGGGTCCGTTCCATTTCATTGCAAGCAGCTTATTACATTGTCTCCATTCAGGGAGTCTTCTTCAAGCACTCTGTGCTGGGTCCTATAGAGAATGTGGAAAGTATTCCACGGTGTTCTTTAATGAGCGTGATTCCTCCCCTGTTCTTTCCCACACTTTTCAGCTCCCCCATCCCCTCTTGGCAGGTTTCACTCTGGGAAAAACCTATATTTATTCTAATCCCTACTCTTCTGTACCAGGTCACGCAGAGGCAATGACTAATCCTCCATCTTACCCAGCACCCCACACGCATGCTTTCTAGTAGTGAGAGCTAAGTCTGTAAAACATGCAATGTACACAGTTAAGAGCTGTCTAAGTGTGGTGATGAGTGCTTTAGAGAAAGGTTTGCACCGGGTGTTTCAGATGGAGCAGTCCAATTGGGCTTTTGAATAAAGATGGGAATGTGCCTAAAACCTTGAAAAATGAATATACTTTCAATGTGAACAGAAGAAAATGACTTTGTACACAGCACACAAACCATGGTTTAGACTTGGGAAAGAATCTGTAATATGTGTGGAGGACTCAAGTAAGAGATAAAGGTAGAGGCTAGAGAGGGTCCAGCAGTTAGGAGCTCTGGCTATATTTCATGGTGACTGAATTTGATTATAGCACCCATATCATATACAGCACCCATGTTCACAATCATCTGTAACTCCAACTTCAAGAAGGAATGTAATACTCTTTCCTGGCCTCCCTGGGAGCCAGGCACACAAGTGATAGACACACACACAGAGAGAGAGAGAGAGAGAGAGAGAGAGAGAGAGAGAGAGAGAGAGAGAGAAAGCAGACAAAACACCCATATAAATAAAATAAATTTAATTTCTTATAAAAGATAAGAGTAGAAAATAGCTTTATACCAGTGAGTAAAGAGCAGAGGACTGTTCATTTGAACATTTGTGGCAAAAATGAACATGCCCCAATTGTTATTGGTATCTCCGAGGCCTCAAGTTTTTTCCCTTAAGTAAGGAAGAGAAGGGCAATGAGTATTTGGGACTATAACTGGTTCAAGGAACAGTCTACCATCTCAGTAAAAATGGCCTGAGGATAACATTTAAGGGAATAATTGGCTTTGAAACATAGATTGAAAACTGGGAGTAGGGCAGTTATGAGAAGAAATAACCACAGTAGGCATTTGGGTGCCAGGCACCCATGTGAATCAAGCACTGTGCCAGCTCTCAGTTTGTTAATAATAAGTACCGCCATTCCTGCTGTTATAATCACTGAAAACTTTCTGTGTGGAAGACAGTATGCCAAGAACTTTGTGGGGCATCGTGGGTATTTGTCATTTGTAATTGCTTAGCATCCAACTGCCTTTCAGGTTTGGAAAGATTCTCCAATTATGTGACATTTAGTGTAAAGTTGGATTCTGCATCTCATAGTAAAAGCCAGCTACTTCCTTTCTCTGTCTTTGAGTAACTAGGATGTGGGCACAGAACTTATACTGAGTCAACTAGATTATTCTATCGGACTTTCAATCTGAAACAACTGAAGCTAAGATGGTGAGACAGAATTTAATCACAGAGGTAGGCAGTGTTTGCTGTGGTAATGGTCCTCTGGCCAGATTCTGCCATTCAGTCACCCATTCTTTAAGTAAGTTACAGATTGGCAACTACAAATCTAACCTATTAAGAGATTTAATAGAATAAAGAGATTTTAGAGCAACATCATGCATAGTCGTATGAAAGTTGTCTCTGTCTGCTTTTGTACTACAATGGAAGACTTGAATAATTGCATCAGATACAATATGGCCTACAGAGCTGAAAATATTGACTATTTGGCCATTAACAGAAAGTTTGGTCACCTCTAGACTTGTTTGATAAAGGCATGCAGAGTTCATTTCTGTTGCTTACAGTCAAGAACTTTAACTGATACAAATGAATTAGCTCATCCAGTCCCTATAACAATGCTGACTAGTTTATCCCCAAGCATGCCTCCATGCTCCCCAAACAGAAGGTAAGAAAACTGATGCCTGGAGAGACTATCATGATCATATTAGTTAGTAAGTGCTACTAATTGACACTGCTGAAGTGCCAATATAGATATGACACTATCAAACATGAAAGAAATGAAGAAAATGGAGGTAGAACTACTTACTCATGGTCCTGTCCTATTTTGAGATAGAAGGAAAGACTATCATTTCTCACCCAGTTGTTCAGAGAGGCACTCAAATGATCAGTGCTTCAGAAACAGAGAAGAAAAATAAAGAGAGCAGTGGCAAAGGTCTAAGAGGATTATCTCCTTCTTGGCTGTCTTGATGCAGTTAATTAGCATGTTGGTTAGAGCCTCTGTCAAAAAATTATACTGACTTCTCAATTCTTGGGTCCTCCACCAAACTTTGGTTTGCTGAGAAACTACAATATGTTCAAACTATGGTCCAGACTATGCTGTAGGCTTTGAAGTTTGAAGTTTGTCCATTTGGTCTATGTGGCCTACACTGAATTCAGATATCAGTAGCCAACAAGTAACAATTGAAACCACTATGAAAAGCTGCACCCTATGAAGGCAAGGCATAAGGTTTACCCTTTATGTTCACGTATATATTGAAATGTGAAATCTGTGCCTTCTATTAAGGAGACTCATATGCACATCTACAGAATATTATTTCACAGGAAGCCTTCTCAGTGTCACCTTCATGGTATATGCAGGATCATGGTGTTTTTGATAAATGCAAAGATACTGGCCAATAAGTCACAGATTTATGGTAGTAGGGTGGGATCTAACACACATAACCAGGTCCAGAGTCTCTTGAGTGTGAGACTGGCAAAATGCTGATCATGATATATTCTCTGCACTGTTTTATTGGAATAATTAAGCGACAAAGGTAGTGAAATTTCAGTTGGAAATGTCTGTAAAGAGATAGAATCAAATTTGAGATTGGTGAAGGAGGCTTCTTGGAGAAGGTTAATAGTAATGTCATTGGACTAATTTCATGTGGCTGCATATTCATATATGCATGTACCCTTCAGCTAAAATAAAATACTTCTTATAAGTAAGGTGATAACGTTTGGAAATTTTTTTATCTTATCACATGTTCTAATGTATTTTCCTTTGTGATTTTTGCCCCTCATAACTTATTTCTGTCGTAGGTAAAGAAAATATTTTAACGTTGAAGATTGGGATCTGAGGATTTATGGGAATCTTACATTTTGTTGCATATGAATGTTCTCTCTGGAATATCTTTTAACTGTCTCTTGCTCATATGATCATGATCTGGATGATACATGCACCCAGAATGTATATCAATGGTATTTAAAAGTAGACATGTCTTTGTTCTGGGTCAAGCCAAGTTCTGTGACCATTTAAGCTGGCCATTTTTCAGACGAGTGCCTGGAGCTACCTACCAAAGCATAAAGACCAAGAAACCTTCGTTAAGGTTAAAACTCTTCATTCTTACTTTTTGATGTGCTTCAGACAGTTGAGCCAGCCTGAAGTTCACCCATCTTAACCCCTTCAACACCTTCAAACACATTTATGACCTAATCACTGTGCTCCTACCATATTCACCAAGTTTTGAATTCTTTTCTAGAGCCCTTTCCAAGTGAAGCTTCTCTCAACCTTCTCATCATTTAAAGAAGGTACAATGATTAGGGGTCACCTTTGAGGTCAGATGTTCAACAACTGTGCCTTTCAGAGGCCAAGTGCACAGGTGTATATGTTCAGATGCCCTGAACTTGAGGCAGTGTGGTATTATTTGTCAGCCCAAGAATAAGCATAGCCTGAGGAAACTGAGTGCCTCCAGCATGTTTTTTTTTTTTAATGATTTTAAATGGCTGATGAGAGATTTTGACTCATTTGCTCGGATCCATTGATTTTGCTGTAAAACTCTTTCAAATCAAGTCTATTCTTTCCTGGCCTTACTCAACATTGATCTTTAGCCTCTCAAGTCAAATGCTCCTTAAAAGTGAGCTTATGAATGTTATGGAAGTACAATGATGCCTTATGCGATCTGAGAATAGTGGAAAATAGATCTCCTATTGTTCTCCCAGAAGGGAAGCAAAAATGTTGGCAAAACGTAGGAGAATGGTTCATTCTTCACTGGATTCCCACATGCAGAGTGGGGAGACAATCACATCCAGAGTGCAGCCAGCAAACAAGATACAAATTATAACACTATCCACAGGCAGAACTACAAGGTAATATGAGCACTATCTCTTTGTAGACATCACATGAACTGTAAGAGCATTGGGGAAGGTACTCATGACCATGATGGATATGACTCTGTTAAACAGGAGAAGACCTCATATCTATCCTGGAATTAATTGGTCATGTGATTCCAGGCATGGTGAAGGAAGGAAGATGCAAGGTGTTAAGAAAGAAATTAAGGTCATCCTTGACTACATGAATTTGAGGCCAGCTTGGACTGCATGAAACTCTGTCTCAAATACAAACTGCTGATACAGGTTGATGTTTTACCAAGAAAATTCATTAACTTTTGTGTTAATGTGGGTGCATGGATGATTGTACCTTTGATAACTTGTCCACTTCAATTATTACTTAGAGTGGAGCTTTGGATGTTCTAATGTTCTAATTGTACATTAGAATCACCAGGAGGATTTTGAAAGCAACTAGGTCATATCCTATTTCAGGCAGTTAAATACTATATGGTTTAAACAATGGAAATTAATTTTCTTGTAATTCAGAAGACTGGATATTCAAAACCATCATGGAAGCATGGGCAACCTCTGGTAAGTGCTTTCTCCCTCACTTTGTTAGACAGTTATTTTCCTGTTGTGTTCTCATGCAGAAGACAGGTCTGATGCCTCTAATTCAAAGTTCTACATTATAACTTCATTTAACCCGAATCACTTCTGTAAAGGTTCTGTCTTCAGTATAGCCACATTCAGGGTTAAATCCTCAACATATAAATTTGAGGGAAATACCATTCAGTCCAAGCATGCCTTGAGTGAGAAAGTCAAATCAGAACTTCTAGAAATGAAACCAGGAATGAGTAATCTTTTAAGCTTCTAGGTGATTCCAGTAGGAAGCCAATTTTTAAAAATATTAGTTTCCTTCTTTGTTACTAGAATGAAACCCATTGATCAGTAATGTCAACCTCACCTGGGAGCTTGTTAGAAGTAGAGTCTTAGATATCACCCTCAACCTATTGAATCAGAGCCTGTGCTTTAATGGGATCCCTAGGTGATTTATGGGCACAGTATTATCTTGAGAAGCACTGACTGAGAATATCTAAGATGTTCCTACACTAGATCCTCTTTCTCCTTCTTTATGTGGTCAAATGTTTGCAGCAGTAGCTGTGTGACAGTATGGTGTTCTGACATTTTCTTGATGGAATAGAATGTATGAATGGCATGC
Source organism: Rattus rattus (assembly GCF_011064425.1). Classification (NCBI taxonomy): domain Eukaryota; kingdom Metazoa; phylum Chordata; class Mammalia; order Rodentia; family Muridae; genus Rattus; species Rattus rattus. Next base: position 93,827,594 of record NC_046172.1, read on the forward strand.
TGGAAGGCTGATGCAGATCACTAACGACAGGGCTGGGCATCTGATCACTCACTCAAGTGCCAAGCACATAGCTGGGTAACTTCCAGAAAACATATCAAATGAAGGTTGTAGGTTCTCTTCTAAAAACAGGTATATTCTCCATGCTCCTCTGAGTTATTTTTTTTTCCTTTTGGATTAGTTTCGCATAAATGTCTTCTCTGAAAAACCGTTTGCACCTTCTTGTTTGGGCTATGGACTCCACTTATTATGCTTAGCTGAATATTGCCAAAGACTTGTTTTTTTAGGAGAGTTTGCCATTAAACTAGTCTAGATGTTTCTACATGAACCACTCATATTTAGCTGTTTCCATGGTTCCCATTATGAATCAATTCCTTTGTCTGGTCTTGTTGCAACTTAGTCGTTAATTGCATGGCAGTGTTTCTCTTTGGCTCCTGCTACACTAGACTACATATTTTCTTTATTTTCATAAAAATGCATTTCACTAGTTTCAGTTGTGGAACATTAAAAATATGATAAATGGTAGTGATGGTTGCCCAATATAAATGGACTTAATGACACAGAACTATGCATTTAAGCATAGCTAAGAGGGAAAATGTTATGTATGTTGCCACAATTTAAAATGGAAATGAATTTTGCTTATTGTGGTCCAGAATCCTTGTTTGGATCCTCTAGTAGAGAAAGCATTAATATAAAGTTGTTAAAATATGAATAAAGCAGAGTGCACTCTTAATTGTATTATACCAGTGTTAACATCTTAGATTTGGGAAATTGGGGTGGTAGCAAAATTCTAATTTCTGCATTTTCTTTTTTAAATTTTATTTTTCTTGGATATTTTATGTATTTACATTTCAAATGGTATCCCCTTTCCCCCCTTCTCTCATACCCCCTCCCCATCCCCCTGTTTCTATGACGATGCTCCCACTCCCATTCCCACCCACTCCAACCTCGATGCCCTGGCATTATCCTGCATTGGGGAAACGAGCCTTCACAGGACCAAGGGCTTTTCCTCCTATTCATGACAGACAATGCCATCCTCTGCTACATACACAGCTGGAGCCATGGGTCCCTCCATGTGTACTCATTGGTTGGTGGTTTAGTCCCTGGGAGCTCTGGTGGGGTCTGGTTGGTTGATATTGTGTTCTTCCTATGGTGTTGCAAACCCCTTCAGCTCCTTCCTTTCTCTAACTCCTCCATTGGGGTCCCAGTGATCAGTCCGATGGTTAGCTGCAAGCATCCTCATCTGTTTCAGTAGGGCTCTGGAAGAACCACTCAGGAGAACCCATATCTGGTTCCTGTCAGCAAGCACTTCTTGGTATCAGCAATAGTGACTGCATTTGATGGCTGCATATGGGTTGGATCCCCAGGTGGGGCAGTCTCTAGATGACCTTTTCTTCAGTCCCTGCTCCACTTTTTGTCCCTATATTTCCTCCAATGGGTATTTTGTTCTCTCTTCTAAGAAGGAATGAAGCATCCACATTTTGGTCTTCCTTCTTCTTGAGCTTCATATGATCTGTGAATTTTTTCTTCGGTATTCCAAGTTTTTGGGCTAATATCCACTTATCAGTGAGAAACATGTTCCTCTTCCATGATGAACTATATGCCCTCAAACATTGAGGCCAAAATAAGTCTTTCTGGTTTTATGTTGTTTCTTACCAAGTATTTCATTAAAGCAATAAGAAAGTGGAGCAGGGGCTAACCATTGGACTGAACAAGGAGACCCCAATGGAGGAGTTAGAGAAAGGACTGAAGGAGCTAAGGTTTGCAACCCCATAGGAAGAACAACAATATCAACTAACCTCACTACTCAGAGCTCTCAGGGACTAAGCCACCAACCAAAGAGTATACAGGGCCTCGTCTGTGTTCCCACTACGTATGTAACAGAGAGGACTGCCTTACTGGGCATCAATGGGAGGGAAGGTACTTGGTCCTATGGAGGCTTCTTGTCCCAGAGAAGGGGGCTGGTAGAGGGGTGAGGTGGGAAAGAGTTGGTAGGTGGGGGAACACCCTCTTAGAGGCAAAGGGGAGGGGGAATAGAGTGGGGGTGTTCGTGGAAACCAGGAAGAGAGACATTTAAAATGTAAGTAAATAAAATAGTCAATTAAAAAAAAGAAAGCAGCGGGGGCAGGGGGAAATGAATAATCTTGAGCTGGGAAGATGACTCAGTGGTTAAAAGCACTTCATGTTCTCGCAGAGGACTCAGACTAACTTTCCAGCATGCAGTAGCTTACAACCACCTGTAACTCTGGTTCCCAGAGATTCAGTGCCCTTTTCTGAACTTTCTGTGCACTAGATTAATGGGTACATATGCATACGCTGAAGACAAATAAACAAAATATTTTTACATTTAGAATCGATCCTCACATACAGCCACCAAACTAGATAAGATTGATGAAGCAAAGAAGTGCAGGCTGACAGGAACTGGATGTAGATCTCTCCTGAGAGACACAGCCACAATGTGGCAAATACATAGGCGAATGCCAGCAGCAAACCACTGAACTGAGACTGGGACCCCCATTGAAGGAATCAGAGAAAGGACTGAAAGAGCTGAAGGGGCTTGAGACCCCATATGAACACCAATGCCAACCACCCAGAGCTTCCAAGGACTAAACCACTACCCAAAGACTATATACATGGACTGACCCTGGACTCTGACCTCATAGGTAGCAATGAATAGCCTAGTAAGAGCACCAGTGGAAGGGGGAGCCCTTGGTCCTGCCAAGACTGAACCCCAGTGAACAGGATTGTTGGGGGGAGGGCAGTAATGGGGGAGGATGGGGAGGAACAGATATATAGAAGGGGAGGGGGGAGGGTTTGGGGATGTTGGCCTGAAACCGGGAAAGAGAATAACATTTGAAATGTAAATAAGAAATACCCAATTTAATAAAGATGGGGGAAAAAAGAATCGGTCCTCATATTCCCTTAGTTTGAATAATGCTTTTGCCACTTTTCAAATATATGAATGTGGATTTATCTAACCTTCATTGCATCATTTTCTTCATAGATAAAGTACTTCCAATAATAATAATTCATAAGGGTTTCTTGGGGAGAGTGGTATACAATAAAACCATCCTTTGGATGTTTAATACCAACCCAACTCATAGTTAATGCTAGGTGTTACTGTTACTGGTAAGGAGATAGATATATCTGTGTGTGTGTGTGTGTGTGTGTGTGTGTGTGTGTGTGTGTGTGTGTCTGTATGTGTGTATTTCTATGCCTGTGTTTATATCTAGATATTTTCCATATATATATATGTATATATATATATGTACCAATAAATCTCCTTTGGATACAATGTGCTAAAATCGTAAGTGTACAACATAAAGATTTTTGACAGTTAATTCCCCTGATGATTCCAACCACTCCACAAACATTATCTTCACATCAGAAGCCTCCCATCTATCTCATCCCCCTTAGTCTGTCACAGCTTACTCCATTTTTTGCTGTTTCTATTCATATAGCGATTGTCCCAGTCTCCGCCTCCTATGGTTTAAGCTATTTAGAGGGTATATAAAGGATTAGTATACTTTAAAAATGAAAACCATTTATTAATAATTTAAAATTTATTTTTACCCAATATTTAATTTGAAGCCTTCTGGTATAATTGACAGTCTCCTCAACTCAATTAAGTGTTCGTAAAATATTCTCAACTCAGTTAACCAGTATTCAGTGAGCAATTACTTTGGCAAACTACTTTCTTTGGAAAGAAAAATATAGTAAATAAAAGACTGTCTTTAGATGTTCTAAGCATTACTTGGGAAACAGAAATTTAGAATTTTAGTACAAGATCTATTCTGAAGACAAGTTCTACATGTGGAATGGCCATTCACAATAATTACAGAAAATAAAACCATTAATATACCCCTTTGTAACTAACTAACCCAGCAAAAAGCATATTAGATATTTTACTGACACAGTTTATAATCCCTCCTAACAATAAGTGCAAATGACCTGAAAACATTGTAGAATATACCTCATTAAAGAGTGGTAAGGTTTATCACTAAAAGATGTCCAAACTTATAAAGTAAATGTAATTTCTATGAAAATACCAGGAGAATATTTTGAGGAAATTTAAAAATGTGTTTATCAAATATCCTATGTGTAGAAAATAAAATTAAAAATATAGCAGTTTATAATTTGAATCACTGTATCAAAAACTAAGTGTAGAAAAGTAAGATTAAAATTTAAGAGTTTTTTTAACATTTGAAATTGTATAAAACTTCTTGACACACCCCTCAAACCACAAATCTAAATTTACAGAACTTACAGATTTTATTGCATCAACTTTAATATTTCCAAACCCATGAAGAACTACCATAGACAGTGTTGCCAGATTGATGAAAGACTGAGAGAAGTCATTGGTTTCTGTGCTATCCAAAGAACTATGGTAAATTAATGAGAAAAAAGACCAAACTCGTAATCGTTACAATGGGCAAAGTATATTCACAAGATGGGGAACACAGAAGGGAAACTAGACTGGCCAGCAAATCTGTGAAAAGATGCTTTCCTTTTACTGGTATTCAAAGGAATAAAATTAAAACAATGAATTGGCTGACAACAATGAAAAAGTCAGGCAACACCAAGTGTTTTCAAGCATGCAGAGAGACAAAAGGAATGTCCACATATTACTTGTGGCATTGCAAGTAGACAGCATTTGAAGAGTAACTATATGTATTCATGAATATATAAGTATATTCACAAGAATATATATGTATATATAATATACATATATCTTTAAGACACTTATAAAATAAGAACTAAAATATAAATAGCTGAAAGACACTTGTCTTGATTTGAGTACACGAAAGTATAGATAGTTGATAGATACTTCATACCTTGAAAGAAAGCATGTACCCACATTGTAGCATTAGAGAAGGTACCTGTGAAGGGACAGGGATGGGAATGAGAAGGAAGACATGTGACAGGAATGAATAAGATTTTGCATTGAACTGAAGGGTCTGATTAATTTAGGTCTCTATGGCTTATTTCTTCACCCAAAATAGTTATTTTAAGTGATATGGAAAGGAAGATATTGACTCTAATCAGGGCAATTGGTTTGGAAAAGGTCACATTTGAGGCAAATTTTTGAGAATGGACAGAATATTGGTTAGAGAGTTCTGGAAGAGAAGAATGTCTTTAGCAAGTAAACCAGTTGATTCAAAGCCAGGCAGTAGGAGAGTACAAGACAAGCTTAAGTTATCAATAAAGAGTTATATCTGAAGTCTAGGGCAAGTAATGGTGTTTAATAGAATATAAGCCTGTGAAGACAGATAGAAACTGAAGGGTGAAGGGCTTTCGATGCCTGCTGAAAGAGTTCAGGTTTTATTTGAAAGTAATAGGTGTGATTCACAGTTTTTGAACAAGGCTGCAATAGGATCATAACTAGGAAGATGGCTGTCCAAAAAATGTTAGAAGAATTGCAGCTATGGTTGTATATGGAGGCTGTTGTCACTCTCTATGTGTGATCTAATGATGGACTGAGATAAGCTTCAATTGTTGGCTCTTAATGAGACCAATAAGAAGGAAGTGGATGTGGGCTTGGAAATTGACAGTGCCTGAGAAACAAATGAGTATGTGTCTCATGTGTATACTCAAGGTGGAGGAATCTACAGATGGTGAATAAAATCAGAAGTGAGTAGCAGTATCTATTGTGCAGAATAGTGGGGGGGCCAAAGAAAAGGGCTATAAGAAAGACACCTGAAGAGCTCACGGAATGCTGCTGCACTGAAAGCAATAGAAGAGCTTTCAGAAAGAACAGTAATAATTACTGCAAACAAGTCCTATACATAGCATAAGAACTTAGTGTGTTCACTGGTTACTTTCCCAAGAAGACTCTCAAGATACAGATATTTGTCAATCTAGGGTGCTAAGAGTTGGAAAAATAGGAAAACGGAAAGCAGAGGCTAGGACTTTTGACTGGTCTATCAAATAGTTTGTTCTTAAAAAGTGGTAAAGAAATTATGTAGCTTATGAGGAGAAAGGGTTTTGTTTCTTTGGTTGGTTGGTTGGTTTGGTTGGTTGGTTGGTTGGGTGGTTGGTTGGTTGGTTGGTTGGTTGGTTGGTTGGTTGGTTGGTTGGTGGGTGGGTGGGTGGTTGGTTGGTTGGGTGGTTGGTTGGTTGGGTGGGTGGTTGGTTGGTTGGTTGGTTGGTTGGTTGGTTGGTTGGTTGGTTGGGTGGTTGGGTGGGTAGTTCGTTTGTTAGTTGGTTGGTTGGTTGGTTGGTTTTAGTACCAAACAGATAAAAACAAGATTAAAGATGAAAAGAAAGTAAGATGCAAGGAAAGGAAAGATGGGCGGTCTTTCAGGCAAAGTTCATTGGATGCTAGCCTTGGTGGGTCTCTTTCTTCTCCTTGTGACCCTTGGCCTAGTTTTCTCTTCTAGGTGGACTCCTAATAGTCATCACCCCAACCCCTACACTTGTTTAGACTGGTTGAAACAAGACTAAGAAGAAGCCTGTCTTTGTCAGTCACAGGAGCAATTTGGGTGCTCGGTTCTCAGTCCAAAGGACCTGAAGCACTCAAAGCCTGAAAGGGGAAAATCCCTGAGGGTTGTGTTCCAGTCAGCTGTAGGGGACAATTGTTACTACTCTTGGCTGAGGCAAGTGTCACTGGGGACCTTATATGTACAGAATTCTCTGTGAACTTTATCTAATGATTGCCAGCACCAGATCTAGAAGGTTTATGAAATCCTCATAAAACCAGAGAATGAAAAAGATAGAGACAAAAGGGAGGGGGGAACATGAAATAGTGGGGCTTCCTGACCAGTTAACCCTCCCAGTGCAGGCTCCTAAACTAGCCAGCTCCTTTGGGCAATCTTTTTCTTTTACGAGTCCTGTTCTTTGGCAAGTTTTGCTTCCTGTTTTGCTTCTTCTGCTTCCTGTTCTGATCCATTTGCTTCCTGTCACACCCTCCTTTCACAGTTTTCCCCACGTTCTCTTGACATAGTTAATGGATTGCCCCTAGCTCTTTTTCACCCGGGAACCAGCTGACAAATATATTATTTAAAATGTCTTTATTGCTCTCAACTCTAAGCCAACAGTTGGCAACAGTGAGTTCTGACCAAAGTCAATGAGTGGAAGAAGGAACACACACAACATTAAGAACTCTAACAAACGTAATTCTTTGTTGAGACTTGAACATGAAAGCTGCTTTTCTATCTACATGGGACATTTAATCCTGACCTAGAAGTCAGAATTTCTATTTCTACAGTAGTGAAAAACATTTCTCTTTCAGTGTACTATTAGACCAAACACCATGTTCTTCAGTAAGGCTATATATGGCACAAAATTATTAATAGTCCCGTGAATTTTCTCTAGGTACACAGCTTTAGGGTCCTCTCTCTGGTTTATGACTCACTAAAAAATGACTGAAATACTACATACTGTACATAAGTTACACCGATAGGTAGTTCAGACTTCGCGCTTTGTGGGAAGCTAAAATTTCTAGCAAATCATCATTTGACAGGAATTGCTAGCTCTCTCTAGATGACTTTCCAACCTTGGGCCCAATATTAGCTGTTGTGATAGAATCACAGCTCGTGCCTAGACAGAAAATACCAGGCCAATACAGTCCCACGTGGAAGAGGGACAACGGAGACAGAATAGGGAGAGAGAGAAAAAAGAAAAGAGAAAGGGGGTGGGAAGAGTCTGCCTTTTATTTAAACTGTGACATAACTCCTCCCAGGTAAAGATGGGAGTTGAACCAAAAGTATGCTGAGAATATATTGCCATTGCCATGGCAACAGGTGTCCCTGTCGCCTGTGAGTGATATCACCACTGGGTTCAGAGGCAAAAGCCGGTTCCTCATACCAACATTAACTATTCTCACAATGCTCTAAAAAGTCCTATTGAGTTTGTTCTCCTGTTCAACTTCATTCTCACCTCTGGGACTCTTGATGCATCATACAATCCCCAACTCTGGAAATCCCCACCACCTGTCTCATCTATTCTTCTTCTTGGCTGCAGCTATTGTTTGAAGAACACATTAATATATACAAACCCAAGAGCAGTGGTTCTCAACCCTTCTAATGCTGTGTCCCTTTAATATAGTTCTTCATGTTGTGGTGACCCCCCCCCAACCACAAATATTTTTTGCTACTTCATAACTGTAACTTTGCTGCTGTTATGAATCATGTGAGAACTTTGTGAAAGGGTCAGTCTACCCTCAAAGGGGTCAAGACCCATAGGTTGAGAACTAGTACTCTAGAGTCAATGGAGCTCTTGGTACATCTTGGCAAGTCTTAACATTACTCAGTGACCTTCTTGCCATGTCCTCTGCAGCGTTTCCTCTGCACTTTAGTCACCCTTGACTCAACCACTTTTTTTCTCTCTGCTTTTGACCTAGATTCTTATGGTCATTGAGGGGATTTAGATGAATTTGAAACCAATTTTCTTTGCTTCCTTTTTAGTTACCAAAACTTGTCCTGAGTCTTTTCTTCATGGTCACCTTTCACTCTCTAGTATGGAGGACTCATAAACCTGTTCCTGAGTCTTTTCTTTACATATCTCCTTTCACATTCTAGTATGGCGGACTTAAGGATGAAATTTCCAAGACAAATTAGTCAGCAGTATTTTGACTTAGAATTATATCCCTCCTACCCACTATGACCTTTGTGTATATAGTTTTTCTTTCTTCTGAGTTAGACAAAGATCTGTATCTTAGTTACTTTTCTATCAATGAGAAAGCTTGACCAACACAACTTATGAATGGAAGCATCTAATTAAGACTATGTTTACAATATCAAAAGGTTAGAGTCTATGACTGTTGTGGTATGGAATATGGCAACAGACAGGCAAGCATGGTGCTAGAGCAGAAGCTGAGAACTTACATCTGATCCACAGCCACAAGGCAAAGAGAAAAATGTAACTAGGAACATCATGGACTTTTAAAACCCTAAAACTCACCCCCAAATGACTCAGCACCTCCAATAAAGCCACACTCCCCATTTTTTTTTACCAAATCATTCCACCAACTGAGGACCAAGAATTCAAATATATGAACCTATGGGGCCATTCTCGCCCAAACTGCCACAAGCACATTGGAAGGAAGACCTATTTCTATAACCAACAGATAGAATCATGCTTGGTACATTGTAGAGATTTGATAATTGATCCATAAACTGATGAGTTCTTAAGGGACAGAACAGATGAATTTCTGTTCTTTTGTCCTTGGTGTATCTACATAGCTATTTAATAAGAGTGCCTCTGAATAGCCAGGAAGTGTAAGGAAATTTTAAAAGATTTAACATGCTTTACATCCAGGGTTTTAGACAGAATTTTGCATAATATCTTGGTGGAAATTGTCAGCATGGAATTGACTCATCATTTAATAAAGGAGTAGTGGACAGAGCACTGGGTTGGGACTAAGATGTGTCTCTGCTAGCATCAGCTGTATTTATACCCATAGTTACTTTATTCAGCCCTTTGCATCCATTACTTTCTTATACATAGGAAGGGTCATCCTTACCACATCTACTATAGCTTCTGGCTTATCTTCCTTGTGCATTCAGAACTTGATTCCAACTACCCATCATGTAAAGTGAAAATAAATCAGAAATCTGAAGTCTTTATCCTTCAGAACCCACCCCCACTCCTGTCTCCTCTTTGGCCTAGGTATGTATATCCGGATAGTTTTACTAGTTCACAGGAGTGACTGTATATAGTAGGAGGGAGAGAAGGTAAGAGAGCTGTAAGTCATCCCAATTTTTTAATTCAAATCTGTTTTTATGCCTGTTTTATGGATGCTTCTTCTTCTACTGCATTGCCCTTTCTGGCCTTAACATGGTGGGGAGGGGTGTACCTAGTCTTGCTGCAACTTGATATGGTCATGTTTGGTTGGTATTCATAGGAGTCCTGCCCTTCTTTGAACAGAAACAGGAGGAGAGGAGTAGATGGGGGACAGTAAGTAGAGGGGAGTTGGGGGAGGAGAGATTGGGAGAAGAGGAAGGAGGGGAACTGTGGTCAGGATGCAACAAACAAAAATCAAAAGTTTTTCTTCACAAGCAAAAGAAAATAAAAAAAAAACAATTCACTGCTCGCTAGAAAGCATAATGTAAAGGAAGTCAGAGTACCACCAGCCTTACCACTTTGGCAGACTCCCATGGTTATGTACGTATTGGGGTTCGAACTTGTGTCTTTTCATCTTCACGAGTATGGATATGAATATTGCTCTAGTTTTCAAAGAATACACAGTGTTCACTTGCCTGAGAAGTATCCTGGCAGTGTGTGAATATACCCTTTTCATGGTTTTCCCCTGAGAGATCTCTGGGTTCTTTAATAAGTGAGTCACGGTAGAGAATTTCGTGTTTAAGAAGCAGTAGTTTGTTGTTGTCTGTTACCTCTAAAGTGTCACAATGTGAAGGTGCCTCTCAAGAAAATGTAGGAAGCCAACATTGGTCCAGATGCAATCACCTCATACCAGTCAGTATTAGACCAAAGAGCATGTAGTAGAGCAATAAAGGATAATTTATTGTCAGAGGAAAATGCTGCAAGTACCCCTTATCTAATGGAATAGACACGCTACAGCAAAAAAATTGCTCTAAAGTGAACGTCTGGCAGGTTATATTCTGCTGTGATTTTCATTATAAAACCATGCTGTTTTGATAGAAAAACTGAAAGAAAAAACATTGGCTCTCGCTTGTAATTAAACTGTATGCTTAAAAATAAACCACATATTTTAGCACTAAGTCTAATCGCTTTAAAACTATAATGAGAATCCTGTGCCACATCATTTGTCCCTGCTTTTCACTGCTTTAAATTCTGCTCCTTGTTTCATTCAATCTTTTCCTGCTGAAAACTCTTCCTCGTGAATCTTTAGTCATTTAAGGGCTTATTGCCTTAGGAACCCAATAAATGAGAATTTTGTTTTGAAATTGGACTTTACTTCTTCTCTTTGCCCCCAAAGCAAAGCTTTGCAAATGGAATGAATGCATAGCTCCTTTCCACATGTGTCTCTCAGGATGCTCAGAGCACCACAGAAAATAGGACGGATAATATAACCCCATTTTGTTGATGAGAAGACAGAGGTCTAGAGATTAGTCTCCTTTCTCCAAATCATACAGCAAGAAATTGCAAGTGGGAACTTGAACGTAAAACTCTTGTTTTTTTTAAAACGGGAAGATTTTCAGAGAAGCTGAAGCAACATCCGTGTTTGCTGGCAAGCATTTTAGTTGTAAACAGGCCTGCACGATCATTCTTGAGGTATTCTTCTAAATTCTAAGCAGAAAAAGAAAATGATAACAAATTAAGTAATCCATGTCTTTGCAACAAATGTACTGGCTGTAAGTTAAATTCATGCCAAATAGGGCCGTATGTATTTTCTCATACACACTGGGACTATTTGTATAGACTTCGCATCCATTCCAAGGAATGTACAGTCTCATTCAACCCTTTGTAATACTTGCAGAGGGGTTTATTTTGTTTCTATTTATATGATCAAATATTGCTCATATTTACAATTTTGTTTGACTTCTTGGTTCTTCCAATGTTCAATTATAGGAAAGTTGGTTCTACTTTGATCCCTGATATGGATTTAAGAATGGGTTCTGGAGAAGACAGACCTTCAGACTCATCAAACCATTCACCTCTATCTAGATATTCCCCATGGATAAAGGAAAGTTTGCCATTTAAAAACTAGATACTCCCATTATAAAATAAGTGGATTATGTCTACATTCCCTCATCTCCTCCTAAATAAATATGTGACCATTGGGACACTTAGAGCATCAAAATATGCCTACTAGAATCTGGTAAACTATCCATTGGCCAATAGGCTTAATAAATAGGGCATTTTGATTGCAGAACAAAAGAAATAATTTATATTCATAACATTTAAGTAGTGTCATTGCTTGAAGTACATTTTCTGATTTTATTAATCCTATTGGTACACATGTGTTTCTCAGTTCTCGTTCCAGTGAAAAATTTTGGGTGGAGTGAGATAAACGCCTTTCATATCAATGAAAAATTAACATGTTTTTCCTGGATAGCTCTTACTGTGGGTTTTATTTCTGTATTCAGAGCACTGTATAATGTAGAAAAGTGGGGAAAGGACATCACCATTACATTCAGAAAGGGAACTAGGAGTGTTGGTGGAAAGAGCTACATAGCAAGAGTTAAATTTATCAATCTGAGATTTGTCTTTCCCAACATTTCAACATGCTGACAACAGCCAATGGAACGGGTATGTGTGTGTCTGCAAACACAACTTGTAGATGCATGTTCATGCCAGGCAGTGCTGGCTGTTTCAAACACTGATTGCATCTGAAGAACCAGAAGTGTTTTCATGTAGGCTTGGAGAGCCAGATTCTGATACCTCTTCCTGTGCAGTGACACAGACAATTTGGGAGATTCACTCTTTGATAAATGCCCATCACTGTCTATCTACAAAATCTTTGTATAGTTATCCCTTTGTTTGTTTAGATAGGAAGGATTATTCCTATTACTGGCTGGCAAATGTGAATGATGTTGATATTATCAAATCAAAGTAGAACTTTGTAGGTTACAAAATTCTGTATATCCATATAAGGAGGTTTCGTTTATGCTGTTTGGGTTTTTAATATTTTTATTGTTTTGTCTGTTTACTTGTTTGACTCAGGGTCCCTTGTGGCCCACACTGGCCTCACACTGCATTACCTGTGTAGCCAAGGATATCCTTGATCCTGATCCTCCTGCCTCTGCTTTTCAAGTGCTAAGATTACAGGTGTACACTACTATACCCAGCTAAATCATTTAGTTGCCAAATACTACCAACATTTTTCCACCACAGGGGTACTCCTTCAGTGCTGCTACTAGGAAAATGACCTCAAAGGGCCCTGGCTCTTCTCATCTTAATTTTTTCTAATAAAGGAGCACAGAATTGATTGGAAATCCCTAACACTAAGCTCTACCACTGCGTAGCTGTGAGACTTTAAGGCCCATTGGTTTACTGTTTCTCTGCTTAGTGCTCACATCCTGCATCATGATGGCATTCTGATGACACAAAAGAGGGACTGAAAGAAAATCGTTCTGAATTCCCTTTCGTATTTCTGCTCTTGAACATATATTCATTGATATCTGCCTTATCGTATTGTATGACTAGTCTCTTTCGGCCAGATTCTGTCACATTTTTCATCCCCCCAAGCACATTCCCTATAAATAAGATAAGAATAAGAATTACAGTTATAAATTAAGGATGATTTGTAGAATCCAAGCCAACTCTTCCTGCACGGGAGCTCAAGAATCTCTGTATTCCATTCCTCAGGAACTCCTGGGGACGCACCAGGCTAGCAATAATTATTCAATCTCATTTGCCTCGAGTTAATAAGAGTTGGAGGAGTCTTTAAAATAAATCTATGTACACATTTAATTCTCTATTTTCATTCATTTCACAAGTAGGCTTTTCTTCTCCAATGTTGTTTTCAGTGCGTACCACGCTCTAGATACTGCACGTCCAAAGATACTGTGTCGTCCCTTGTCATTTCAAATTTTCCAGGCTAGTCAAAAAGCCACTGTTGTCTCTCACCTCAGACGTTCCAAGACTTCTTACATACAAACAGTCCAAACAGGAACTCCTCATCTGCCACCACAGGCTCTCGAGCTCCTCAAGTCAATGTGGAGATTTCTCAGAGGCCCTATCACATAACATGGGAATCAACCTTTGCACCTCCCTCAGTGTCACTCAACAAGGCGAGTCTAACGCAGCATCTTTGTCACCTTTACTCTCTGAAATATTGCTCGATGCTGCCTTCTCCCCAGCTGCAGTCCTAAGAATCTAATGCAGACCACGGAGGTCACAGCACTGATACTCCACCTCAGCTTCTGCTGCCCGTACACTTCCCTTTCTCTTGTGGCAAAATGAGAAAGAAGTAGAGGTACATTGAGCCATAGAAATCAAAGAATTCTGGAGGACTTGCTGAAATTTTGAACTTCTGAACGTCACAAGCCATAGTCTGTTAAGGAATGGCAGTATGCTAATAACCTATTGTTTATTGCACAGTTATTCTTCTAGATACCATGCAAAGCTATCTTCAGCAGGGATTCAGCAGTGTGGCCATCAGTCCAATAGCATGAGCACCACCTGGGCATTTATTAAATACACATATTTTTAGCCTCACCTAACTAGTCTGAAATGGAGGGTGGGCTGTGGTTATCTGTCTTTTTTCACTACGTTCAGGAGAATCTGCTGCATGCTAAGGAATAAGAACCATGAGTTTCACTAATTGCTTTGCATAAAATCTGTACGTGCCCTGCAAAGGGGCCACTAACTTATCTTTATTTGATATGAAGATGAGTAAAGTGAAGTCATCCTCTGTGCCATCACCCTACAGTGATGAAGAGGGGATGTGAATCCGGGACTTTTTATTCTGAATCTTTTCCCCTTAGATAATCGGTCTCTAAACTCCAAACGTAAGGATTAGAAAGTAGCTTATGGACCATAGTAAACCTCTTAAGACCCAGGGTCGTCTGCTTTTCTTCCCTGTCCCACTTTGCTCAAGCTAAGTCTGGCTCTTGCCCACCAAAGTTGATTTGCTAATTTCCACAAACACATTGTTCTCTATATTTGAAAGGCATTCACTAACATATTATTAAATGTTTCCTTATGTCTCTATCCTCTTGCTGGACCACACATCTCTAAATTCCTTTGGCACTGGTGCACTACAAGTTTTAAAGTTTATTGCATACGACTTTATCCTCAACCTCTTCTTATGATGAGCCTGCTCATTCCCGGGAAACAGGGTGGGCCATGTGGTAGGTTTTCTTATGTATTACCATTTCATTAGCTACACATAGATACATACATGTCTAGTTCAGAACTCTGTCCAAGATGGAAACTGTTGAATTAGTTTGATGGTGGGCTATGTACAATTGTTTTCAAGTCAGAAAATATTCTATTATCTGCCATTACCTACCCAAGTGCCTGGCATAGGGAAGATGCTGAATAAATTCCCTGTTGTGGAGGTGGCTGCCAATCAATCTAGGGAACAAAATCATTCTACCCAGAACTCAGAACACAGAGACTGCTCAGGATGTAGTCACCACATATTTAAAAAAATAAACCTTCAAATCTTTAGAAGACATCATGATGCTTTGTTTCCAAATGTTGATATTTGATGAACTTAGGCAATTCTCTTTTTCCAACCCTGAACTGGGTAATTCCAGAGTCTTATGCAGATCTATTTTCTGTGGTCCTTTGAGAAGTCCTTTCTTGATTGCACTCTCTTGCACCTGTGTAGACTTCCCAAGAAGATACCATCCTTTCTGAGCCACTGGCTTCTCAGTACGTATATTCATTCATTAGTTTCTCCATCCATTCACCAAACATGTATTGCCAAGCACTGAGATAAGTCTATGGGAAGTAAGGCATGAGTCTCAAGGAGCTCATTCTATCTTTGCTGGAACCTGGAGGATACATAGGAACTAGCCAGGACAACTAAGTTCACACATAAAGGCAATGTGTCAGGAATGAAACAAGACTGAGGATGGTAAGCTAATGTGGAAATACCACACATAGGGGAGAGATGAGGAAGTCATGACGTAAGACTATTGGGACAGAGACAAGCACATATATTTGGCTTATATTTGAGGTTGGATTGAGCATCCTTACTGATGATGGATTGAATGTGAGAAAGGAAGTGATGTGGAGAGGATTGGAGGATGGGATTGCAGAGAAAGCAATAACCCAATAAGCTCTTATTGGAGTTGAACTGAAACATCACAGTGCAGGGAACAGCCAAAGCATTGGCTGTAGGCTTATGGCACATTCAGAGGAGAAATCTAGCTAGAGGTTCACACTTGATTGTGCGTATTAAAATGTAGCTTGTGTTGCTTTAGCATAAAGTAGGAGCAGACACTGAGGACCCCAGAGTCAGGGAGAACGAGGACACAATCTATAAAGAAGGGAGAATTGGTCTCACAGATGTGGGTTGTCAGTATACATACTCCATCATCCCCTGACACCCCCTGCCAAGGCTCCTCAATAGCATCCATGCATTTCTCACTTAAACTTGATAAGCATGAATTATTCAGTCCTAACTGCCATATTCTATCATGAACGATACCTAAAGAGAAAAGGGAATTGATTTTTTGTTCTAGGTGCAAGGTATGTTTTCTAATCATTGACTCACTTAAATTCTAACAATAATCCTACACAATAGTGGGTATCATGCCCAAACTGTTGATACTCAGAATAGATAAGAAGCTTGCCTATGAATACAGCTAAAGTGGCTATGAGGAACTCTGGTTCCAGGGCCATGTAGCAGTGCTGCCAGACCTCACCACCTCGTAGAATACAGCTGGATCCTCAGGAAGGCTACCGTCTTCCTTCCCCTGCTTTGTAAATATCACTTGCATCCCTGGCCTAACGTTTTGTTCTCCATTAAAGGACAAGGCTCCCCTTGGGAAAAGTAAACCTCAAAGTCGTCAATCATTCATGCCCCAGTGGGAATGAGTTTCAGATTCTTAGGAACACATTTTAATTTTATGAGAGAGGACCACTGGAATCTTGAGGGAGGAATAATAAGGCAGAAACACGGCAAACTATGCAGTCAAATTCTTCCATCAATTTTGCCATCCCACCTCGTTTCAAGTATGTGCTTCTAAGAGTCTTAGATGCTATTCGTGCATATTTCTACTATGTTATAGGTACTTCCATTAATGGGTCCATTACACTAATTGTCTGGTTCTAATCAAAGATACACTGACTCCAAAACACCATGATCAGGAAGAGATAGCCAGCTTTAGCTATGGTTGTAGACCTGTAGTCCCTGGCCTTGGGCACAATTCCGAACCCTTGAGAATTAAGTCCTGCTGTGTACATTAAAAAATGTTGAGCAGATGGAGGCAGGAGAGCTTGTTGGAACAACGTAGAGGAGTCCCTTCTGCCCTGGATAGGTCCATCTGCCAAAATAAATGACATGTATCAGGGCATGGCACTAGTCCAAGCCCATTGAAATTCTGTGAGCCATCCAAACTGTGATGGCGCTTCAGATTGGGTCTGTGATCGGAGTTAGAGAGAGAGAGAGAAATGATGAGTGAGCATCTGGCTGCTGCAGCCTACTCATGGGAACAGTCCCAGAGGAGGCTCCAGGGTGAGAGGGAGACAGCCTCAATGGCCCCCTAGGAAATCTGCCACAGACAGACAAACAGGGTCTAACACCGAAAGATGATAGAGTTTCATGCCGTTCCTACTAGCTATGCGACCTAAAAAATAATCTCCCTTTTCTCTCAGCCTCCTCCACCCAGTATAAAATAAACCCTGGGCTAAATGCTCTCCAAGGCCCTTTCCCTGCTTGAACATTCTGTGACTTCGTTGACACCGGTTTGATTTCTCTTTCTCTGTGTGTGAAAGGCCCACCCACCCACCTGTTTATCTGCAGGCTCTGTGTGCCCACACTGACCTCTGCTGGCCATAAGGAAAAATGCCATCGATTATGTCTGCGGGGGAGTTGCGGGGGTGGGAGAGGAGGGGGGGGCGACAAAACAAAATATAATGCAGTCTATCGGTGATTCAGTATGAAGCTTAAGTACCACGCTGAAACTCTGCACTAGAGATGGGGGTGAGTGAAACCAAAGCAATGCTAAGCATAGATCAACACACACACACACACACACACACACACACACACACACAACACACACACACTAAAACACACACACACACACATACACACAAACACACACACACACACACACACACACACACACAACCAATCAGTTTCTCCCTCCTTTAATCAGAGCTTCCTTCATCTGTTCCTGGTGCTCTATGCCACGGTGTGAAAGGATTTCCGTGGGTGGCAATTTCTTGTCTCAGTGCACTACAAGGCCTTGGCACCACGCTGGGGAAGGCAGTTCGAGATAAGCCTCCAGCCACCTACCAGACACGGTCCTGTGCTGAAGTGAACCTGAGAGGTTTCCTTCCAGGCTGCCGACATATCCAAACAACATAAACAACCTGAGACCAGCCCCCAGCATCTTTGTTTCTCCAAGGGGTAACTTCCCCAAAGCCCCCATTGGATTTTTTTTTAATTTCGTGATTTCTTTTAGGTGACTTACCTTCAGCTTTCTGGTAAATTAATGTGCTCACTCAGACAAAAGAAAGGAAGCCGTTTTCTCACCCATCCCCTGCTGGATCAACTCAGAATTCTATTCCAGGCCCCTTGCTTAGCATTTCTCAAGCCTAAGTTTCCTTGTCTTCCTATGCTGGTGAGCTTGTGTTCAGAAATCTAAGAGAGCAGATGTGGATGCTCACATTGGGCACTGTTTGAGCTCCCATAGAGTGGGAGCAGAATGGGAACTGGGTCACATGACAACCCAGTCTCTTAGTACCTGTCACACAGTGTATCCTGTCCATCTACCCTTTATGGAAGAACCCTTTTTGGTGGTTCTGAGATTGGGCCAAACATTCTGTGGTCTGACTGGATCGTCTCTGTTAGTAGTAATACGAACAGCTCCAGGAAGTCGGCCATGTCTCCGTCCTCCCACCGAGCAGTCCTCTCCCCCAACAGCTGGTTCTTTCTTATCTACTTCCCTTGTTCCTGCCTCAGGGGGGCTGCCCCAGTGTCCTGATGATGCCCACATGTTCTCTACGACGCCTCCTGAGGAGTTACAGTTCTGAACACTGCTTTCTGCTTAACTGCTTCTCCAGGTCTGATCACACCATGCCTTCAATTTTCCTTCCTAACTCTCCAGGCCCCTTCCAGCTGGAGTTCACTTGGCCTTCCCAAGTAGCCATGACTCCTCCAGCCAGGGGCTAGGTGTTGTGCTCCATGGGCAGCCTTTCCTCTGTGTGCCTGAAGTGTTGCTCTCTGCACCATGTGAATGGGCAACTTTTGAGTGCTAGATGGTAATGCAGAGAGTTGCTTCACATTGGCTAGAACATCTTTCACTTCTTTGCAAGAGCTCTAGGTCTTCATGGGCCTGATTGACACTGCAAATTATATCCCAAAGGACCACACAGCGGGTGGGTTCAAGTATTAGCAGAACATAACTCTCAACACTGTATTTAAGGTGCTGTTTTCAGCCTTTTAAAGTTTAAAGCTTGAGGATGATTGGGAAGGGCACTTCAATGGGCTTTTTCAGAGTTTTCACTGAGTTTTAGGAAATTATGGGCAGTCACTAAAGGGGCAGGGAGATGGGACTGGAAGCACTTATGCAAATGGGATTTCTACCAGATACCAGATTCTCAGATAGGTAGTACACATGGCTAATGGTTTGCACTTTTCAGCCAAAAAAAAAAAAAAAGTCCCTCCTGGGATTTGTTCTAAGGATAATCCAGGCTGTCTGCTTTGTACCTACTGGGGTTAATTCTCAGTCTCAGACTGCTTTAAAATCTCAGCCTGAACTCTCAGACTTAATTATTGGCAGACATTTTATAACCAAGGCATTCAAAATCTTCAGGCTGCTCATTCCTGCTACCGTAATTGATATTTAGTAGCTATCCCCAGGCTTCTTGTGCTTTACACATTGGGTACTGTGCAAATAGAGGGAGGGGGCTGAAAAGGGGTATAAGAAGGAAGAGTGAAATGACAGTGTGGGGAGAGGGGTCCCTGTAAGTATTTGTTGCCAGGTATAATGACGGGGTCCTGGGATCAGCTGAGAAAGATGCATTTTGAAGATTATGCCGTTTCAGTGCTCACTGTTCTTTGCTCCCCTGGGGCAGCATTCTTTAGACATGGCCATTTCTGAACTTCAGTGCAAGCATGCGGTTGGCCATTTGGATGTGACTTATAAAATGCCATGATGCTCTCCGGTGTTCTGTTCTTTCCCTATTTTGACAATCTGATGGATGGCCTGGCATTAACTAGGAAGAGGACAGTATTATCCAGCCTGAATAAGCAATCTCCTAAGAAGTACAAAGGTGAAGGATCTTGGTGCACATGAATCTTACTAAACGTGCTTATAAAATGTGTTCTATCCAAATAAGCTTAACAGCCCCTAAAATAGCCCTTTCTGATCCCTGTCTGGAACACTGGCAGGCCTCACAGATCTCTAAGCCAAAGTTATTTAGTGAAGTGGTGCCCGTGCTTTGTGCGTGAGAAAATTGGAAATGTTGATGTTAAGTCTTCTGTTGACTAATTTTCAGTCTTTCTGTCCATCTTTAGGGGCACACTGGGCCAATTGGAACTCAAGGTCCAGCCGGTCCTGAAGGGTTTGCTGGTCCAACTGGTTTATCAGGGTTGAAAGGAGAAAGAGGCTCCCCAGGCCGTCTGGGACCATATGGACCCAAAGGAGATAAGGTAAGGAGCACTTTTGTTGCTAGGGTGGAAGGAGAGAACTCAATGTTCAGTCTCGGTTCTAAGGGGAATACTTTTGCTCCTAAAATTTTTGGTCCTAGGGCACACATTTAAGAAGAGCTGAGCCAAAGTACAGTATGTCCTTGTATGAAAATGTCTTTGTGAAATATACAATGTACAATGGGTATACAGCAGTAAAATAAACTATGAAGAAAACAGAGAGAGGGGTGAGGAGGGAGAGAGAGGGAGGAGAGAGAGAGAGAGAGGAGAGAGAGAGAGAGAGAGAGAGAGAGAGAGAGAGAGAGAAGAAAGAGAAGCACCTGGGCATGGTGCTGCACATCTGTAATTCTAACACTCAAGAGACAGAAGCAGGAGGATTGCGACAAAGCTCAAGGGCGGCCTGACCTACTTAACAGGTATTAGGCCAGCCAAAATCTATAAAAATGTCTATCTCAAAGAAAAAGAAAGAAAGGAAATGGAGTGACTGGTGGGTGGGTGATGGAGGAAAACATTTCTGGAGATTCTCAAAGCAGGCAAACTATCAAGTGAATATATTAGTTGCATGCTTGATAAGTTGGCTCATTCGTGTCAAGACACGGGGATTTGAGCTGAGTTTGGGTCAAGAGTCTGATCAGTAGAGATCAAACATACAACAGGTCACACTAAAAAGCAAGAACAGTGATCTAAGATCAAGAATCAACAAATGGGACCTCATAAAATTGCAAAGCTTCTGTAGGGCAAAAGACACTGTCATTAGGATAAAACGGCAACCAACAGATTGGGAAAAGATCTTTACCAATCCTACATCTGATAGAGGGCTAATATCCAATATACACAAAGAACTCAAGAAGGTAGACTCCAGAGAATCAAATAATCGTAATAAAAAAACTGGTGAACAGAACTAAACAAAGAATTCTCAACTGAGGAATACCGAATGGCCAAGAAGCAGCTAAAGAAATGTTCAAGATCCTTAGTCATCAGGGAAATGCAAATCAAAACAACCCTGAGATTCCACCTCACAACAGTCAGAATGGCTAAGATAAAAAAACTCAGGTGACAGCAGATGCTGGCAAGGATGTGGAAAAAGAGGGACACTGCTCCACTGTTGGTGGGATTGCAGACTGGTACAACCACTCTGGAAATCAGTCTGGAGGTTAATCAGAAAATTGGACATTGAACTACCTGAGGACCCAGCTATACCTCTCTTGGGTATATACCCAAAAGATGCTCCTACATATAACAAGGATACATACTCCACTATGTTCATAGCAGCCTTATTTATAATAGCCAGAAGCTGGAAAGAACCCAGATGCCCTTCAACAGAGGAATGGATACAGAAAATGTGGTACATCTACACAATGGAGTACTACTCAGCTATCAAAAACAATGACTTCATGAAATTCATAAGCAAATGGATGGAACTAGAAAATATCAGCCTAAGTGAGGTAATCCAATCACAAAAAAGCACACATGGTATGCACTCACTGATAAGTGGATATTAGCCCAAAAGCTCGGATTACCCAAGATATAATTCAGAGACCACATGAAGCTCAAGAAGAAGGAAGACCAAAGTGTGGATGCTTCAGTCATTCTTAGAAGGGGGAGCCAAAATACTTGCAGGAGGAAATATAGAAATAAAGTGTAGAGGAGAGACTGAAGGAAAGGCCATCCAGAGACTGCACCATATGAGGATCTATCACATATACAGCCACCAAACCTATACAATATTGCTGTTGCCAAGAAGTGCATGCTGATAGGAGCCTGATATAGCTGTCTCCTGAGAAGCTCTGCCAGAGCCTGACAAATATAGAGGCAGATGCTCACAACCAACCATTGGACTGAGAACATGGTCCCCAATGGAGGAGTTAGAGAAAAGACTGAAGGAGCTGAAAGGGTTTGCAACCCCATAGGCAGAACAACAATATCAACTAACCAGACACCCCAGAGCTCCCAGGAACTAAACCACCATTCCAAGAGTACACAGGGATGGACCTATGGCTCCAGCCACATATGTAGCAGAGAATGGTCTTGTCTGACATCAATGAGAGGAGAGACCCTTGGTCCTGTGAAAGCTCAATGTCCTAGTGTAGGGGAATGCCAGGGTGTGGAGTTGGGAGGGAGTGGGTGGATGGGTGAGGGAGCACCCTTATAAGAAGCAGGGTGCTCTTCTGCTTCTGAGAGATGGGATAGTGGATTTCTAGAGGGGAAACTGGGAAAGGGGATAACATTTGCAATGTAAATTTAAAAATCCAATAAAAGTAAAAACAGAAAGAAAAAAAAAGAATAGTCTGCAACATGACCTTTGAAATTGTGTGCTAGTGGGAGGAGAAATCTGACATCATAAAGCTGTCCTCTGATCTCCATCAACTTGTGCCCTCATGACCAGAAAAAAAAAAAAAGAACAGGCAAGATTTAGAACAACCTGGGCCATAAATATAAGGGAATGCACTACCAAAACAAGAATGGTAATAACATGATGACTGATTTATAAACTCAACTGAGATGCTCTGTGTACTTTCATCACCTCTTGTTAATCTCATATTTTAGGGAAGGGATCACCACACGAAGTATAAGGGTAGCTGAAGTACAACAATTATCTGGACACATGAGGTTGATGGCAATTTTCTACTCATGAATGAGGTGGATGGCAATTCATGAGTCATATTCACATCTTAGGAAAGGGAGCCATTATGTAGCATGTAAGGACACACAGACTTGTACTTGGGAACAGAGTGAACCAAGAGGCTACAGGTGACAAGCTTTGGCCTCAAGAAGTTCTGGTGGCCCTGGCTCCTGAAAGAGGGTGTGACTTGACTTGTTTGAATAAGTCAGTGGCCTAGCCTGAACTGAAACTGATATTTGTGGACGAGTAAGAGTTGTACTTGTCTTCTGAGAATAAGGGTGGTGTAGCTTAGGACCCTTATCTGAAGGAGCAAAGTGGGGAGAGATTTTTTTGTTAGAATTGCCAAAGCCCTTCTGTTGTTATCCAGATGTAAAGGCTGCCTAGAATATTGAGCATTAATTTTAGGGCTTACACTACACAAGAACTTGTTTCAGAACATAAGCACACTCAAGACTATTCTTCAACCAACTCCTTAGATTTGGGATAGGAAATATGGCAACACAGCATGAGGAAGGAGATAGAAAACACCCAAACTTAGGTCATCAAATCCCATCACTAAACCTATTGACCTTAACAGACATCAATTTGATTGTCATACACATTTCTCTTTTCTCCTTTCTTTAGGGTCCCATTGGAGTTCCTGGCTTTGTTGGCATCAGTGGGATTCCGGTAAGTGTGTACACGGAAGTGACTTTAATATAACATTTCAGGTTCTGTCTCCTGGCTGAAGTACTTTGACCTTACAGACATTGTGTTTCACCAAGGGCCGTAACAGCCAATAGAGAGGGCAAGCAGGGCTTGCCTCCCAATAGAATATTCAACATCAGCACAATAGACACTGGAGATGGTATAACTCAGGGTTTTGAGATATCCCAGTTGTTTGTTAGAGCTCTTGTCACCTGCCACAGATGCATATTTATAAAACATTTTCATTTAAAATGAGTTGAGCAGGGGTTGGGGATTTAGCTCAGTGGTAGAGCACTTGCCTAGCAAGCGCAAGGCCCTGGGTTCAGTCCTCAGCTCGGAAAAAAAATAAATTTAAAATGAGTTGAGCTTGGAGACTCTAATGGAAGAACAGGAGGAAGAATTTTGGCCTCTGAGGAGATCAGAACTCCACAGGAAGACCAACAGAGACCTGGACCCTTGCGCTCTCAGAGACTGAACCACCAACCAAAGAACATACCCAGGCTGGACCTAGGCCTCCCTTCACAACCAAACTTCATAATCCCATGCCTTTTCCTATGTTTTCAGGCAACCATTGGGCCTCTTAGACTATATCCCACATGATTAATGGAGACCACTGTATCAGAAGAAAGTCTCCTTTACAATATTCTTACATAGAAAATGTTATTAGAGCTATAGGAGTTAAACAGACTACTCATACAAATGTGTGAGTCCAGACTGCTAAAAGGACGGCTTCAGCTTTGCAGGGGAAATAGGCTGCATACTCATGCCTTGACTCTTTCTTACCCACTGGGAAGGTCAGTCTCATTCTCTGGGAAGAGCTCCAGACCTGTCCTTTTGCTGGCGAAACTTTTGCAGGTTGAGGTTGGACCTTAAAGCTGGAAAAATTATTCCTTTTCCTGAATCACAATTTGATGGGTAGATTTTTGTCTTATATTAGATCATAGTCACCCCAGAACATAAGTCATTCCTTTACTGATGAAGCCAACTTTCATTTTTTCACTTAAAGAAAGTATTTTGTTTCTGTTTGTTGTATCCAAATCACCAGCATCACTATTCTTCTGCTTCAGGGCCATTGTTAAGTAAAATAGTTATGTGAGCATGAGTACTGTGAGACTGCTGTGACAATTGATCCGATAACAAAGGTAGCTACTTAGTGACTAATAGGCTCGTAGAGAATGTAGCATAAATATTCATAGATGTGCTAGGGAAGGGGATGATTTACATCACAGGTAGGATGGAGTGGATTGACATTAGTGATCATTACACCACTCAGCACAATGTACACTTTAAAATTCATGAGTTATTTCCATGGATAAGGAGGGACTACCGGTCATTCGAAAGGCTCATTTTGAACACGTGATATGTTTCCCTCAAATTGTTAAATACACATTTACCCTTTGAAAGTATATTTAAAAGAACGTAGTCGTCTACCTACCTTTCATTGACCTGTCCAGATGATCTATTAAGGTCATCTGTTTGCACCATGGCCCAGATACAACGGCCTTTTACTAGATTAAAACATTATGCTCTCCAACTCGGAAATGTACTGAATTCATATGAGCTATATGAAAATGATTTTTAACTCCCCAGCTAAACAACTGCCCTGATAGAGAATGTGGAGAAGAAAAGATGGAGTCTTAACTGAAACAATTACCTAATGAGCAGCTGGGACAAATGGAGTGCCAGTGAGACTTGTTAATTTGTGGCCAAGCAGCTTTCAATCGAGACGGGGCTCAGTTAACCAAGATCAAGCATCTGTTCCCATGCAGAACTTCCATTCAGAAAGCCATCCAGGGATCTGCCTGGTCTGGGGAATCTCAAACCTTGGCATGGTTCTCTGTTGATAGCAGTTCAGCTGCCAGCTAGCTAGACCCCGTTTTAGTACATCTCTATATTCAGGGAAGGTGAAATTGTAGTGCCTTCATGATTGTTCATGTTTGAGCCCTTTAGTTTCAGCTTAGATATGATTAAAGCACCAGTTGTCTTTTTGAGTGGGATAACTTGAGTTGTGATCTTGGCAACATATATCTGAGGACAAAGGAAACACTTAAGAGCATGCATGATGATGCTGAGGGAGAAGACAAGAAGCCAGAATTTAGCAGTGCACTTGGCTGTTCTAACTGTGAGCCTTTTAAAATAGCTAACAATCCTGTAGCTGACTTAATATCTCTTCTTTTGTCTTTGAACAGGGACACCCAGGCCAACCAGGTCCAAGAGGTCCACCTGGCCTAGATGGATGTAATGGAACTCAAGGAGCTGTTGGATTTCCAGGCACTGATGGCTACCCTGGGGTTTTAGGACCACCTGTATGTTACCGATCTTTGCACCTTAATGCACATGCACCTTCAAATGTGTTTTTGTTCATTTGCTTGTTTCTCTTGAAACTTTGTTAAGTCCTTGTAGACAGCCACTGTACTAACTTTCTCAGTGCAAGAGTTTATTTATACTGATGGCACCACAATACCAAAACTCTTTTAAAAATGCTAGTTGTGTGGTGAACACATTACGTGGCTTTGGGTTACTTTCTAATGCTACCTTTGAAGTTGTCAAGATTGTTAAAACAAACAAATAAATAATAGTTATAGCACATTTCAGAGCAAAGCATGCACTTGAGCTATCAGACACTTTGCCATATCTGGTAACATTGGGATATTCTGGGGCTGGAGAGATGACTCTGCAGTTAAGAGCACTGACTGCTCTTCCAGAGGTCCTGAGTTCAATTCGCAGCAACCACATGGTGGCTCACAACCATCTGTAATGTGATCCAATGCCCTCTTCTGGTGTATCTGAAGACAGTGATGTCTTCAGATGTCTTTGGTGATGTGATTTTATCACATACATAAAATAAATAAAATCTTTTTTTAAAAAATGGGATCTTCTTGGAAGACCTTCATGTGATCATATGCATATGAAGAACCCAAAGGCCTGGCAATCTTGGTTTATACCACTAATTCTCTGAACTGGAGGGATCAATCACCAGTCAACAATTTATTCCCCAAAGTGTACCCCTAACACTATCCCCTGACTTTCCCTTAGATGCCATCATCTCACTATCCTCCCTAGCACAGGATAGAATACACTCTATAACATCAAAGAATGCATTTGCCCAGTGTCAGTCATGCTGAAGCTAAGAAACATTGTAATTAGTTCGTTCCTTTTTCCCACCTCACATCATCACCCTTGGTTATAGGGTTGATCTGCTATTTTTGGTCTCATGTTTTTGCTTTTGTTTCATTTTATTCATTTAGATAGAGCTGCGATATTCAGATACAGCTATGATGTACATAAGAGGTACCATGGCCTCACAAGGAGT
This sequence comes from Rattus rattus, assembly GCF_011064425.1. Classification (NCBI taxonomy): domain Eukaryota; kingdom Metazoa; phylum Chordata; class Mammalia; order Rodentia; family Muridae; genus Rattus; species Rattus rattus. Next base: position 93,854,417 of record NC_046172.1, read on the forward strand.
CACTTATGAGTGCTTGAAAGGAAAAAAATAACACATTTCAAGCTCACTCTCAACGTAACTTGGAAAAACCTAAATCTATAAGAGTTGTCATGTAAGGCTTTTTGAAACTAGAAACCATGCCACCAATTAGAGAGACCTCATGCTTCTATGAGTAGCCTTCAATGATCAAGTTGTGGAGCATGAGAATACATGAGGAAAAATGACAGAGAAGACAGGCAGAATACAAGCCCAAACTGGCCTAAAGGACCCTGCTATCAAAGGTCCAAACCAATATACAGCAGCGAGATAACAGGGAAAGGTATAGTCCTAAATCATCTACAGAGTCAGAAAGGCTCCTGAATGCTGCCATGGCAACAGAAAAGGCGAAGAGAATAGACAATGAAGTCCAGCAAAGTAGGAGTTCCTCGCCAACAAACAGAATAAAGAGTCTGAGATAACAGACATCCTCTGAAAGATAGAACCCCAGAGAGGAAACCTCAACGCAGCCTGAAACTTTACCTTGAGCTTACAAAGAAATATGGGCATGTGTTTTACTAAGATGAACCTTACCTCCCCCTGAATATCCATTCAGTAAGTCCCTTTGAAGCTTCTCTGTAAAGAATGGGGGAAAGAGAAACAAAAGGAAGCAGACAATGTTCAGAACTGATTTGTATGTCTAGGACCTTGTTTTACTAGAAGTGCAGTAGTCCCTGGACTTGGGGAACTCATCATCAATCAACCATTTATTCCCCAGAGTGTACCCCTAATATACAATTTATTCCCCAGAGTGTATCCCTAATATACAATTTATTCCCCAGAGTGTACCCCTATATACAATTTATTCCCTAGAGTGTACCCCTAATATTACCTAATACTAATCCTGACTTCTCCTTAGATGTCATCATTTGCTACTAAGACAGCAAAAATAAATCTGATTGAAAGACTGGAATCAGGTATATAGAACTGATTTCCACAATAGTAATGAAACACACCAGTTTCTTCAAAGGTTTGAAGCCGAGTTTGTGTAGTAGAAACACGGGATGAAGTTGGTGTCATAGCTATATTTTATCCCCATGGCCTACATGTTGGCCCACAGAAGCACCTCTAGCCCATTTTAAAAATAAATAACAAGAAAAATATGCAACAGAGCCCAGATTTGACTTACAAACTTAAATGATCGAGAGTCTTAGAAACTTTAGTTGACCTTTGACCTAGACAAAGACCCTGTTAGTAATGTATAACTGTAAAGGGTTGAGCTTTACCTAACCCAATGTTCTGCATAGATAGTCTGCTGCTTTCTACCCCTCATCCTTTCACAGACCTCTGACATAGAGACAGAAGAATAGCACCCAGCTTTGAGATGACCTCCTCAGAGGTTGGGCTATGACCTTTAACACAGCCAAATTTTCCACAGCATAAGACACATAGTTTCAGGTTCCCATTCCCCAATCCTCTATCTAATTAGGTAATATTGCTATCAAAACTCTGTGTGAGTAAGTGGGTTCTTTCTCTTTGTTTTGTTTTTGGTGTGTGGGTGTGTGCATGCGAGCAAACACAGATGTTTTCTCACAAGTTTTTCATATGTTATCCAGGGGCTGCCTGGTCACAAAGGTGCAAAAGGAGAACCTGCTTCCTTTCAAGGCAGCATCATAGGAATGAAGGTAAGAGATCCTAAAGCAGGCAGCTGAGTGGGTGGGAAGCAAGGTTTCACAGAGCCAGGACCTACCTCACACTAGGCCACTTCCAGAACTAATAAACCTGTGCCCTTGCTTAAGGAACAGACCCAACTGATTTTAAAAGGATTCCAAGCCTTTTGGTGGTAGAAACATTAGCAGAAATGTTTGCAGCTATGCTGTCTAGAAATTTGATTTCCAGGATGTGCACCAAAAATAAGAGAGAAGTTGGCAAAGAGTTTGCATGTTTTTCTTTGACAAGCCAAAACATTTTCTAGAGGCATATACTTTTTTTGTTTCCTCTAAAGCCTTAATTCTTACGTATCTTGGTTTGAATCTGTATATAGTCTTATACAGCTTAGTATGACTACCACCCCAGCATCCAGGTCTCTCCTGTCTCTAGATTCCTGTCAATGCTAAACTGTAACCTGATCTATTGTCAATAATATTGTTTTATTGAGCCTTCATCTATTTCTAATTGGTAGCTTTGTGTGTCTTCAGTAAACCCTGGTTTCAAATGATTGACCCTACTCCTCTGTAGACTGGGAAAGAATCCATCACTGCTCTCAGGATAACAAATAGGAATGTGTGTGCCTGCAAGCTTACTGAGATAATTGACACCACTCTCCCATAACTGCACAGGGCCAGGAACCTTAGAAACTGGCCATAAAAGTAGTGGTGGGGATGGAACCTCTGGATAACTAGAGAAGAAGCAAGGATATTTGGGTTCTTGACTGTGGATGCCATAGCAGAAGGTAGAACATTAAAATTGGCAAGGGCCTCATGGTGTTTGGATTCATGTCGCTTATTAGACAGATTGAAAATCTAAGGCTATGTGACTTACTCAGAGCCAGATGGCCAGTTCTCCGAAGAGCGAAACTTCAGGCAGCGTTCTTTCCATGCTACAGGGAGCTGAGAGGTTTTTACTGTAAGCCAAGCAGTGCAAGACTAGCAGGTGTCAAAGTACAGCCATTGTCTTAGCAAAGGTTGATGAAATGGTTTTTCCAGAAATCAAAGAAACCTTGGATCCAGTGGAACGCGGCAATTTCCACAAGATGGTTATATTACAGATTCATACAGTGGCTTAAGATGCCGCAAAGTAATTAAAACGTAATCAGAGTCTGTATGCTCTGTTGATTTTCCCTTGAAATGTCTGATTTGCATTGTATACATATAGGCACAGATTCTCTGGGGATGAAGGCACATGGGAAGGTAGCTTTGCTTTCCTCCAAAAAAAGAGCAGAAAATCACCAGCCTGCAGGAGTGTTTTCTAATGGATAAGTTCCTAGCGAATGTGAAAATTAATTAATCTAGGTAAAATAGGAAATCTTGTTCAGTCAAGGCTATAATGTTTGTTTTCTAGAGTCCAGAATGTTCACAGGGAAAAAGAAAATGGGTAGATACAGCCAATGTATGTATTATTTAAAACGCAAGACCATGAAAGAGGCCTAAGTTGCCTCAATTTGTTTCTATCCCCATGAATCTCCAGTTGGTTGTCTGAAACCCTGTGGTGGGCTTAGCGTAGTAATCTCTTCCGTATGTTGTTTATTTCTATTTTTATTTCTCAGGGGGATCCTGGGCTGCCTGGACTGCATGGAATCACTGTAAGTCATGCTTCTTGTGTTGACGTCTCAATGTTCTGTCAAGATGTCAATGATATCTTTTCATTCTTCATGGTGGAATTCAAAGATCTTTGTAGACTTATTCAAAAAAAAATCTGGAGTATTGTGATAGAACAAATTATCCTGGCCACATTTTATTTTCAGATAGAAAGCCCTAAGTAGATGAATTGTTGAATTCAAGTCTTAAGACAGGCAGTCTTCAGACTTTAGGTCAAATCGATGTCTGATGCCCCACCCCCCAACTCCCTTATGGATGCCCCCGATGGATGCCTGAAACCATAGACAATACTAAGCCCTATATGGACCATTCTTTTTCTATGTTCATAGACTTAAGATGAGTTAAATTATTAGTGAAGCACGGGAAGATATTAGCAACAATTTCTAATAAACTATAACATAGTATAATAAGACAAAGTAATGAAAGTTATGAATCACTTCTCAAAGTAACTTAGTGTGTTGCACTTGTCATTTCTCTTGTAAAGATGAGAAACAATACAAATTCTGTCGTGTTACAAAGTGAGGTAAATAATATAGGCTCTGAGACATAGCATCAGGTAACTATGAAAAGGTTACTTGACCATAAACACTTCCACATTTTTTGTCACTGTTCTTGAACTGAGGTTAACAGGGTACCTACTAATATGGAAACGAAAACAATGGATGAGAAGATCTACTCTATTCTCTTCAATGTACCAGGAAGTTACCAAGTCTTCCTTTCAACAACCATGTACTGTTTTCTGTGTGTTCATGGTTATATAGACACTTCTTTTAAATGTATCCCATACAGAAATTTCCTTTAGGGCACTGGAGTACATGAAAGTCCACGAGTTGTACTAATAATAGATTTCTATTTCCTTGCAACTCCATATTTTCATTGCTTTCTTCTGTTTTTGCTTATTTTCCTTTGTTTTGATAGTTTTCAATACATATGGAGTATCCAGTATGAGCAAAGTGCTATGAACTATCCCACAGACAATGTACACGTTGTCCCTCCCACAAAGGATGTGAAAATGTAAGGGTTGGAATGTCTCCGAAGAATTCTAGAAGCCCCTAGGGAAGAACACTGTGTATCTAAAATTCTGGTAGGAGATATGTATCTATGGAAGAGAATGTAGCTTTGAAGAAGCATGGGTGGAGTTCAGACGTGCTGACTGTAGGTGGATGCTTACTTATACAAGAGATGGGAAGTATGCGAGCCCACACAGAAAACAAAAATGACTAACGATCAATGTATAAGAGTCCCCCAGAGCTAAACAAAATTGACTTTAAAAGTGTGTTTATTAAATTCGTGTGATAACATTCACTCTGTTTGCTTCACAGTTTCTCTTAGGGATTCAGCCTCCTGCCCACAGACATACAGTGCTTGCCTGTCAATACAGCCATGACGCAATACATACTTAGCTTTGAGGACATGATCTGTTAGCTAAACACAACGGGTTTCTGATCAATAAGGAGACCACAAGTTGTTCCTGGTTGCCAATCCAAAATTCTATTAAGTCACAGAACATTAGCATCATTCTCTATCTCACCTTTGTGATTATTCTTCTGTTTAAATTAGTAGTTCATAGCATCTCATTTCCGGAGAATCTTCTAAATGTGTATCCCAGGCTGGCCTCGAACTCCAGATCCTCCTGCCTCTGCCTCCTTCAGCAAATCCTACCGGCCTGCGCCACCAGAACCGGCTCCGGAGAATCTTCTAATTCCCCTTTCTCTTCCTGTTGTCTAAACCTTGACCTCTCTTGGACTTTCCCTTCCTTTCTTGTGCACATAACACCTGTGTCCTGCTACCCCACTGGAATGGAGCCTCACATTTCCCCAGAACGGCTTTCTCATAAGTTCAGTCTTACTTTTAAGTATTGTTAATCAATTCTACACATCTTCTAATTTTCCATGTGAATTTTTCTTTTTCCCTTTGAACTATGGAATATTTAGAAATGTTCTTTTCTCATTCCCCAGCATGACTGCTTTCTAGCTACCTTTCGATTATCAATTTCTAGCTTCAGTCTATCAAAATTGAGGACACACTCTTACTCTCATTAAATTTGCTGAAGTTTGGTTTAGGACCAAAACTTACAGAGAACATACAACCAGCAGTTGGTGGTGTAATGATTTAAGCAACATCTATTAGGTTAAGATAGTTGATGGTGTTTCAATAGCCAGTAACCTGGGTTTTTTGTTTGTTTGTTTTTGTTTTTCGCTGTAATTGATTGTTTTTGTTTTAAGTTCTACCAATTACTGAGGGAAAGATACTGAACTTGTTTTAAACTATAACATAGTTTATCTATTTTGCCTGCTTTTTTTTTTGCTCTATGCATGTTGAATCTCTACAGTTAAGTGTAGATACATGTAATACTATGATGTCTTCTAAAAGTGACACATTTATCATTATGAAAGGCCTCCTGTCTATATCTAGTTGATAACTCAAAGCCTGATTTTTCTAATACTAAATAACTAGGGTTTTTCCCTTTTAAAAATTTTAAAAGTAAAATTTCAAAGGCAGAGCCAAGTACAGTGAATTTTATAATAATCACTAATAACTTGAGTATTTTACTATAATCTCTTTATCACTCTCCTGTCCATCAGTGTCTATCCATCAGTTCACTGATTTTAATGAATTTCAAAATGCATTGTAGAATTATTCCTAAATGTAATTGCATGCCTATTATTAAAGTTCAATATTTGATTTGATTTTGTTTATAAAATACTAAACATATATTTAGTATATTTACCATATCCTAAACCCACAAATACTAAATATTTTTTGTAATTTTGACAGATGCGTAGTCCTAGGTAATCTAAAATTCTATTAAGCCACAGAATATTAACATTACCCCATAAAAGAGGATCCTGCCTCTTCACAGGATCCCTGTCCCTAGCCCGCCCTGAAAGTAAATCTCATTGTGATTACTCTTCAGTATAGATCAGCTTTCACTTGCCCTGAGGACTCATATGTACAGAATAATATCATATGCACTCTTTTGGGTCTAATTTCTCTTGCCACCGTGCTTTTCAGATTCATCCGTATTGTTCCATATATGAGTAAAATTGCTGCTTTTCCCAGTTGTATGTCATGGTTCATTTATCAATCCCTGGATCAGTGACTACTTGGAAGAGTTCTAACAATTTGTATTGTGAATAAAAATGCTGCAACAAGTCTTATACAATTCTTGTGGGCATTTCTTTTTCTTTTTGAGAAGCTATCTTGCCTTTTGACCTTAATGAAAAAAAATTTCTCTCTCCAGGGTCCATCAGGATCTCCTGGATCTCCTGGAGATGCAGGACCCATAGGACCACCAGGCTTCCAAGTAAGACCAACTTAAAACTAGTGCGTGGTTGCACTTTCTTTACCAGGCCACGGATACAATACAGGCCTATGTAATTTAGGTTCTCTTACAGGAGGGCAAAAGCCATTTCTGGAAGACTAGAAGGAAAAAAGGAAACATGCTCCTCTTTTTCATCCCTCCTCCTCTCATTCCTCTCTCTTTTCAAGACAGAGTCTCACTATATAGCCCTGGCTATCTTGTCACTCACTTTTAAATATTCCAAGGCCAGGCTGTCCTTGAAATCACAAAGATTGACCTGTGTCCACCTCCTGAGTGCTGGGATTAAAGACATCTTACCACTCCAGGCTTGAAACACGGTCTTGTTAAGAGCTATGGGTTGTCCTTGGTTTGTTTGGGTTTTATTGTTGTTTGGTTGATTTTTCCCCCCTAACTATTATTCTGTGCCCCTTAAGTTTACTGGAGTAGCTCAACATAAGGTATAGCCAAGAAAAGACAGATACTTGACACATCTATTGGTGCCTTCTGCTCCCTCCTTATGTCAGGCATTGCTAATTAATTAGTTAATTAATTAATCAATCGATCAATCACACCAACCACTATCATCACCCTTCTAATGATACTTCCAAATTTTTCTCAATTCTGCACTTGGACATTGTACCTACCTGTTTTTCTGATGCCAAAACTATTTATCACTGGTAAAGGAGGCATATAACTGTCTCTGGTTCTGGGAAGGCCCTGTCCCCAGATCATTTTCACCAATACCTAAGTCCCACTACATACTTACTACTGTCTTAACTTCACCTAGAATGTTATGAGGATAACACATGATATTTTTACAATCTTCACATGAGTGTGACTACCATGCTAATTTGGAAGATGTCAAAGGAGAATAAAAGAAATAATGAGAAGGAATGGAAAGATGGCCCAAGGGTTAAGAGCATATCCTGCTCTTACAGAGGACCAAAGTTTCATTCCTAACACCCACATGGGATAGCTGACAACAACTACAAACTGACTGTAAACTCCAGAACCTCCATGGAATCCAGTCACGGTCTAGCCTTGGTAGACAGACACCGCATTCATGTGCACAAACCCACACTTGGGCGCGCACGCATGTGCGCACACACACACACACACACACACACACACACACACACACACACACACACACACACACGTACAAATAATTAAACCATGAGAGATGGAGCTAAAAGTTCACTAAAACAGAGCCAATCTGCATTGAGCAGGGAGCCAGCATATCTCTGCTCGCTATCATCCAACACTGTTATGGTTGTTTATCTGGTTAGTAGGTTGGTTGGTTGGTTGGTTAGTTGGTTGGGTTTTTTGTCTATAATTAAGAAATGCTCATTCCTTTCTATGTTGTTAATCTAGGGTCCACCAGGCCCCCCTGGACTTCCTGGTCCTGATGTAAGTATGCTTTGGGATCACGTATGTCCTGCCATTAAGTTCTCTGTTTTTTTGTTCCATAAAGATACTGGTTTACAACTATTTTCTAGTTAAAAAAGTAAAACTAACATATTCCAAGTTAAGTTGTTGGAACTTATTAGTAATTGATTTTCTTTTTCTTCCCTGTACCCTTGTGCCCCAGGGAAATATGGGGTTAGGTTTCCAAGGAGAAAAAGGAATCAAGGTAAATAGAGTCTGAAAACACAATCCATGTCCCACATGCTCAAATAAATGTCTGTAGTTACACATATATGCACAGTTGTGTAAATGGATTTGTTTTCTGCCTTAAAATATGACCTTTTCCATCTCACATCGGTTCCCTATGGGATCCATTGAGGGCTACATGTGCACATGCCGCATACGTGCGCTTTTGGAAATTTTTTCTTTCAAAAATTTTCATTTCGCTGTTTCCTATGACTAAGTCTATATTGCCTCTCTTAAATATGCTCTCTTAAAATGTATTATTTCCTTTGTTCCAACTAGGTACGTCTCTGCTTGTTTTCATATGCTATTGCGTGTTATTTTCCTGCTTCCTGTCTAACCTTCTTCCCCTTCCCCTCTTCCCTCTACAAGCATGTATACACACAAATATGTATAAACATACTCTCCTACCTCTTCTCTGTCTCTTTTCTTAATCCCTCTCTATTTTTAAAATTTTCCTTATCTGTTTGTGTCTGACATGTGAGTGAAGGTACCCACAGGGGTGGGGGGATGTCAGAACCCTGGAAGTTGGGGTTACAGACAGTTGTAAGCTACTTGATGTGGGTGCTGGGAAATGAACACAGGTCCTTGGCAAGAGCGATATGTGCTCTTAAAACTGAGCCATCTCTCCAAACCTTTAACCTCTCTTTTAATATTCTCTTCCCTTCCTTAGACCTTTGAACCAATCAGACATGTCCAACCTTTTGACGTTGTGATACAATTTTACTAAAAGAAGATATGGGGGAGGTTCTCATAACTTTTTAAGCAAGTTTACAATTTTGTGTTGGGATACATCCATAGCTACTTTTGATGGCACACAGCCATATGTAGCCTATGGAATGAATACAGGTTTTACAAACCCAATAGAGTCTTATCACTGTTGGCAGGAAGAAGCCGTTCCCCTTATTCAAATCTCCACATGACTCCTTCTCATTACTTCTTTGTGTATGATCATGCAGCTGTCAATCTGTTTTGGCTTTTTTTTTCTCATCCATTTGCCTTTTCCCTTCACAGTGATACTGCACAACTCACTCTTGGGCTTAACATTCTTCTTAATCCCTTACCAATGAAACCTTGTTTTCCCCCCCCCCTTGGCACAAGGGTAAAGTGGATAGTTTATTTGTGGATTGCATCCAGAAGACATGCTGATCTTTTGCAAATATTATCTGTATGCTTATCCTTTGTTCAATGGTCTTTTTGATTCTACAGGGGGATGTTGGCCTCCCTGGCCCTGCAGGACCACCTCCATCTACTGGGGAACTAGAATTCATGGGATTCCCCAAAGGGGAGAAAGGTTCCAAGGTAGTAAATGTTTACTATAGGAAAAATTAAGAGACCCTTTCCTGCTAATACTCGAATTCAAGTCTAATATTCAGACTAACCTGAGCCAATTCCAAAAGAGGAGTAATGGGTTTTTCTTTGGAAGGGAAAGCAAAGCTGTCTTTGTTTTCTCCTTTATGGAAAGAATTCTGAAAATCCTGAGGGTTTTTTTCTGGTATGTAGATAAATGTTAGTGTACCTGTATCTGACTATTCGTGTAAGAATTTTTTTTTTTGCTCAGACTTGAGTATTAAACTTTTAATCTGCCAAATAACTTGAAATGCACATTAGATGCTTATATTTTTCCTACAAACTCAAAACTTCTCAATATTTAAATTGTCTACTAAATACATTAAGTATAAATGTTCCCTTTTGAGTTTTCTTTTTATTTTATTTATTTATTTTCACACTCCAGATTTTATTTCCCTCCTGGTCCACCCTCCAACTGTTCCACATCCCCTCTTCCCCAACCCCTGTCTCCACAAGGATGTCCCCACCCCACCCACCCCACCAGACGTTTAACTCCCTAGGGCCTCCAGTCTCTTGAGGGTTAGGTGCATCTTCTCTGACTGAACCCAGGCCCAGCAGTCCTCTGCTGTACATGTGTTGGGGGCCTCATATCATCTGGTGTATGCTGCCTAGTTGGTGATCCAGTGCCTGAGAGATCTCGGGGGTCCAGACTACTGGTCCTCCTGCATGGTTGTCCTCTTCCCCAGCTTCCTCCAGCTTCTCCCTAATTCAACCACAGAGGTCAGCAGCTTCTGTTGATTGGTTGAGTGTACATAACTGCTTCTGACTCTTTGGGGTGCTTGTTGGGTCTTTTGGAGGTCAGTCATAATAGGCCCCTTTTTTGTGAGTGCTCCATAGCCTCCATAATGGTATCAGGCCTTGGGGCCTGCCCTTGAGTTAGATCTCCCTTTGGGCCTCTTGCTGGACCTTCTTTTCCTCAGGTTCTTCTCCATTTCCATCCCTGCAGTTCTTTCAGACAGGAACAATTATGGGTCAGAGTTTGGGGAAGGAGGGAGGGACTTGGAAGGGGAAGGAGATGGGTGGGGATCATGATCTGGTATTGGGTGAGAGAAAAGGACTGAAGCCCTGAGGATCCGCAGAAAGAATGGAAACAGGTAACCTCAGGAGGTAAGAGATTGGGAGGAGACTCTAGAAAGTACCAGAGACCTAGGAGGTGAGAGACTCTCGGGACTCAAATGGGGGTGGGGGTGACCCTAGATGAAATGCCCTACAGTGGGGAGAGGGAACTTGTAGAGCCCACCTCTAGCAGAAAGACTGGGTATCAAGTGAGGGATGGGATTACTATCCCACAGTCAAAAACTCTGACCCATATTTGAGTTTTGATTTTTGAAGAAGATATTTGCCTTCAAAGATTTATTTTAAGGCCTGGGGTACAAGTCAGTGGTACAGTGCTTGCACAGGGCCATGGGTTGTTTTACAGCACTGGAGGAAAATAGTTGACTTTAAATACCAGGAATATTGTTAACAAGCAACAGTAGATGATATAATTTGTCTTACCTGAACCACCAAGACTTAAGGTTATATTTTATAATCTGTCTATTAAAATGAAACTGTATCCATGTTGGTATTTCAATGGTTCTATTCTGCTCAAGTGTACAGATATCTTTCAGGGACCTGCATTCCCTTCCTTCCTGGGGTTCATTTAAATTTGTGATTCTATTTCCATGGTGAAGGGACCCAGATGGAAACATATCAAGTCTCACTTCTTTAATTTTGTCTTTGTGGACAACCCCAGTTCCCTCTAGCTTTATATTGGGAAAATTCTTGATTTGGGACTAGTCTAAGAGTCTGTAGGAGGATTTTTTTACCCCTCCAATCCATCCCTAAACCATAGGGAGCTTTTCCATGGCCTGTGTAAGATAAATAAGTACTTAGGGAAAGGGACGTTAGAATATAATGTCTCTTTCCAATCTTTGATTCTTAACATTTCCTTCACGCCATTCTCATCTTTGTAGCCTATATTTTAAAAACAGCTTCTTCCACCAGAAATGCAACAGCTAACCATTCTTCTATCTCCCAATTCACCCGAGTGTTTATGATTATGTATTAGCTATTGGCTTTCCATAGACCAAGGAGCTCCCTAAACTAAGGCTTCCAGCAAGCATATAGATCTACACCACTGTCCCATAGTGTGATAGTCACACTTCTGGCTCCCTACTGAGCAGTCCAATTACTTTGAATGAGCATCTATCCTTCATGTTCATTGTATTTTTGTCGCTACTCATTAGCCTTTGGTTAATTTTTCAGGGTGAACCAGGGCCTCCAGGTTTCCCAGGCAGGAGTGGCCTTCCAGGTATCCCGGTAAGTCTTCTTACTTTGTAAATATATATTCAGGTTCTGATTAAATAAAAAGCACAATATCTTTAACAGGAAAATCTCCTTCCATGGTTACTGCTGTGAATGTTACCATCTTCACAGAAAGCCTTGAAAGAAATATTCTTGTTTCCTGACCTTCTGAAACATTTAGCATAACTCTCCATGAAGCTGTGTTTCACATGCCATCAGCTCAGACTTTAGAGTTAGAACAGACCTAGGCTTAACTTATGGGTCAAGAATCTCTTAATATTTCTGACTATTTTCCTCGCCTACAAAAAGAGGACAGCGATGGGCTTTATCTGAAGATTAAACGAGATTAGCCACACTAGAGAAAAACTTTGTACATAGTTGACACTTATCAAATGCTCAGTAAACAATATCTTTTCTCAGTAATCCCATCTTTACTCTCCTAGCTGCCTTTCTAGCTTAGGTTCTTACACTCAGCAGATGTTTTCAAAAGGCTTCTATGTGCCAGGTTTTCTACTGAACTCTGAGGCTATAAGAGCAACTAAATAAAAGTTCCTCTGTCCTTGAAATTATGTCCTAATGGAAAACTGATAAAGAATGTAAAAAATGAGAAATGAATCAATAGCAAACGCAGGGGCCCATAACGTGGCTTATTGGTACACTGTTTGCCTTGCATGCCCAAGGCCCTAGGTTCTATTCCCACTGGCATAAAGAAAACTAAGCAAAAAAAAAAAAGTCCATTCAATGGTGATATATACAAGATGGAAGACGTATGCAGTGATGGAATCTAGAAGAGAAAACACTTGGGAGAGAGTGGTCAACAAAAGTCTCTCTGAAAGAGGTCCTATATAAGCCAAGAACTGTATAATATGAAGTAGCGGGTCATGTAAATATTATAAAAAGTGTTTGTAGGCTGAGGGCACCCTGAATACCAACATCTGTGGTTGACTTGCTCAGCACTCCAGAGGCGCAGCATGGTGAGTGGTCAGAGCCCAGGACGGTAGTATATAACTATTATCCCATTAATTAGGAGGCTGAGGCAGAAGGATCACCATGAGTTCTCAGAAACCATGTGCTACACTTCAAGACCTTATCTCAAAAAGTCAAAATAAAACAGCCAAGTGGAAAGGAAATGACAAACTGAGAGATGTCAATAAACAAGCAGAGACTTTGGAGTCCGCCACAGCTAGCTTCAAAGTCAACTGTGGCTATTATTCAAGAGTCACGATGGTGTGTGTGTGTGTGTGTGTGTGTGTGTGTGTGTGTGTGTGTGTGTGTGTGTGTGCAGATGCACATTTATACGTGTATGCATGTGTGCAGAGGCCCAAATATGGCATAGGATGTCTTCCTGGACTGCTCTTCACTTTATTTATTGAGGCAGGCTCTCCCACAGAACCATGACCATCCCAGGGATCCCTTCCTTTGTCTTCTGAGTGCTGGGATTGCAGGGTGTGTTAAGTGGGTTCTGGGAATCTATACGCTTCTCTTCACAATTGCACGGCAAGCATTTTATCCCATCTCCTCATCCCTGGGCTGTGTTACTAAGATCATTTTGGCTGGGTAAGGGAGAGACTGGAGGATCCGGAGCAGTAAGCACATGTTATTACAGCGGCCCAGGCAAAAGATGGTGGTGATAGCTCAGGCCCTGGTGATAGCAATGAAAAGGGAGGCAAGAGGGAAAGATAAACATTTTCTTGTGGGACATTTCAAACACATAAAAAGACAATGGCATCATGATCTTTGGACGTCCACATTACCTTGCTTCCCTAATTAGCAGCAGCACGTGGTCTGTCTGAAGCATATTTCATCATAAATACTTCTGTGTTGTTCAAAAATAAGGACTTTTTGAAAACTCAACAATTATTATGTAACATTAACTAAGCAGGCAGAGGTCTATGATCATAAATGTAGTTTCCTGGTGCCTTGTTTACGTGAGAACCCGAAAAAGGCCACAGCATTGTATTTGGTAGTCTCTTACCTCACAAAATGTGTTTGGAAGAAACTGACAACATGTTCATGGATTTGGGTTACAAACCAGGAGAAAGTGGCAGAATCCAAGATAGCAAGGCCTGTCCCCACTTGCCTGCATGGGGGAGTAACTGTGAACTCTAGACCTGCCGGTTGCACTTTGAAATTCTTGGTGTCTTACCAAGTGGTCAGGAAGCACAGCCAGAGGAGCCAGTGGCACAGACTGCTTCCATAAGGGCTCCTGTTACCCCCACAGGACAAAGGGACATAAAGAATCATTTGTTCTATGCCCTTGATTTCAATCAGTTTTGCAGCTAGTGAGTGGGAAAGGAAGTAAGGCACAGTGTTGGAGGTAGAACACCCCCACCTCAGCCTCCACTCCTGAAGCTGCTGCAGTATTTTCTGTGTATGTGCAATACGGCAGTGGCCATGGCTAGTCTTCTTCCCGAGGCCCCAAATACACTGTGTTGAAGATTGTTTTTCACAAAGCTTGGCCTTGTAATGACATAATCTGTAGCTCTATGACTACCGACCCAGCTCTTGATGTGTGGCTCATCCAAAATGAGATGATCTGTACTGTAAGCAAACACACACTGGATCTCAAAAACACCAGAGTGCATAGAGTAATTTGAGACAGTTCTTATTCTTTCCTGGATTTGGTAGCCATTAAAATCTGTATTCCACTTTTAAAGTACAGCTACTGGAAAACTGCAAGTGCCATCATGTATTTGTATCAGATGGCATTTTGCAAGGAGGTTTGGGAATAAGGCTTGCACCATTCTCCATAGAGCATTTTGTATAGACTCTAGTCACCTAGCATCATCCCTGTGAGGTGAGTGAGTGAGTCCAGGTTGGCCCCTCTTCTCCTGTAGAGGACATCATGCCCTGAGCAGGTGAAGAGGCTTCTCCAAAGACGCATAGGTTCTCAGAGAGCTGAGACTGTCATTCAGTATGGAATTTTGTTGTTTTTATTCTCAGGATTTTCTAGTTGCTTTTTTTTTTTTCTCAGAACGAATAAATGTTGAATCATTTTAACCAATTATTTTCCTTTTATTGAAATGGATTTTTTTATCACATATACATCCTGATTACAGTCCCCCCCCCTCTAGTTCCTTCCCACATTCCTTCCCATTCATTTCCATTCCCTGTTTGTCTCCCATTAGAAAACAAACAAGGTTCTAGGAGATAATAATAAAATGTAATCAAATAAAATAAAATAAAAAAGAACACACTGGAATTGTACAAAACAAGAGCTCATGACAAGTCACAAGACAGAGATCCACTCATTCACACACTCAGGAATCCAATAAATATAAAACCGCTAAACTAGAAGCCATAATATACACACAGAGTACCTGGTGCAGAAGTACAGGCCCATGTTTTCATGCAGTATTGCTGAATGCTGGCAGTTTAGAATCTGTTTTCTCATACCATACTGCCCCCTGCAGTCCAGTTCATCCAGAGGAGATGTTTTGGCTCTAAATCGCCAAGATTTAATGATCTCTGCTGCTCTGGGATTTGGGATTCACTGACCAAGCTCACCACCTCCCTCCCCTTTCTGTACTTAGACCCGGGAGGATTTCCTCCACTGCAGTATGGATGCTTTCCCTTTATGCCTGTAAAAGAGACTGGCTGACGACAATACTTGCTGGTAAATCGCAGTACTGTTCCCAGCTCAGTAATTTCAACGTTTCATAGTTCTGGTTGAAAAACAGAAACCCTAGCTGGAAAAAAAAAAAAAAAGCATCGAAGCTGGGAAATACCTCCTTTTACATACCACCCCGTATTACATAGAACAGAAATCAAGGATGAGCTTCTCAGCTCACTGCTACACGGATTCAGTGGGTGACAGTGGCTAAATCATAAACAGCCTTCACTCTTCTTCTATCTGCCTGCTTAATGTGGATGCTTGTGAATACCTCAATACTCCTGACAGGGAAGTTACCAGGGGAAAGCTGACAGCATATGTGAACTGTCATGAGCCCCCATCATTGAGCTTTCAATAACCAATGCTTACTGAAAAACAAGGCCCTGCGGAGGACAGAAATCTCTAGGGACTCAAAGTACTCCTCTTATTTCCCACTGTAGCTGGAATCTTTGCCGGAGATAAAATGCCCAATCTGATAAATGTGTGCCTGGCATTTTTTCTCTTGCACTCCCAGTGGTAAAGAAAAAAAAATCCCCAGTTTTCTGGCTTTGTCCCAGCATCATTCACTTTACCTCGCTTGTCCCTAGCAGCATGCTCACACTTGTAGGTCACAGGTCCTTCCATGCCGGTTGTCAGAATTGTATACACACGTGCCTTTTATTCAAGGACTACGGACGCATAGAAGAAGCTAGAACGGCAATGTTCAGGGAAAGAACAGAGATGAAACTGGCAAATCCTGAGGGTTAAGTAGTCAGTAGATCTGAGGGAACTCCTGAGTACGTGGAGTCTCACCTGACTGAGTCTCCTCAGAAACAAAAAACAGCACCAGGAGCTGGAGCTTGGGAGGGGGATTGGAGGGGCTGGAAGGCTAAGCTAGTGCCCTAAGAAGTCTTCTGGGCTTGGAGGAGCAGGAGGATGGGGGCAGCGTGCAGGCCTGTTTGAGTCAAGGCCAACAGTAAAGGGTCAGGTCCGGATATCCATCTAGAACAGCTTGTTCAGCAGGGTCTCTAAACAGTGCTTCCCTGTGCTGGGACACAAGCTGAGACCATGGTCGGGAGCTCGCCAAGCCATTCATCTTTTATTGGCTCAAATAGAGAGAGGAAGTGGAGAGAGAGGAAGACAAAGAAAAGAGCAGAAAAAAAAGGAGAGTGGGGGAGATTTCCTTTTTCACATATTTATTTATATTATTATTATTTTTTATTATTTTTATTATTTATTTTTCTTCATACTTTTCACAAACTCTGGACCTCAGAAAGGAAAAAAATGCAGGTTGTCTCACTTTCTGAAGCCGTAAAACACACCTTCTATTTCTACTCCTGGGAAAGACAGGGCAAATTACAGTTCCTAAGTATGTTGTTGTTGTTGTTGTTGTTGTTGTTGTTGTTGTTGTTGTTGTTGTTGCTGCTGCTGCTGCTGCTGCTGCTTTTGTTGCTGCTGCTGCTGTTGTTGTTTACCGTTTGCCGTAGTTTTATTCTCTGTGTCACTATTGCACTCAAGTCAGCAAGTATTTAGTGGATCACTTTGCACATGTGCAGTTGGCAATAACATGCTTCAGAGGGAGACAGGAAAGACCATGAGGAAGGTTTCCCACTTACAAGACTTTCTTACATTTAGTCTTGGTGACTAAAGAGTTTGGGGCAGCACTGCAACATTTTTGGGCAGGTCAGGGAAGGTTACTTGAATTATCCAACCTTAGAGGCCACTAGACATTTTCCACAAAGTGGCAGCATACTTTGGTTTCCAATTTGATTTTTTTGGTTTTGTTGTTGTTGGTTTGTTTTGGTTTGTTTAATTTTTTTAGGTTTTTTTAAGACGAGGTTTCTTTGTTTAGCCTTAGCAGTCCTGGACCTAGTTCTGTAGAGCAGGCTAACCTCAAACAAACTTCTGCCTGCTGTTGCTTCCTGAGTGCTGAGATTAAGGTCGAGTGCCACCATACCTGGCTTTGTTTCCGATTTGAAATATGGGGGTGAAGGAGGCTAAGATTTCAAAGAAGTTTGCATTCCATTTGATTTTTTAAATTATATTTTTATTTAACATTTGAGAATTTCATAGAATATATTTTGGTCACATTCATTCCCTTCCCCCAACTCCTTCAAGCTGTTCTCCCACCTTCTACTCACCCAACTTCATGTTGTCTCTCTCTAAAAAAGGTGAAGTTGGGGAGTCCAGACGCAGTTGTCACAGTTCTTTAAATTGACACTGATGATGGCCGCTTTAGAAACATACTGCCAGAACAGACACCATGACCAAAGTGTCTTATAAAGGACAACATTTAATTGAGCTGGCTTACAGGTTCAGAGGTTCAGTCCATTATCATCAAGGGAGCATGCCAGCATCCAGGCAGGCATGGTGCAGGATGAGCTGCGAATTCTACATCTTCACCTGAAGGCTGCTAGTGGAAGATTGACTTGCAGGGAGCTAGGGTTAGGGTGTTATGCCCACACCCACACCTATTCCCACAGGGCCATACCTTCTAATAGTACCACCCCCTGGGACGAGCATGTACAAACCATCACAAGAGCTGAACTCTGCCAAGACAGAGAAGGAAAAAGAGAAGTACTAACCAAAATCCTATTTGAACTGTACCCTTCAAAGATACTCTCCCCTCAATGAAAAAACAATAGAAGACCCAAAATTGAATTTTTTAACTCTTGAGTCTACAAGGAGACACAGGGATATTCATCTAGGTTGCAGTACTTGTGGTAATACACAGACTTTTTTAAAAGTAGAAAAAGGTACAGATGGGATCAAAACAGTGCCCTCATACCAGCTGAGTCAGGTGACACCGAGGAAACAATGAGAGATATGCCACATCAACAGTTAGCATCTTTTGACAAGCTTATATTTGAGAAAGCTACATTTCCTCCTTTGTTTTTACAATGGAAATAAATGCTGCTTGATTAAATCTATGCTCCAACAGGTATAATTTTAAATAGCTACAACTGACTTAAGTTTTCCATGAAAGACTTTATTCACTTTTGTAATGATTATTTCTATAACTGGGGCCTGGATATTGGCTCTGGACCCAGACTTGACAAGATTCTCTCAGAATGCTTCTTAAATTTCCTGTTTGTCTCTAGGAAGCGCATAAATCAAATCCATAGCTATAAGTCCTCGGCTCTTGTAGGCAATGCAAAAGGAACTAATTAGCACCTAACAAACCCCTTTGGTGTATTCCTAGCATATGACAAGGTACTTAATAGTACCAGTAAGGAGCTGTCAATTGAACTATATCTTTCCCATGGAAAAGGATGCTGTAGTTCTTGTATGTAAATGTCTTCCTTCTAGTAGAGATTCCCAAGCATTTATTTAATCTCTCATTGTTTTGTCAGAATCAAGTTCCTAGATGGCAGAATGCAGCTGCTTCTCAAAAAGGGCTCTGGAGTCATAGAAGACACAGCTTTCTCATTGATTTTTATCCTTCCTGGAAGTTCCTTTCCTGGTCTATAAAATCAGTGTGGAGGTTTAGGCACCTTTCCATTCCACGCTGTTAGCTCATGATGCTGCTACAAGGGCATGTGTACTGGCTAGGTTTGTGTGTCAACTTGACACAAGCTAGAGTCATCACAAAAAAGGAGCCTCAGTTGTGGAAATGCCTCCATGAGACCCAGCTGTAAGGCATCTTCTCAACTAGTGGTCAAGGTGGGAGGACTCAGCCCATCATGGGTGGTGCGGTCTCTGGGCTGGTGGTCTTGGGTTCTATAAGAGAGCAAGCTGAGCAAGCCAGGGGAAGCAAGCCAGTAAGCAACATCCCTCCCTGACCTCTGCATCAGTTCTTGCTTCCTGACCTGCTTGAGTTCCAGTCCTGACTTCCTTTAGTGATGAACAGCAATGTGGAAGTGTAAGCTGAATGAACCCTTTCCTCCCCAACTTGCTTCTTGGTCATGATGTTTGTGCAGGAATAGGAACCTGACTAAGACAGCTTGCAAGAGTATTTTAGGGGAAAGGCATTACTTCTAGAAGCACATGGTAACACTCAATGAATAGTCCAAAAAACAAAGAACATTCCCTAAGAAATCAGTAGAGTTGGTTTGAAATTGCCTCCTTCCTTTGAATGGAGCCAGACAACCAGTGAGGAAATGATTGATTAATTGATTGGTTTGTTGATTGACTAATTGATTCATTGGTTATTTGATTGAGATATAGTCTTGCTACGTAGCTTTGGCTGACCTGACATTCACTTGTATAGCCCAAGCTGGTCTCGAATTCCTTTTCTGCCATCTCAGAATCTTTCTGCCTTTGCCTCCAAAGAGCTGGAATTATAGGTATGTGCCACCACACCATCCCAATGAGAAAATGAGTGTTATAATTTGTGGCTTCTCTTTTCCTTCAGGAACTTGGATCTATTGGAGAAAAAGGAGAAAGGGGGATCCTTGGATTGCCAGGACCTAGGGTATGAACCTGGAGTACTATTTGCCTATGTTTGTCAAATCCCCTCCTCTAATTTCTTTTCTTTTTCTTTTCTTTTTTTGAAAGAGATGTAGCATTTTCTTGTCTTCACATTATTTCTTGTTGGCCCTTTTCTTATGTAACTTGATGGCTGGCTAAGCTTCTTTTCTCTTCTCAACGTCCTGGCAGGCTTGCCTCTCCACTTCTCCCCATTCTTTTGACTGAATGGCTTCCTCGAATAAGGAATGATCTAACCACTACACCTAGGTGGCTGCATAGTCCACTTGCACTTCCGACATTCATGAATAATTTTCTTCTGAGCTAAATAATGGTGCATATGTTTTCTTGGTTTTTTTTCTATTATGCTCTAAGGGAACACAGGCAAGAAGTAGAACAGGAATAGAAGAGTGACAAGTGTAATCTTCACAGGACATAAACTTCTAGAACACAGAGAATAATGTGTGGAGTCAGCACTTTGTAAAATTATCTTATTTTGAGTGGAGACATAATTATCATTTCTTCTGATTTTTTTTAGCTTTCAGGAACTAATACATTAGGTTATAAGAAGTTGGTCAACGGGGTTGAGGATTTAGCTCAGTGGTAGAGCGCTTGCCTAGCAAACGCAAGGCCCTGGGTTCGGTCAACTTTTATTTATCATAAGCATGTCTTAGAAAATTGTGCTTTTACTTTGTCAATGATGTTAAGTCTCTGAGTATTTAGCAATACCTCATTGCTCTGTCATTTCTTTACCCGCTATCCCTTATCCTTTTTCTTGAAAAACTCATAACCACCAACAAAGAATATGTTTATAGTAGCAGACAAGAGGTCGTCTGATAGTCTATTTAGAATCCTCTGACTTGGAACCAATGCAGTTATGTATAATACCGTACAACCCTACTAAGGGCCTTCTAATGTTTCAGTTTACTTAGTCTAGGACGATTTTCTTACCTGGGTTTAGGAGCTACTATTCATAACTTTGTTATGTGAGTCTGGCTGACTTTTTTCCCTAGTATAATCTATTCATCTTTCTAAGGTGTGGTTCTTCGATTTACAGGGTCCCGTGGGTTCAGAAGGAATACAAGGATATCCAGGGAAACAGGTATTTTGAGTAATATCCATAAAGCCTTGATATTCAGAATCCTAATCAAAAGATAATTTCGCTTTTTAACTGGCCAAATGGAAGTATTCCTTATGATGTAAATCGTCCACTTTCTTTAATAACGTAATTTTATAATCTTAGGGACTCTGATTTTTTGTTGTTTTTGTTGTTTTTACCCAAAAAGATGGATAACATTTTGTGTTTTGCCATGCCATAGTGCAGTAGTGTATGGTGCACGTTATCAAGAATCAGCTTGCATTCACGCTCTTGTGACTCTTATGCACTTTAATATGCAAGTTGACTACCAGATGCCATATTGTCATCTGGAGAAATTTACAAAGCTGTACACACTCTGTATGACTGCAAAATCCCTATACAATTTTCCCTGGCCTAATCCACAGGCCAGCCCACTTTATATACTCTACATGGACTTAGTGATAACTATGTTTCTATCACCAGGGAAAGAAGGGGACTTCAGGTTTTCCTGGGACTAACGGGTTCCCAGGAATTAAGGTAAGATCATTGGGAAGTACAACTCCCAGATTTGAAAAGTGAAAAAGTGAGGGATTCCTATAAATGGCTACTTATGAAATAGATTGTTTTTAATATTTTGATATTTTAGATGCCATATTATTTTCTTAAGAAATGCACGCACATAAAGCTGATAACCATTCCTCAGATGTTACCAACATTTAGCATTTAAAATTCTCTACTGACAATGCATCCTCTTATTGTCGACCCTAACACCCACTCTGGGTGTTTCTCTGAATAAGATTTTAGTCACTGAGTCTGTATTTGTGGAGATTAGGACTCTAGACTTCCTTTGTCATTATTCAAACAAGGGTAGTAGCCTTTAGAATCTTAAGCCTGCTGAGAACAGAAGAAAACGATTGAAATTCAGTTTTCTCCTTAGCTGTGTTATCTGTGTTGTGATACATTTCCCAGGTCTAGAAACAAACTGTCTTATAATGGTGTTGTAAAAGCAACACTGAGAGCTCTAGTCCTTGACAAATTTGCAGATCCAGCTACCTATATCACCTTCATCTTCAATTTACTATCCTTAGAAATTAACCTCTGAATTACATGACCCTGGAAATGAGGAGTCAAGGAGGAAAGGACTTTCTACTTTCCTGGGGTTTGCTTTGAAGGCACATAGATCTTAGGTGACAGCGTCAAGACATCTTTTGTGTTTAATCTATTTCATCTTTTCAGGGTGAAAAGGGTAGCGTTGGTGTGCGAGGCCCAGACAGTTTCACTGATGCAGAAGGCACTGTGATCTCAGGTATAACTCTTTGTTGATCTGATTGGAGAAGAAAAGAGATTGGAGAAGAAAAGAGAAAGTGATAAATTCTATAGCTCCTGTAATTGTTGAAAAGATACATTGTCAGCCACTGGATTCCTGACAGTATCAAGGACCACTCACAGGTCCTGAATTTACTGAATGAATGGAAAGCCAATCTCTTAAACAGACAAGACAAGCCCAGCCTCCCTTTGTGTGTGTGTGTGTGTGTGTGTGTGTGTATCTGTGTGTGTGTCTGTGTGTGTTTATCCATCAACCACAAGAATTTAGGCTTTCCTAGGCCTGAATTTACTTGGCAGAAAGGTTCTCCTGGTAATGCTTAGAGGATTGATACCTTCCTCAGCTGAGCTGCCTTTAGCCTAAGACTATTGAATATGCAGGGTCTCATGTAAATGATCTGAAGCATGCTGCTGATCTAGTTGCTAAGAGACCTGAGCAGTATAATACTTAGAACGTTTGTTCTCCTCTGTCCTTATCCAAGTCACTGGGTATGGTCTGCTCTTCGTTTTCCCTGTGCCAAAGATCTAAATGTTCAATGTTCTACTCCCAGGAAACCTATAGCATGACTGTAAAAACATTGTTAACCATCTTAACCTCAACAGTAGACATTTAAGGCAACAGCAGTAGAAGTAGCTTCCTAGTACTTTCTAGGTCTTGTCAGAGAAGTCAGGCTCTAAAAAGACCAGGTTTTAAGTTAACAGTAACTTGCTATGATGGTACATGCTTGTGAATCCAGACCTTGGAAGTCTGAAACAGGAGGAAAGTAAATTCAAGGCCAGCCTGGATTATATGAGAACAAGTTAAAAAGTAAAAGCGTATCAGAGGCTTATCTCTGGTAGGCTCATTGTCAATTAAGACCATTAGCATCTAGAAGACCTAGGAATAACAACATGGAGCCTGCCAGGCCTATGATAGTTCCCCACATCTCTTGTCAGGCATTTTGCAGCAAGTGTGATCTGTTGTGTCTATTTATTCTTTTTTTTCACTGTAATGCCAGGTTTTCCTGGAGACCCTGGTATGCCAGGCCTCCCAGGCCTTAGAGGAGATGAAGGCATCCAGGGCCAACGTGGCCCTGCTGGCACGGCTGGCCTTCCATCGTTAACAGGTGAAACAGATTAATCCACTCTTTGCAATGAACAGTCTTCTCTGTACTCTAATTCCTAGCATCTTCCTCTATAACTCAGAATCCAATAACATGCCTGACCAAGGTCAAGGAAGGCTAAAGGATAGACTTGTCAGTACATTCTCCCATAACTAGCTCAAAGCTGGTTAGTGTATGTATAGAGAGGGCCTGGGTAAGCACTTTCCATTGAGATAAATGAGTCTCACAGATGGAAAGACAATTCCAGACTGCCACTAAGGCTGGAAGTAACTAGCCATCCGGGATGGGTGGTTGAAGCCCTCTCACTCTTCACTGGATGTGTCATCCAATCTTATACTTGCCAAGAGTTTTTAACAAATGAGAAGCTGGCTGTGCCTGAATCCTTAAGGTGGCTACTGGGGGAGTGGCTAAAGGTGTTGCTCAGTTGAAGATAACTCCTTGGAATGTGCGAAGCAATGAGTTCTATTCTCAGCATGAGATAGATAGAATATAGAGATATGAATGATATACCAGATAGGTAGATAGATAGATAGATAGATAGATAGATAGATAGATAGATAGATTGATAGAAGCAAAAATAAGATGAGATAAATCTGTATCTAGACCCTCCTGTAGACTTCGCTGTAGCACACAATGCTCCCAGCATCCTTTGGATGATACCCTTGAACCAAGCAATGCAGGAGCTGCATGCCATTCTATATGGCAGAGAAGTGCATGTCAGAATCTAGAAGACAGAGCTGTTCCTAATATAAACCCTCAGATGTGGGTCTATTAATGTCACTAGTTTCTAAATTCCTTGGAGAGAGGGGCCTCTGTAAGGATATTTGTGTTTTTAAGGCAGACATTCATAGGAGGCACAGTTAGACCCAGCACTGAAGTAGAACAAATGAAGCAGTGGGGGACTGGAAACCTAGGTTTGTCTCACATGTTAACCAGTTTCCCTGACAGTTAGGCTAACTGATCCCCAAAAACTTTCCTAACTGTCATGAAAGAAAAGAGCAAATGAGTTCCCAAATTCTTCCCTTGTATTGTTTTGTATACTTACTGCTGATTGGAAGGAATGTACCTAAACAGTAGTTTGCTGTAAGGAGCATTCTGTGTGGGTTTATCCTTCCAGGTCTTCCAGGTGCCCTAGGGCCTCAGGGATCTCCAGGCCTGAAAGGAGACCGAGGGAACTCAGGACGTACCACCTTTGGAGAAGCTGGCCTACCTGGCAGAGTTGGTTTGCCAGGTTTACCAGGCCTGCCCGGCCCATCAGGCCCACCTGGTAAGTTATCCCTTCCTTTTTTTTTAAAAATCTTGAGACAGGTTATGATCTAGAACTGCTATGATTTTGAGGGGGCCCCTCACAAGAGAAACAGTTCAGCCAGGATAGCTAACACCATTGGGGCACTGTATTAATTAGAGGTTTAGTCCATTATCATGATAGGAGGAAGGAAGGTAGTGTCCCTGCAGACATGGTACTGGAGAAGGAGTCCGGAGTCCTGCATCTTGATCCAACTGCTGCCTGGAGAGGACTGTCTAATGGGCAGCTAGGAGGAGGGTCCTTTTTTTCTTTTTGTACTGGCCCAAGCATACAATCTCAAAGCCACCTATATACACAGTGACACACCTCTTCTAACAAGGCCAGACATCCTAATACAGTCCCATTTCCCACAGGCCAAGCTTATTCAAACCACCCCAGGCAGCAATCAAAAACCCTACCCCATCTCTATCAGCCTCACCTATACTGACAGCAACAGCACTGGAGTGTGCATTTGATTATGAAATGAGCTCGCTAGCAGCCTGATGATCAAACACTAGCTTCTATCCTTCTGTAGTACACAGCTCTTAGCACCCACCACTCTACTCCCCACAGAACCCCTACCCCACTCCCCACCTCCTATCCCACTACATACCCCCCTCAGAATTTGGCTTGCTAGATTCTAGGGAAGCAGAACTGGATTTTCTGAGTTTGCTGTATTCAGCAGGGTTCCAGTTAGGTGGGCTGGAGATCTGAGGAAGGAGAAGCTATGCCTAGATCCTCAAGGTGTCTGCTAAAAATCCTTCATGAGGCTAGATGGGTAGCCCAGTTTGATAGAGTTTTCTTGCCATGTGCAAGGCAACAAGTTCTATTCCCAGAATGAGACTGATGATAGATTGATATATAGATATATAGATAGGTAGATACATACATACATACATACATACATACATACATACATACATACATACATAAAATATGCACAGAGCCTGTTCTTCTTAGATGGGATTCTGGATTGTGAGAAAAAGGCTAGAAGTATTGCCCAGCCTGTTTCTTTGCAGTCTAATCCTCTGGCAACTACTGCTGGCACCTACTTCCTCCTTTGCCCAGAGGAAACTTTCTGGGGTAGAGACTGGCACTGCTGAGTTGTTGAGTTATTTTGTTCATCTCTGAGTGCCCAGAATCTAGTGCAGTATGTGGAACCTAACAGTCATCATTCTGTTAGTAGAGTGAATGGAGCCAAACGAGAGTTCTGTTGGCTCTTCCCAGCAGGCTTGGCAGGGATTTTGCTCCTACTCTACTCTGTGTGTTAAGCCTCAAGGACCCAAGTCTTCGAGACTGAGGTGAGTCCTTAGGCTTACACCAGCCTCTAACCTTTTGGGTGCTTTTAAACTTTGCAGGTCACACATTTGTGTCTGGACCCCTGCTTAGCATAGAGCCTGGGTTACCTGGCCTCCAAGGAGAACAAGGCCTAAAAGGACATCAAGGCATCAAAGGAGTAAAAGGTCATTTTGTTTGTCTTCTCCCCCCACCCAAATCACTAGAGAAGCTTTAAAGGGATGGATCAAAACAATAGCCTTGGGAACCTGAATGTAAGCTCTTAAGAGGTTAGGGTATAGGACTGTTGGAAGTGCTGTAATTAGACCTCTCAGAATGAAGCTGGAAATTGAGGTCACACAGGACAAAAAGAGGCTTACAGGCCACTCTTTCCACCCCTAGAGCCTACTGAAGCTATTATCAGCATCTCAGCTGACCAGCACCTCTAATCCCAGTTTGTAAGACTTTGGCTAAAAACTGCTTCTCAACACCATTAACGTGAGGACTCTGTGTAGGTCAAGACCTGAGGCATAGAAAAAAACCACCTGGCTCCAATAAAGTGAATAGAGTCCCAGAAAGCTGCCTTATAAACCAAAATCCCCAATATCCAGGGGAGGCATCTAAGATGACCATTGAGAAATACAAATTGACCATGTCTATTCAAAATGCTTGGGATCAGAAATGCTTCAGAATTAGTAGTCTTTGGATTTTGAAATATTTACATCGACTTTGCCAGATAATAATAATTCCTAATATGAAAAATCCAAAATCTTCCTTGCTTAGAATTTCAGAGCATTTGTGCTCAGTGTTCACTAATCCGAAGAACAGATGATTCTCTCAGCGTTTCCAAGATCCCAGTTTTCTAAGAGTAAGAAGAGATCCTTCGGGATCATAGGGAAATGCAGCCACCCACATTTGTCACTTCTTGCTCTACAGACCATGCTCATGGAATCTCTGTAGACTATTTGGTTGTGTACTTATGAGTCAATAGCACAGATGCCGTCTGATGGACAGTGAACTTAGTCTTGGTCTCTGAAAGCTATTCGAATTCCACCCAAGGGGGGCTAAATAAGTCACTCTTTTCCCATGAGTTTATTGATGTTGTCTGTTTTTCCTTCAGGAGACTCTGGCTTTTGTGCTTGTGAAGGTGGTGCCCCCAACATTGGACCACATGGGGAATCAGGCCTGCCTGGGATACAAGGTCCCATTGGTCTACGTGGTATTAAAGGAACAAGAGGAGATCCAGGCTCTAGGGGCGCATCTGGCCCCGCAGGGACACCAGTAAGTCTTAATAAAGGTCCTCAGCACAGAAGGAGGAGTGGAGGATTTCAAATGTTCTTCACCCCCTATCACTCACTTTCCTAAGACACATGAAGGAAAGAGGAATAAAACAAATCTGTGATAACAATCTCAGGAGATTTTCTTTAATTCATGCAATTAGCCAAATCAATTCTTGTTTACTATTGGCAAGTAACAAATCACAGTGTTAATCGGGTACACAAGAAACTCCCTCAACAATTGAAAAGCTACAAGCACTCATTTTTAAAACTAAGCTCTAATTGAAAATTGTATAGATGGAGAAAATTTCCTGCAGAGGGCAAATTGAGAGCAACTTAGGAAATAAACAAAACCAAAACAAAACAATGGGCTTTTGATTTGTCACATGAAGAAAGCTCACCAGATGGTCTCTAAAGTCTCTTTGTCGGGGTTGGGGATTTAGCTCAGTGGTAGAGCACTTGCCTAGCAAGCGCAAAGCCCTGGGTTCGGTCCCCAGCTCTGAAAAAAAAGAAAAAAGAAAAAAGAAAAAAATAGTCTCTTTGTCTCCCTCCCTCTCTTCCTCATGCTAACTTAGTTCTCTGACCAGGCGAGGCTGCTTAGGGATGAAGATAAAGATCCATCCTCATAGATTTTAAAATTTAGAAAAGAGAAACTGTGAAGTAATTACCAAAGACAGTACATGATCACTGCCCAGAACAGTGTCAAAAATATCCTCAAAGTGCCTACCTGTTTTAGGTCATATCTTTGCCAAGCACTAGAGTTCTATGAAGACTGTATCTCCTGACTATTGTCTTTTGTTTCATTCTCAGGGGCTATTTGGACCTAGAGGTCAGACTGGCCTCAAAGGAAAGAAAGGAGAACCAACTGTCAGTAGAGGATCAAAAATGGCAGGGGACAAAGGTGACCCTGGTCCTCAGGGGATCCCAGGTTTGGCAGGAGCTCCAGGCAAGGATGGAATACCAGGTTTACCAGGCTTCCCAGGCACTCAGGTAAGTAGATCATTCCTGAATGATTAGTCCTATCAATCACCCTATTGGAATTAGGGACAATCGTTAGTAATCACTTTATGGATAAGGTAGACCAGGGAACTTGAGTCTCCTAACATGTTGACTCAATGCTTTCATTTTTCTGTAAATATAAGAATTTTTTTCTCAGAATGCTTATTGGTAAGTGCTAGGAAGAGTTAAACATGTTAATTTAAAAAAACTCAGCTTCCCAAAAGCTCCTTCCTCCTCGTTGCTTTCTTTGACCTCAACAATTGTTCATATCCTGCTTTCCTACTGTAGACCAGTGGTTTTCCTTCTTAATGCTGCAACTCTTTAACACAGTTCCTCATGTCGTGGTGGCCCCCAACCACAAAAACATGCCCACGGCTACTTTAGAACTGTAATTTTGCTACTGTTATGGTTTTTAATGTAAATATCTGACCTGTGAGTCCTATGGGGGTCGAAACCTACAGGTTAAGAACCACTACCAAAGTTAGATCATCCGGAGTTGATAAGACCCATTTTCTCTAAGAAAACTGAGAGGTTGATCAATAAACAACTAGAATGATGGAGAATTTGCACAAAACATTGCTCACTGACTGCTCTTTCCTGTGGTTAGAAGCCTTTTCAGAAAATAAAAGAAAAAGAAAAGAAAAAAGAAGCCTTTTCAGATAAGCCTTAGAATTATCTTTTGTTTTCTTTTTCTTTGTTCTCTAGGGAGACGATGGGTCTGGCTTCCCAGGTGAAAGGGGGTTACCAGGACTTCCTGGTGAAAAGGGCCATGATGGTCCAACTGGACCACGAGGAATTGGGCTGCCAGGACTTCCTGGGCCCCGTGGACTTCCTGGAGATAAAGGAGTGGATGGGTTACCAGGGCAACAAGGCCTCCGTGGAGCTAAAGGTGAATCATACAATCAGACAGTTTTGGACTTAAAAAATCAGCCTTTTGTAGAATGACTATGACTCATATGTATGAAATGCGTCATAAAAAGAGATTTGGCTAGCTGTAATCACTACCATCAGTCCTCAAGGGTTTTAAAATAGGAAATGGATCATAAGTATATTGTGGTAAGTTCAGAAGGTAGAACAACGTGGATTTTAGTTCTGCTTAATGAAGACCTGTTACTTGAGCTGTCTGAAAATGTCGCAGCTATTTTATGAGCTACGTTTATGAGCTCATATACCATACAAAAAAATTCAAAGGAGAGGATGGATGACTATGTTCCAAATACTATCAAAGTAGTTTGTGGCCAGATCGATAAATAGTCCTCTAAGTTGTATGATCAGCAGACATAAATGCTTTCCCACATTGTTCAGAGATTCTAACCTAAGCTTTATCTGATACCTAACTTCCTCACCTTTAGATAAGTTATTTTCCCACTTGCATTTTGAGAATTATAATAGGCAACATTCCTGCTTTTATATTATGAAGGTCCCATACCATAACTTGTCTTTTGTGCAGTCGGGACACCTCTTCATCACAGTTCTTTTCTGTTGTGACTTCTACAATTCCGTTAGTAGCACTATACTTTTTACTATTAGTGGCATTGTACTTCTAATTGTCATCAAAGTTTAAAAATTTAGGGTTATCTATTCTTACTTGGGAATGCCTCACATTATTTCCTTTATCTTCCAGTAAGTTCTCATGATCCCATACCTAGTTTATCAAATACCTATAGGCTTTTAGAAAAGATGGATGGATGATTGGATGAATAGATAGATGGATGGGTAAAGGAAATTTTTCTAAGTAGTTTCTCTTCTATTCCTTGCTGACTTTCCCCCAGTAAATTATATTTATGCATATTGTAGACAATTAAATACCCTTTTGCCATTTAGTCTTCCCTTGACTACTATATGTTGTTATTATTTAAATTATGCCCACTTCTACTAATGGTTTTCCCTTTAACAACAATATTGTAAAGTCTCTAGCTACTAAAGTAGATGTTACATCTTACCCTCACAACCTGCCTGGCAGAGTAGAACATTCCTTAAGAGACTAATATTTACTTACAGAAGAAAAGCCCTTCCTAATAACCTTGAATGGTCCAGAAATAAAAATAAAGATATCATGTCTTATATGTTCACGGTTTAAAATCTCTCTTAATTGATATAACAATCAGGATGGCACAGGCTAATACTTCATTCAAGATTCTTGAAACCAAGAGTCTTGAACAAGTTTGAAAAGCATTCTTTCCTAGGCCATATCTTATCAAACAATACTGTTTTCCTCTGAGAAGTTCTGGTTTCAGCAACAGATTTACTTCCCCTGTATTCCCCAAGGATATTAGTCATGGCCATTCTATTGCTCTTCAACTGCTAATGGATCATTCTAGGTCAGAGCATTTTGGAGGCAACCAGATTTTAAATTCAGTTATAACGCTTATAAACTTGTATGTCCTCAAGTCTTTTGGATATTACCAACAGTCTATTTCTTTATTTGAGATGAGGCTGCATCAGTGGAAGGAATCTTCATTTCTACCCCAAACATTACTAGTTCCTGGACACAAAAAGCCCTCAGGAAGACAGTGCTAATAAGCCTAGCCTGGAAGAAAATCTAGCCTTATATGGAAATCTACTTTTTGAAGTACCTAATTTTCAAACAAATACTTTATTTGGTTTTCATGTTGGATGTGCTATACGGTTGGTTGGTTGGTTGGTTGGTTGGTTGGTTGGTTGGTTGGTTGGTTGGTTTTTTGAAACAGGGTCTCTCTACATGGCCTTGGCTGTCCTAGAACTCATTATCATAGATGAGGCTGACCTTGAGATCAGCCTGCCTCTACACTTCGAGTACTGTGATTAAAAAGGTGTATAACACCATGTAAAATATACTTCATTTAGAGTGTTACCTCTTTTTTCTATAAAAGTTAAATATAAGTCACTCAAAGTAGTATACTTTCCAATCATTTAAACACAATTTTTGAGACTTCTAGTTTATGTGCAATAGCCATTTCTGTTACCACAAAATGTAAGATATTGTTCCTAAATGTTGCCTACTCTTACCAGTGGTAGCCCAGGATTAGCCATAGCCATTGGCAGAGAAGGGCAGGCCGGCATCAGAAGCTCTTCAACCTAGTGGTTTGAATTATTACAAACTCCAGGTACATTGACAGCTTATGGTCCCCAGAGAGGCTATGGCTCCAGATTCTCAATGTAATCTATCATTCAGGTTATTATCACAAGTCACTTCTGTATACTTGAGCATGTGTGAGTGCCAACACTCCACTCAATCCTCAAGATGAATGTGGTTGGCAGGTATATCTATCTAGGATGTACACAAACAAGACCTCCCTTAGGATTCAACAAACATGTGTCTTGGTTTCATTTTCTTCTTTCCTTGATTGGTCTAGGTGATTATTGTTGCAGCGGGGGAACTATTCACCTATTCACATTTGTCTCTGACCCCAAGAGTGTCTTAAACTACACTGTACTCTTTTGAAGGCAGGGTAATTGTGAGGCTTGGATGCAGAGGTTGCCACTGGCAACTGATTCTGCTTTAAGGCTTCCTTAGCACATACTTCCTGGGAACTATAGAAGTAGGTATGCAGTCCCTGAGAGGAGCTGACTTCCTTTACCTCACATGTTGATGGATTGACCAATCTCTAACTAATTGTATTCTCTGAACTTATTGGGTATAACTTGCCTTGCAAGATGCATGTACAAGGAGCCAAACAATTCTGGTCTCTATTATTTTGTCTCAGAACAAATAGAAAAGATAGACTCTTGAAAACTAGAGGTGCTTTATATTCTAAAGATTAATTTTGGCATTATACTGAAAATTCTGACTAATGTGATCATCGGTTGCACTTCTAAAGCATAGCATGGCTAGAGCAGACTTCTGCTTTATTGAGAGTGTCTGAATTCAGAAACAGGAATAAATGGTTAAAATCCAGATATGGTACAATGTAAGTCTTTAAACTTACCATTTTAAACCCCTCCTTGAAATAAAAATACAGTGTGTCTATGTCCAAATTATAAGGGGGTAGTTTTTTTTCCCCTTTCATTCAAAACTCTGGGCACCAGAAGAGTATAGGATTAAAATCTCTCTCTCTCTCTCTCTCTCTCTCTCTCTCTCCTCCCTCCTCTCTCTCTCAGTGAAGCATCTTACTGAAAGGTGCCTTTCAATGTCACACATTTCTACAATGCACAAGTAGCTCTCAGAAATAGTTCTGCCCCCTCGGTGTCTGACATAATGGAAGTGGGTATAACACATGCAAGAGGATTCATGCTTCAGGCATTGTACCTGTGGGAATATGGCCACAGGAGCACAATGTCTAGCAGGAAGAAAGCAGGGGATTGACTTATAGGAGCTCTTCTGAAGATCTCTCCTTAAAGAAGATAAGAACTGCTGCTATTCACTGAGCATATAGCAGAATGCCTGGCACTACTTCAAGTGTTTCTACCCCTGTTTCATGCACTCCTTGCAGATGCCATTAGGCACACAAGGCTCAGAGAACTTAAGTTTTTCCCACACAGGTGTGTGATAATAGAAGTAAGTTCTGTTTGACTCCTGGGCTCAGTACAATCAGTACATTATACTGTTCAAGCCTCAATGTTGATTTAGAACTAACACAAGTGATTTTTTTTTAACAAAACTTCATATTGGAAAGCAGGAAGGAAGGAAGAATGTCAGCTACTTGAGTAAGCAGTCTGAATCACAGGCTTTATTCGTAGTTTTCAAAAATTAATCTGAGGCTTACAGGTAGTTTTTAAAGCCATGTGTTTATATTTTTGGTTTTTTTTTTTAATATAGACAGATGCTGCAGAGTTTTAATGGAACTATTAGCAATGTGGCTTAAGACAGACCTTGGTGGATTGTTCTAATAGGACAGGCTAATTTTAGTTAACATAGCACTTTGAGAAAGTCCTTTTACAGACCGTCACTGGTAGTTTATTAAACCTCCCTTCTGTGATCCTATAGACTCTTTATTTGCAGGATAAATGAGCAAAAAAAGAATTTCCTATGTAAAAGACTATGCATGCTAATTTCAACATTTCGAATACTGAAATTGGCTAGCTCTATTCCCTGAGTAGCAGAGTTTATAGTTTCCAGTAAGGAGCTGAGGAGTCACAATTTGTCATGATGAAGTTCTTATGTGTTTCCCTAGTTTAGATATACAAATATCTGAACATGGATGGCCAATAAATTTTGGTAGGTTCAAAATGAACTGCTTTAGAAGAGCCCCATGATTTGGGGGGGGGACCTCCTTGCCAGAATAACGTTAGGACAAGAGAGTTGACACGGTGACTTAGAGCACTGGCTACTCTTCCCAGGACATGGCATCTATCCCCAGCACCTACACAGAGGCTCACAATCAGCTATAACTGTAGTTCCAGGAGATTCAGCGCCCTCTTATGGCTTCCTTGGGCACCAGCCACACATGTGATGCACAGATACACACACAGGCAAAACATCCAGAGGCGTGCAATTTTAAAAATAAAAAAGTTCAGATGTGAACTTTAATTATCATGGCTTCAAATTATCCACTCTAATAATATAGCATCATAAACCCTTAGTAATAAAACCCAAGCACCCATGCTACGGAGAGAGTTTATCTAAGGGAATGGTAAACAGACCATTACTGCTCACTGCTGTTCCTGCACAGGACACCACTAAGGATACCTGTGAGGTAACATCCTCTGCCTAGGTGATTGCTTGCCTGTCAGGTACCAGTGGTTTAGTGTGTAAAATTCTAGCACCCTGAACTGTAAGAACAAAGATAAGCATCTGCACTGTTATTGTCTCCCAAGAGCTACTCATGTCAAGCTTTCTGTGAGTCCTCCTAGCTGTTGGGTGGTGAGAGCACAATTGTCAACTAAATAAAATAGAAAAAAGGAAGCATGTAAGAGAAACTCTTTCCTGACTTCGTGAGCTCACAGTTCCATGTGTTATCATTTCCAGGAGTCACCTTGCCTTGTATTATCCCTGGGTCATACGGTCCATCGGGATTTCCTGGAGCTCCCGGATTCCCAGGTATGGACAACAGCACATGAGGGTCCTGCTGAGGGATTCCTCAGCAACTGAGGTAATGGCTTCTGAAGAGTGTATTATGAGGAAATGAGACTCTGGGAAGTCAGCAAGAGAGTAGAATACTTGAATAGACATTATAAACCTAACCTATCCATGCTAGTGTTCCTTTCTACTCACTACATACATTTGGGTTTTCAGGCTCTAAGGGAGCTCGGGGCCTCCCTGGGATTCCAGGCAAGCCCGGCACTCACGGAAGCAAAGGAGAGCCTGGAAGTCCAGGTTTAATCCATCTCCCAGGATTTCCGGGTAAGGAACAATGTCATCCACATCCCCCTGGGTGGCTGTTAAGTTTGAACTGTTTTCATCCTCCATCAAGGACTGTAAAGTAGGGTCTGCTCCCTGGATTGGCTGAGATGGTTTGAATTGACTTCCAAGCAAAACTGCCAAAGAGTGAGAGTAGAACATAGCAACAAGGGCCGAGAGAAACCAATGGAGTCAATCCCTTGGCTCTCAGATAAGGAAACTGATGCTTCACAAAGCCACTAGTGACAAAGTGAGGAGGCTATGATCATCTGCTTATCAGTCCTCTGGCAATATCTTAGATGAGCTTTTCAGAGGTCAAAGAAGAAAGTTCTCATCAGTCCAAAAGGAAGCTACCCATTTCTTCTCCTTTCCAGAGTTATTCCAACCTGAACTCCACAGGACT
Source organism: Rattus rattus (assembly GCF_011064425.1). Taxonomy (NCBI): domain Eukaryota; kingdom Metazoa; phylum Chordata; class Mammalia; order Rodentia; family Muridae; genus Rattus; species Rattus rattus. The sequence goes on from NC_046172.1 coordinate 93,889,280, forward strand.
ACAGTGTCCCACTGGTTCTCCATCTGCATTTCCTGGCTCAGCAACTACATCACCTGGGAACTTGACAGTCGTACACATTCTCCACCTTTTCACAATAGCCAGTGAGCAGAAACTTTAGAATAGAGCCAATAACCTATGTGTTACTCTAAGTTTCCGAACCACCGTTGTTCTAGTAGTGAAGTGTATATCATCTGCTCTAGTGTATAGCATCACTTTATTTCTTTCTACTATTCTCTGCCCACTCAAGAAGAGGGAGGCCATGACAGCAGAAGGTTTAAAACTGTAAGAGAGACTGAGCTTTGACTAGAAGGCTTTGGCGTGACTCGCATTCTTAACAACTACTGAGCCCCAGAAACAGAAACAGGCTGCTGAGCTGTGCCTACCCCCAGCATCACCAAACTAGAGCTTCCTTGCACTCATGTGGGGTAGTCCGAACCTCTGTACAAGTCCTCCAGAGTGGGGATCGCTGATCATTATCAATATGTGGCCTTTTGTATTAGAGAATTCAGTCTCAGATCTCTATCCAGACAGATTGGCTCGAACCATCCATGTTCTTTTGCTTTTTACCTTGTTACATTTAGGATTCCCTGGAGCTCGTGGGGAGAAGGGACTGCCTGGCTTTCCTGGGCTTCCGGGAATACATGGCTACCCGGGAAAAGCTGGCAGTCCAGGGGTACCAGGTTCCAAGGGAGTTGCTGGTGACATCTTTGGTGCTGAAAACGGTGCTTCAGGGGAACAAGGTCTACAAGGATTGCCAGGGGACAAAGGATTTCCTGGACACTCCGGCCTTCCAGGACCCAAGGGTAACTCTCTTGACCTCTTACTTAGCAATATACAGAAAGCTTTATAGTAACTGCTGTCTTTGCATGGATATGTGAGTAAAGATGCATGGCTGAATCTGGCATGGTTAATTAGGGAGCTAAATGACATTCTATTCTGTGTCTCTTTGGGGGGAAATTTTCCTAATGTGCTTGCAGTTCATGGTCCTTTTGTCGTAATTCCAAGAGTAGCTGTTGTAACCATTTATTACAGTGCTGCTGATGAGAGAAGACACTGTCATCTGACGTGAATCCTGGGCCAAACCCTTCCATCAGAAGATGGTTTGGTGACCTAGTGCCTCCCTGTTAACCAGGCTATAAATATCTGCCCCCTCCTTTTTATTAGGTTTGAGCGGGAAATCTGGTATGCTAGGCCCCAAGGGTGAGCGAGGCAACCCTGGAACATCAGGACCACCAGGACAGCCGGGACCCTCAGGGTCTACTGATCCATTTGGTATCAAGGGCACATCTGGACTCCCAGGAGCACCAGGCCTTCCAGGCATTTCAGGTAAATCCATTGAAGGATGAATCCCAACTTGACAGACTTTAGTTAGGCCTTTAGCTAAGGCATCCTGGGGACTGAGTGACAGTATGACATGCTCAGCATGTAGGGTATTTGACTTCCCTAACCTCTCTAGTTTCAAATCTCAGATCACCCTGGCTAGGCCAGACCAAAACACATTGCTACTGTTTAGCTTTTGAACCATGACAACAAATCTCTGTCACTTCCCTGTTCCAGGGCCTCCTATCCCCCTTTGATGCTTTGGCCTGCCTCTGGCCTTTTTCTATTAAAGAAACCACCCCGTGTTGAATTGTGTTAAACCCTCACTGCGGCTGTGTTAAGCCTGCTTTGAGCTACAGAGAAGCTGGAGCTAAGTGTGACCCCTCCCTCCCTCCCCTCCCTCCCTCTCCTCTCCCTCCCCCCCCATCAGCGGCCTGCCTGTAAGGAGAACAGACGGCTGAGAGTCCATGAGCAAAGAGTGGCTTTCCACTCAGTATTGGGGACTGACACGCACTGGTTGCAGCCTAACATTTGCAGATCACCTTTTGTTTGTCTGTTTACATCATCACCCTTACTCTGCCGCCTAGATTGCATCACTGACCGAGTGACTGAAGCTGGGTTATTGGCAGAGCCCATTAATATCCCTTTTATTTTCTTCATCCTTCTGTTTCTGGCTTCTTGATATAAGTTACTGAAGTGAAGGTCAAAAAAGAAAAAAGCCCACAAGCTCACTGACTAAGACTCCCCACTGGGGAGTTATGTGATTATCTACTATAACATGGTCTTCCTTACAAGGGATCCCTGGATCCCTGAACCCCTGCTATAGGGTTCGTTCCCATTGTAGTCCCCTCTCTTGTTGTAGAGTTACCTTCATAGCTTCCCATTGGAGTCCTGGGGCTCACAGTTACTTGATGTTTTTTCATTTCGTAGAAAGCTATGTCAGCCATTCATTGAGATCCTTGGGAGCCCAAATACTTCTGTCGTCATTGATTTAATCCTTTGGCTTTTTCATTTCCTTGCTTTGTACCTAGACATTCAACTTTAGCTGCAACTCAGGAGGTTAATCCCATTGACCAACTTCAAGCCCTGGTGAAAGAAGACTCAGAATACCTAGGAGACCAAATGGGCCTTGTGGGCTTCTACAATACTTGGCACTAGGGGGTCTTTCAAACCTAATGCCAAGGAACTGGCTGATTTAACTGCTTGTTTGGGGGATTAAAGGGGCAGCCCTGTATGCAAGACTCCCCGGGAAGCCAGAACAACAGCGGTTCAGATTTAACCTCTGCTTCAGGAATTGGCTCAGGAAACAACCATTGTAACTTGATTCAGGGTAGAAGTACCAGGGAAATTGGAGCCCAATTGTCACCCTGCTCTCCTAGAGCTCCATTTAGCGGCTCCTGTGTGAACCACATTCATAAAGGGAGAAATTATAATTACAAGGTGGTTGCTTTTTCTGGCCACCACTGTGCCATGCTGGAAGTGAGAAGCATTTAGGGTGGTGCTCTGGGTGGGTAGGTACTAATGCTCAGACAAACTCAGCACTGGGCTTCTTGGCATCTCTCTTTGGGTATTGTTAAAGGACTGTGGACAGACCCCTACTAGCCAGCCAATTAGAACCTGTGGGAATAAACAGTGACCCAAATCTGACCAGTCTCACTAGCTGACCTGTGTTCTCTCTCCTGTAACCATTCAGGGCACCCTGGAAAGAAGGGCCAAAGAGGAGACATGGGTCACCCTGGGTCAACTGGAAAACGAGGTCTCCCTGGAATAAAAGGCCTTCCTGGTCCTCAAGGGTTAGCTGGCTTCCTGGGGAGCCCAGGTTTGTCAGGAGTCACTGGGTTGCCAGGCATCCCAGGCCAAAAGGGTAAGTGAATTAACTGGGAAGACCAGTAGTCAGGGATTACCCAAACTGAGCATGCCAACTGCCCAACTTGCCTCCTCCCCTCCTCTCTGCCCAGGGACAAAAGGGAGGCAGGGATTTCTGGAGCAAGATGTTTAGACCAGGCTGGTTCTAAAGGAAGACTGTCACCTAACATGAGTCATTCAAACTGCTTGCTGTGTAGAACGGTGGGCTGATCAATAGAAAAGGCCAATAACATGAGTCACTCAGCCTGCTTGCTGTGTGGAACAGTGGGCTGATAAACAGAAAAGGCCAGCTACGTATAGATCACTCAGTAGGACATATACCAAGGAGCCTGACAACCCTCACTTCCTATGACTGACACAACAGTGGTTAGGTATATGTTATCTCTGTTTTAAGTAGGTGAAACGTGGCTCGTCTCAGAGCAGCACACATAACTGGTTAATACAAAGGGGCAAGATTGCACTCATCCCTTCCCCACCTGGATCTACACTTTTCTTTTCTGTGCCCCTACATGTGCGCTGAACTCAATCCAAGTAGAAGGGCCCATGTCTTCATTACTTTCTGGTGCTCAGTGCTATGTGCCTGTTCAGAGGGACTTTAGAATGGGTAATAATGAGCATGCTCGGTAAACACTGAGACTTTGGAGTTAGAGAAACCTGTATTCCAATCCTTCCTCTGCAAATTGTTAGCTCTGTAACATTGTACAAGTGCTTCGACCTTTCTGTGCCTCCCATTGTTTCCTTGTATGTACACCAGAAAGGACAATAAAAGAAAGTCTTACCTTTCAACAGGTGAAAAGGGGTCCTCTGGACCAGTAGGGTTTCCTGGGTTACCTGGTCTTCCTGGTCTTCCTGGAGCTGATGGATTAAAGGGATTTTCTGGGTCATTTGGAAAGGTGGGACAACCTGGACAGGCTGGTACTCCTGGAGAAAAAGGTGAGGGGTTGGGGGTAGACAGAGACAGAGGCAGAGAGAGAAACAGAGAAAGAGAGAGAGGAGATTTCAAAACAACCACTCTGTTTTCCAACGTGTATTTTTCTTGTCAACTTTGTCGTTCATCTGATGAATGTCAACTTCACATTTGGCAAAACTTTGGGCTTCCAAATTAAGTCCTTTGAAACCAAAAAGACTACCCACTTTAGAGTTAACAGTATGTGTTATAGACTATGTTAGTGAGCCTTTGACAACTAAAAAGAAAATTCTAGCATAAACGGGGTTTTTTTTTGGTTTTTTTTTTGTTTGTTTGTTTTTTTAAGGAAAAGACATATCTTAGCTCTTGGTTTCAGAAAATTCCATTGCTGATCAGTTGACTTTGTTGATTTTGGACCTGTGGTGACCCAGTGCATCATGGGACAGAACTTCCTTTACAGCAGCTGCAAAACAGAACTGCGAAGGAGATAGGAATGGCAGTGTTATGGTCCCCTTCAAGAAGATACATTCAATAACTTGACTTTCTCCCACTCCACACATAAAACATCCCTGACGTCCCTATGAAGTCTATGCCTGAGAACCAAGCCTTTATCACACAGATCTTTGGGGAACACTTACACAGATCAAAAAGGAACCCTCCACAATACACTCCCAGAGCATCCTTGAAAGAGAATTTAGAATAAGGCCTAAAATTATTGGTGATTTTGGGTCCCAAGAAAGGGAAAGCATACATAGAAATGCAAAGTTAGAGGATGGGGGTGTGGAAGAGGACAGAAAGTTCTCAAAACTGGGTGAGGTATGTGTGGGAAGAAACAATATGAAAGGTCATATTTGTGTGTAACTATGTGTAAACTGTGACTCTCTGTGTAAACTGTCACTCTCCTGATGACTGCCTGATCTACCTTCCTTCAGGAGACAGAGGGGATCCAGGGCCAGTTGGCATATCTAGTCCAAGACCTCCAATGCTAAACCTTTGGTTCAAAGGAGAAAAAGGATCTCAAGGTTCTGCTGGATCAGATGGATTTCCTGGGCCCAGAGGTGCTGAAGCAGGGAATATTTGGGAGCAATCTCATGAAAGGATGTATAGCCATCATTGGTTTCCTTCCCAAGAAAAACAAAGCTCAGCCCCAGGAAGAGCAATGTGGGAACAATAATGAGGTTCAAGGAGGCTGTCTTTCTTCTTCCTAATGGTCCCTTGCTCTTTGAGACTGACTCATACTATTGTCACTGTAGAACTGAAGGTTTTGGCCCACAGCCTGTGGTACCCCTGAAATAGCCTGGTAAATAGCAAGACATAGACACTGAGCTACTTGCCCAACACTAGAGCCAAGATGGCAGCAATGGCACCACCTTCCACTACCCTGACCCCCAAACTAGCTTCTGCCTTACCTGGAATATGAGCACCTGTTCCTAGACAAATAGATCTTTTTTGCCTCACCTTTTTCTAATGGGTTTTTGCTTCTTTCCCAGGTGACAAAGGAGAGCCTGGCATCCCAGGGTTACCAGGTGCACCTGGAGCTCCTGGACAGTCCAATACCATCAAAGGACTCAGTGGGAGTCCAGGTTCCCCTGGATCTATGGGAAGAAGGGGATTACCTGGCCTGAAGGGGTCTCTGGGGATTGCAGGTTTCCCGGGAATACCAGGAAAAAGTGTAAGTTTCTCCAGATTCTTGTCTCTTTGCCATAACTGAACCTTTACAGCATGGGTACATATCCCACATACCCATCTTTCTGATTCCAGGCTACTTCCCAACCCCTGTCCTCAAGATAACCTCAAAGTCCTTGCTCTCCATATGTATATGACACATCTTTCTACCTTTTCCTTCACTACTTCCTCCTTGTTCCCTTATTGGCCCCGTGCGCCAAAGCTTTCTGCCTACTTTGCAGTGTCCAACACATCTCTGCTCTTCAGGAGCTGCTCCACTCCTGCTAGGTCAAACTGCTCCTAGTTGGTTCTTCATAGAATCTTACTTCTTCAGTGAGATTTCTGAGACTTAACAATAGCCTCATGAGCCTTTTGATCTGCACCCCATAGCCCACATCAAGCTGGACAAATTGTACAACTTCACAGATTGTGGGAAAGGCTGTTAAGGCAAGGTCTTACTATGTTGTCAAGGGAGACCTTGGCCACATAATACTCCTGCCTCATCTTTGCAAGTGCTAAAATTATAGGTATGCAACCATCACACCCAATAAGAAATAAGTGTAGGGTTTTGGAATTTTTACTCAGGATTAAACATATAGCCTCAAACATTATAGGCAAGTACTCTATTGTAGGCTTAGATTTTTCAAAACCTACTTTCAATAAGGGTTCTTTAAATGTATTAACCTCCCTTCTAGCCCACCACCCAGCAGAATTAGTGGAAAAGAAAGGTTATTAGGACACGGGGAAAGTTGAGTTTTTATGAAATAGTTCTTTGGAGCAAATCCAATCTGCATTGTTAGGGATATCAGCAGTTCAGTTCACAAGAATTAACTGCGGCAGCTGGATCAACTCTCAAACACCATTCACAGCGGGTCAATCCAGAAGAAGCCTTGAGATTCTGCTCTATGCTGTTTAGAATTAGTTCCTTGGGTCAATTTCAATCTCCAATTCTCAGGACATCAGCAGTCCAGATCAATAGTGTCAGGATAGCAAACCGTGAATCAGCAATAGTGGCACAGCATAGCAGAAATAGTCAAGCTACCACTGAGTTGGCAAAGTCTGCATGAGTGACCAGAACTAGCGGAGACTCCAGGAAAAGTTCTCTGTAGTTCCTCTCTTAAGGAAGTGAAGATCAGCAAAGAAGACAAAATACCAATAAAGCACTGCAAAATTAGCTATTCAAGCCCACCCTCACTGTCCGTCAAGTCCTATTTATACTCACTCCAAGCTTCACATGTCCTCCCACTGGTTTTGCCTTCCATGGGTCTTGCCTCCCACTGGTCTTACCTCAGCAAAACACCATGTCAGTCTACCTTATCAAAACGCCACATGAGTCTATCAGCTAACATATCCAGAAACTTTCACTTCACTCTGTCAATCAGCCCTGAGTCCACAGAAGCAGCAAGAAGCTGCCGGAACACCACCAGAAAAAATTTGGTGCTTTTCTCTCTATGGAGTCATGACAATTGGTGACCAATAAACAATGGTAAGGCACCCCAATGTCATCCAGCATCATCCACTGTCTGTTGGGTTATATTTGTATTCCTTTTAAACATTATGCACCCCTTTTCCTGTGTGCCCCCGCAAAACATCATTTGACATAACTGATTTGCCATAGAAACCAGAAATTTCCACTTTGCTCTGTCACTGAGCTTTATCTTTGAGCCTAGCATTCAGAGATTTCTTGATAGCTTAATTGGAAGGTACTTGAAGTACCACAGAGTACAAGTACCAAAGAATCAAGTCTAGATTATCTGGGTCTTTAAAAGGCAGGGTAGGGTCTATAGAAAGGGCTCAGTGATTAAAAGTGCTTCCTGTTCTACCAGAAGACTTGAGTTTGGTTCTTCGCACTCTCTTGAAATATGCTACAGCTCCAGGAGATCCAAAGCATTCTTTGGCCATGGGCACATGTAATATTCTTTCTGTGTGTGTTTCTCTCTCTGTCTCTGTCTCTCTCTCCTCCCTTTCTCCCTCTTCTGCTTCTCCCTCCTCTCCTTTTACCTTTCTCTCTCACTCTTCCTCTTTCTCACATACATGTAGACATAAATTTTTCTCAACCTCCTTTAATATGGGTTCAATGTCCCATTGAGCCTGCTACTAGCCAGAGATAGTGGGAAAGGAAAGTTGTCAGGACATGGGTAAGTAGACCTGTTTAGAAATAGTTCTTTGGGGGTGGGTCCAATCTTCATTGTCACTACTATATCAGCCGTCCAATCCTCTAGAAAAACACCAACATAAATGGGCAGTGGCAGTCCAATCCCTTCAGCAATCACCGCTCACGAATCAGCAGCTGCAGTCCAGTCCACTGAGCAGACACCACACAAGAATCAGCAAGGGCAGTACAGTACAGAAGAAATTACAAGGCTCATCAACCAGACTGAGTCTACCACAGAAGCAACCAAGAAGCCACAGGAACCCTCACAACAAGTTCTTTGAGGAGTTTCTCTCTTATTATGTCACCATAAGTAGGGCTCAACAATGGAATGTAAGGCAAACCAATACATACATATCCTTAGCGAAGAAGAGTGAGGTGGAGCAAGTCGAACCAATGCTTGAGTTCCTACTGTGTGTGGGGTCATATTTATATTCTTTCTAAACATCATGCATCCTTTCACAGGTCTGCTATAGTAAAAGATCATTATACCCATGTGACTTCAGCAAAACATTCTTTCTTTTTTTATTTATTTATTTTTGGACACTTTATGTATTTACATTTCAAATGTTATCCCTTGTCCCGGTTCCCCACTCTCCCATCCTCCATCCCCCTGCATCTATGAGGATGCTCCCCCTCCCACCCACCCACTGCCACCTCAACACCCTGGCATTCCCCTACACTGGAGAAATGAGCTTACACAGGACCAACGTCTTCTCCTCCTATTGATGCTAGGCAATGCCAAAACGTTCTTTCACATGTCTGCTTCAGCAAAACATCCTTTCAGCTGTGTGTCCCAGCAAAACATCATTTCATGCAACTGACTTTCCAGAGAAATCAGAAGTTCCCACTTCACACACACACACACACACACACACACACACACACAAATTTCAAAACATAAATCTTAAAAGGCAGAGTAAACTAGAGTAGGTTTGACACAGATGGACTTGAGTTTGAATGTCAAACAGCTCCATCACTCATTTGCTCTATGATCTTGTGCTTAATTAACATCACTGAGCCTTATTTTTTCACCAGTTTAAAAAAAATGGTAGACTAATATCCAAACATTTTTCAGATAGTATTGAAGCTTAAGTGAGATGAGACATGCAAAGAACTTAACATTGTGGTCAGACACATTGCACATTCTATATAAATGGTAGTCTGATCATTGGGTCCAGAATACCTGTAGTCACTACAGGCAAATTCTTGTCTTTCAGAAGCATCAGTCAATCTGGTAGAGAGGATAGATCTACATGGCTCAAATATTAACTAAAGAAATCGTTCTAGATTTAAGGTCCCAACAACTCACCAAGGAGGAGGGATAGAAATAAAGTGGGAATGCATTTGGGGAGGCAAGAGTCCCAGCATAAGCAGAGACTCGCATTAGGAGCATCTGTCTCTACAGCAGTGTGCTACATGAAGTCAGGCCAGAAAACAAGCAGAATAGTAGGGGCATCCTGGGTAGTGGTGCAAAGAACAGTGAGCCAGCCCATGACTCAGCCTCCTGCGCAAAGCATTAGCCGGAGCACAGTTTTACTGCGTACATCTCCAAATACCTCAACCTATACTAGGTGCCCTGCAAAGAGTTGAAAGCAGCTGACACGAACACTCCCCAGATTCAGAGTGTGTCAGAAAACTGCTGACGAGTGCAGGCGACTTCTACTGCAAATAAGGATCTATTCATCCCAATGCAGACTAGCACCTGCATGCTTACAGCCTGCTACCTGGTAACAACAGGACAACCTCATGTTCTTTGTGGGGCCCGCAGCAGAGGTCTGGCACAGCTCAGTAAAGCAAGACTGCCGTTTTTGGGTGATTGTGTTTTCCCAGTTTTGAGATAGGGTCTCAATATGTAGTGTGAAGTTTCTGCCTCTATTTCCTGACTGCTGAGCATGTGCCCTCACATCTAGCTAAAGCAATGATTACATGAGGTGACTCTAGAGCTTTGGCCAGTCTACCTGCAGAGCAGATGGAGTGCCCTGCCCAGGAGTCACGGTCTATGTTTCCTGCGACTTAATAAGTAATGCAGTCATACATTGATTCACCAAGATAGAATATTTCCCCCTGAAAACCCTAAGCGTGTATGTAGCTCGGCACTTTCCCATGTCTGGGATCTACCTCTAGTTCTGTATAACACAGTGAGTAATCAGCATCTCCCAGGCAATGGCTAGGGGTTGGAGGAGAGGAGGAAGAGCATGAGCAGAAATAATGATTTCCATATTGCTTTGAAGGGTTCACAGGGCCTCACTGGGACTCCTGGCCCCCTGGGAGCAACTGGTATCCCAGGTTTAAAAGGTAAGGAACATTTTGTCTTTTGATGCATTTGCCTACACCAAGGTGGTGTTATACCAATCCACAACTCAGGAGTAGGGGGATCTGTGTTAAGGGGGAAAATGAATTTTGTTTATATTTCCCATTTGACAAAACACACCGTGCATTGTTTGTTCTTCAAAGACATTGCAAGCAACAGTGTCACCTGCCAAAATCTTTTCCCCTGGACTTTCATGGACAACAAACAAACAAGCAAACAAACATTCCTGTTGCTTTGTATTTCGACACAGCAAAACAACAACATAGAATTTCAACTTAGAGCACCTCTTCTGCTGATGAGCACAGCCCCATGTCCTAGACCTAGTGATGTTTCCAGTAGAGGGGTGCTGTGTATAAAACATCTCATTCTAGTAGTTTGGTAGCATCCCAGGTCCTTTTACCCAATGGGTGATTTTGTCAAGAAGCTCCTCTGACCATTTTGAATCTGGATTCAGGGGGAAATATACTGAAAAAGACTCTTTTGGGTGAAAAAATGAACGATTGTTTCTTCTGACCATTTGAGAAAAAATATTTTTCGTACCTGCAGGAGATCAAGGCCCAACACTTGGCATTTCTGGAAGCCCAGGACCCAAGGGACAGCCTGGCGAATTAGGTTTTAAAGGTAGGGCTAGGACATTTTTGTCCACATCTCACAAATGCTTCAGAACTGAGGACTAGAGTGACTTTCAGAGATCAGTGCCAAGTTTAACTTCCATCCAGTGGATACCTGGAGTTTTCCCAAGCAAACTGATGTGCACCAGCTACCTCAAACTTCACTTACCTATTTTCATTAAACTTTGCTGCAAAAAACATCTCAGTCCATCATTCTTGCTTCTAGAAGGAACCCAGAAAATGTCTACTTACTTCTCAGCTGGGTAACACCTTCCAAATACAAAAACTGCCACTGTCACTGAGCCAAGTTCCCTCAACATCTCAAAATGCTTTCCCCTTCCTACTTATGTTTTCCCATGGAGGAGTACAATTCCAGAAATACAGATTAAGCATTCAGCAATTGTTTGATCTTCTAGGTGTCAAAGGAAAAGATGGACTAGTCGGTGATAGAGGTTACCCAGGAAACAAAGGTGACAGTGGAAAAGTTGGTAGTGCTGGAGATCCTGGTTTCCCTGGCTCCCCAGGTACCATGCTACTTGAAAACTTTAGCTTGAAGAAGTTAGGATTCACTTCAAGCCATACCCTATACTGAATGTCCACCTTGGTTTCACACTTAGGACTTAAAGGGATTTCAGGTATGAATGGAGACCCAGGCTTCCCAGGTTCCTCTGGCCATGTGGGATTGATCGGCCGTCCTGGACCCTCTGGCTTAATAGGACCTAAAGGTATGTGTGTTTGCTAGCAAGGAGTGGGAAGAAGTGTCTTTCCCCCAATAACAGATGGCAACTCATCCATTTTAGAATGTAGCAGCTAGGCCTAAGCTATGTACAATGAGGTGTTATATGAAGATTAATTAAAAAGGCTGGTGAAGAATGAGCAGAGGATCTGAGTTTGATTTCGAGCATCCACATGGTGGCTCACCATCACCTATAACTCCAGTTCTAGTTGGTCCAGTTCCCTCTTCTAACTCCCATAGGCACCAGGCACTTTTGTAGTACACAGACATGCTTGCAGAAAAATAAATCTTATACACATAAAGTTAAATAAATATACAAAATTAATTGACAAAACAGAGAGAAAGGAAGGTGAACAATTATAAATCAGAATAGAAGCATGTCAGATCCATGAAGAAAAGAATTAACAGAAAAGACATTAGTTATCCATTTCTAAAATGAAATCCTTGTGGTTGGTCACTTAGAAAATAAATTTAGCTTATACTTTTTTAGACTCTAATTCCAAACAACTATGTCACTGGCTTTTAAGGAGGAATATCCCCTAACAATGTCACCTCGTGGGGATGCCGTCTATGTCACCTCATGGGGGTGTCATCATGGCAGATTATGAGAGAGAAAGAGAGAGAGAGAGAGAGAGAGAGAGGAGAAATCACAAGCCAAAAGAAAGCCAAAGTGAAGGGTAGGGCAAGTCATGATCTTCCATTGCAATTCATGATTCTGAGAGCTCAGGGGCGATGAGAGCTACCTTATTCCTCCTCTGTGGAAATCCTAGTGAGCAAAGCAACTTTCATTAAGCCCCACCTGTTAAAGATCCCACTGTCTCCTAATATCATCAAAATGGGAGCTTTGAGAACCACACTAAAATTATGTCCAAGTGTAATGGTTAATACTGTCAACTTGTTAAGAGCTAGAATCATGTAGGAGACAAGCTTTGGGGATACCTTTTAAGGGACAATATGGATTAGGTTAGCTTTGGATATGCCTGTGAGAACTTATCTAGATTGGGTTAATTGACTTAGGTAGACCCTCTTTAACTATGGGAAGTGCCATTCCATTGGCTGGGGTCATAGACTGAATAAAATAGGAGAAAGTGATCTGAGAACCATCATTCCATGCCATCTGCTTCATGATTATGGATGCAATATAACCCCTGCTTCCTCAAGTTCCTGCTGCCACATTTTCCTTGATGTGATACATGGGAAACCTCACTGCAAGCCAAAATAAGCTGCTTGTATAAAGTATCTGATCATGGAAATGAGAAATATAACTACTATATGAAGCCATTGAAGAAAGTTATTGCCCTAGCATATGTTGTCTTTCCCTGCTTTAATGATAAAGCAGCAAGTTTCTAGAACCAGTTTCTGGGAGAAGGCAACTCGAGGGCCTGGCATTGCTACTCCTACATTCTATTAAAAATGCCTACCATGGGGGGGGAAAGGATGTAGTTCAATTGGTCGAGTGATGGTCCAGTACATACAAGGCCCTCCCTATGTTCAATTCCTGGCACTGCATAAAGCAGGAATGATGACACGCTTGTAACTCTGCACGCTTGATGTAGAAGCAGGAAGTTGAGAAATTCAAGGTCAGACTCACCTAAATAGAGAGTTCTAGGCATCCCAGGAGCCCTGAGACTCTATCTCAAACAAACAATAACAACAAAAGCCAAGAAAAGAGGAAGAACATATTTATTGGAGCTTGTGATCTTAGAGGTTTTAGTCCACAGTCGTCACTTGGCTTCATTGTATCTGAACCTGTGGTAAGGAAGGTTATCATGATAGGGTATATTGTAGGGCTGGGCTGCTCACCTCGTGGCGATCAGGAAGCAGTAAGGGCAGTACGAGGCATGCTTCCAGTTACCTTCTTCTTCCAATTGCACCCCACTTTGGAAGTTTTTCTACCGCTCAAGAACTCACTCATTCTTTTAGTCAAATTGAATTAATACATTTCTAAAGTCAGGATCATTGTAATTGAATAATTTTCTAAAGGTTCTAGGGAATAAACCTTCAATACTTTGGCTTTGGGGAGACATTTCAGATCCAAACCTTATCAGCTAATTAACTGCCATCTTACTCTAAAAGCTGCAATAGCCTTTATAAAAATCATGAGAACCCAAGGTATATGTTAGAAATTGGCTATTCTTCTAGAAAACATCAAGTAATGCCTCAATATGGATAGAATGGTTTCTGATGTTTTCTCTCCTTAGGATTCCCTGGACTTCCTGGTTTACATGGACTGAATGGACTTCCAGGCACCAAGGGTACTCACGGCACTCCAGGTAAAGAAAGGCCCTGAAGATCAAGGTTAAGAATATAGGGGGGTTGGGGATTTGGCTCAGTGGTAGAGCGCTTGCCTAGCAACCGCAAGGCCCTGGGTTCGGTCCCCAGCTCCGAAAAAGAAAAAAAAAGAATATAAAGCCCTTCCAGAACTGGAAGGAATTGGCCATGTGTTCTTGACTACAGTATATCCCATATCGTGGGAGTTAGATCTTCTCACTTGTCTTCTATTGGAGAAGGAAAGAGGATGTTTCACCTTTCTGTGGGAATGAGCTCTTCTTCTAGACCACAGGGAAGTCAACTAGGCCCAAGGACTGTCTCCCTCTGAAATCTGTCCCCTCCCTCTACATTTCTTCCTAGGAGCCAGTATCACTGGTGTTCCTGGGCCAGCTGGCCTGCCTGGTCCCAAAGGGGAAAAGGGAATGCCAGGAATTGTCATCGGAGATCCAGGGAAACAAGGCTTAAGGGGACAAAAAGGTGACCAAGGTAAGTGAGCCCAAGTCAGGACTTGCAGAAACTGAATGAGGCCTTGGCAGGGGATGAGGGTTTGGGATTGATTGGAGCCAAAAGGTTGATAGGGTAGACTTGTGCTTGTTCTTTACATCTTTGAGAGTCTCAGAACCCTTAACAATGACTTCAGAGACAGGGATGAAGGGTATTCCTATGGCTTCCCAGCAAACAGTAGTGGGAGCATTCTACCAAGTGCCCCCTGGCTCTTTTCAATTCAACTCTGGACCTCTTTTTCCCACTTGGTCAAAGTCAGGATGAATGCTTCTAAGGAGCACAGTTGGTCTCTTTTATGAGATCTTAGCTCCAGTGTCCTTAGTGCTCCATGAGGATAATAGAATCCACCTGGCAGAAGAAAGCCAAGACCGAGAAAACATGGTCTCCTGAGGCCAAGCCCACAGGCTGCACTCTACCAGGTTAGGTTGTATTTTCATTAACCAAATTCCACCCTGAACTCAGCTTCCCACACTGTTTGAAGTCTCCCTAGGTGTCCCATTCTAGAACTTCTCTAAAATTATGATTTCTCATTCTTCAGCTTCCTTGGCAGTGTTCTGGAGACTCACATGTCTCCCACTATATATGAAGCAGACAATGAATGCAGTCAGTCGTGACCTAAGAGCCTGGCCTTGGCATTCAAATTCCAGTTCTCCCTTTCACTGAGCTGTGTGACGCTAAGCAATGAAGTTACACACCTGCCTGTCAATGCCAACCAAACTCAGTTTTTTTTTCTGTAAAATGGATATAACAGGGCTGCCTCACAGGTTTTCTGAGGACTCTGTGAACAGTAAGGTAATATAAGTCAAAGAACATATCTCAGTGCCTAGCAGATGCCCCAGAAACACTAGGCACCACGCTATTACATGCCACTTGGGAAGTAGTAACTGCAGTACATTTGGGGCCTGAGGTCTCATCACACTTTCTGTTTACATAGTGTAGGTTTCCCAGAAACCATAGTCATACATTAATTCATTTCCTGCTGTAATTTGAATTGGGGCATCTGTTGTTTCTGTGTTTAACTCTTCCTTTGGTCTGGGCAAACTTGTTCTTTGGGGAAATCCAGGAGCTTCTCCAGAGAAAGGCTCAAAGGAGGGTCTGAGCCTATAAAGGGACTGTGGCTTCTTTCCCAGGACACGGAGGAGAGGGAACCAGATGGAAACATATGGCATTTCTTCTTCTGTTTGTAAATCTTGCCTGTGAATTTCTAGTTATCAAATTATTCATTTACTTTAGCTGACATAAAAATTGTAATTACAATTACAGTAAACAGTACACATCAAGATGGATATATTATAGAAACCTAATTATGAAGGGCAGCATGTCACAAGGGAATACTCTTGGTGTGGTTCTCTCATTAGATGTTCAAAATAAGCAAAACAACCAACATACTGTCTAGGGATGCAAATATTCACGAAGAAATTACGATGAGAAGGAAGGAAGTGAACACAGAATTTGGGACTGGTTCTCTGGGAGGAGGGGGTGGAATCTATGGAGACTACACACATAATTACTAAGATAATGCCAGCTTCGTTTTTCTTTCCTGGGACAATGAAGTACAGATGTGTTCATCGTACCTAGATTATTCTTTACTGAAGCAATGTGTTTAAAAAGAATATAGCATGTATTGTGCCCACCAGAGAAAACACTCTGTGATTGGTAGTGGAAGTAAAACAGACTGAATCTGAGAACACTCCATTCCCTGTGTTCACGATACCTTTCGCTAAATGATTTGCAATTATATTGATGTTTTCATACTTGCATCACATCTTTAAAGCCTACATTTCTGTAGTTAAAGTTTCTCGGGCTTTAGCATTGGAATGAGTTAGCAAACTGGTTATTGGGCATGTGTAGCTCCCTACTTAGAACATGTTAGTTATAATAAAAAAACATACAACGCTCAAAGAGGGCTCAGTGGATACAGATGCCTAAAAAGCCTGACAGCCTGATTTCTACTGCTCAAACCAAACAAAATAAAGGGTGAAGGAGAGACCCAACTCCACAGAGCGACCCTCTGGACTCCACTCCTGCACTATGGCGCACCCACACCCAAACACACATGAGACTGCTAGGTTGTTAAAACCATGGGACTATGGCACTACTTTTGTTCAATGTATTTATTTACTATTTGATGATAAAGTAGTTTAATTATAAAGTCAAGAAGCAGATAAAGAGCATGCAAGTCTTTAAAACATTGACATGGAGGACTATGATTCTGTGAACTGACCATGCTTACTCCATTATAAGGGGTGATATGGTATTTTGCTTGTTAGTTTTGCATAATTTCAGCTGATATAAATATATATGTTTTTCTATATGCATATATATATATATATATATATATATATATATACCTCTGTTTGACGGGAAAAGCATGCAAAATCTATCTTTCTTTTCAGTTCCTCACCTTAATGAAAAAGAAAAGTACTCCACAGAGTCATCACGACACAGCTGACAATATGTGCAGCTTCTTTTGCACTTGGTTTTTTTTCCTAAACTTAACAAGAATATTTTCTCAAAATCAACGTTTTCATCTCTAGTTTTCCTTGTGATCCGAAGTACTAATGAGCTATTTTAAACATCTGCTTTGGATAATCTACCACATCTCGTTACACATTTACACAGATCTACTAGCTTTTAAAAGATGGCTATAAGAAGAGAAATTGGGTAACAATATTTTTGGGTTTTTTCCTCTCACACACAAAAAGGAATCTCAACCAATGGGGTTTGATCAGGCACATTCCACCGAACTTTCTTATTTGACTCTCCATCGGAATATGCCAGTTAACACATTTGTTTCCTCCTGAGCATACAGCAGGAACTTTCACATGTGTTTAGATAGTTTTGATGTTTCCCCTTCAAGATTACCATATATGTGTTTATCATACATTAAATAAGTATTTTGTCATTTGATGGCAGTTTTTGTTTTTAACATATATAGAAATTGTTCCACAAATCAAAAACATGTAAAGACAGGAGTCTGAGCAAAGAACATAACTATATACTTTGGCCAAAGGGGGACAGATATCTAGTACGAGATATGTTCAACAGACAACTAAGCTGTACTTCCACTCAGTTACCTACAAAATACTGGTTGTTGTTGTTGTTGTTTTTTGCCTAGATGTGCCAGAAGAGAGCAGGGAAACTTAGGACACACAGGGGGACCCATAATATTCTTGCTGCCTCGGTTCTGGATGGTCTGTCCTCAGTCATACACTATCCATAACTTTAGGGCAGCTTCAGACAGAACTGGCAGTTGGGAAAGTTTGATGAACCAGTGTGTTTAATAACAACACTTTGAAAACCTAAATTCCAGCTGCTCAGCCATGCTTTCTTTGACTTCTAATCTGGAGGAAAAACAGCCTAAAATATTTCCACCACCAGTGAAATTGGGGAGCTAGAAATTTCCACAGCTCTCGCCCAATAAAACGGAGCTCCAGCTGGACCGGAAGAATCTCAGTCTTATTTACTGTTGTCAGCTTGCTGAGAAGTTAGCATGCATGGGAGACAGCCCTCTACTGGTGTCCTCTGGTCTTGCAGCTATCTCATCCCTTCCAATTTCTGAATGCTCTTGGCCCCTTTCCTAAACATGAGAAGCCCTCTGAGCCCCATTTTATTTATTCGTTACAGGTTCCCCGGGTCTTCAAGGTCCTGCTGGTACTCCTGGAGCCCCAGGCATCTCCTTGCCCTCAGTCATAACAGGACAGCCTGGTGACCCTGGGCGGCCAGGCCTAGATGGAGAACGAGGTAAAAATAAGAAACTCCAAACACATCTGGCCACCTTACTTTGATGTAGGCAGACATGCTGTATATAATGCAGCACTCTCCCTGTTGCTGGACATGCATGGATCTGCTTGGCCTCAATTTATTCCCTCCAATCAAGATTTAAGGGACTGGAACTAGCTGTATTTTGCTGAAGTGTTTTGGAAAGTCTGGGCATGGGAGATTCCTGAACTGCAACAAAGGGCCCTGCACTAGGAGTGGGCTTTCTTAGACCTTCAGTAGCTTCCCATCTCTTTGCACTTCATTAATTCTCCAATCTTATCCCTAGGCCGCCCAGGTCTCCCAGGCCCTCCAGGTCCCCCTGGACCATCCTCAGATCAAGGCGATCCTGGAGACTCTGGCTTCCCTGGAATTCCAGGCCTTCAAGGGCTCAAGGGAAACCAGGGACTTCCGGGTTTCTCTGGGCTCTCTGGAGATCTAGGGCTAAAAGGTAAGTCTGTTCCACCAGCTGCAAGACCTATTAGTCACCACTGTACAGTCCAGTTGCCCCGAAGAGGCTCATGGATGGTGCTTTTCCTGACCAATCTCCCTCTGTCACCATCATGTCAACACCTGACATGTTTTCCTTTGGCCCTTACCAGGCATGAGAGGGGAACCTGGCCTCATGGGGACTCCTGGCAAGATTGGGCCGCCAGGAGACCCAGGATTTCCTGGAATGAAGGGGAAGGCGGGGCCAAGAGGTGAGTGCAGGACCAAGCCTGAGCTATGGAATAAAGGGGTACAGCATGAAGTTGGGGTTCTTTGGGAAGCCACATTGTCTACCACACCACAAAACCAACTAGGGCATCCCAAATCCAGGAGGTAGGTTCTCTCCTCTGGAGATACCTCTGTGTCAATGTACTCCCAGAACTGAGGTCCTTACTGCTTTGCTACCATGGGTCCTGCCCTCCCTCTGAATTACTTCTGCATTTCACCTAGACCACTAACCTCATTTTCTACGTTCAGAAAAGAAGCAAAATTCTCTCTATCCATTCAACTATTCAGTCTATTAGCAGCCCCTGAGGGCTCCCTCTTCTAGCATGCCTAGCATCTGTGTACTTCCCATCAATTCTGCTGTGCCTTTGAGGTCTAAGCCATCAACGTTTCTCATGTAGCAGCCTTCCTCTCCCAAAGACAATTTTTCATGTATAGTTACTGATAAAAGGCAAACCATTCTATTCATGGCATGGAAAAGAACCATGGCCCACAAAATAATATATGACACCTCCCTCTGTCCTCATGCCAACCTGTCCTTTTTACTGTCCATTGGCATCTCAAATATTGTCCCAATTACCTTTTTTGTCCTCTTATCCCCATCCTATTAGTTCCCTTTCCCCTAATTAATCACTCCTATGTTTTTTTGTCATGTATGTTCACGTGACATGGTGCTCTCCAATTGTATTCATTTGCTTCTACATGATATGCTTCACTTTTCACCTGACTGAAGAAAGTTCCTTCCTGTATATGTGTCCCATTTTCTTTGTCCATTCATCTGTTAATGGACACTTAGTCTGTTTCCAACCCTTGACTATTGTGAATACTATAGGGATTAACATAAATTGCGGTATCTCTATGGTATGCTGACTTGGAGTCCTGTGAGTATATTACTGAGAATTGTACTGTTGGATCATATTTCAATTCTAGTTTTAGGGTTTATTTTGAGGAGCCCCAATATTGATTTCCACAATACCAACACTACATTCCTGTCAATACTGTATATGTTTCATAATGCTCTCTTATCCTTCAATTCTTTAAATGTCTAGCTCCCCCTGATACTTCTGATGGTTGAATAGTTTCAGCATAACTGTCACTGGTTATAAGAAGCCACTGGTAACTC
Source organism: Rattus rattus (assembly GCF_011064425.1). Lineage (NCBI taxonomy): Eukaryota > Metazoa > Chordata > Mammalia > Rodentia > Muridae > Rattus > Rattus rattus. The sequence continues at coordinate 93,909,222 of NC_046172.1, forward strand.
TAAAGCAGATCCCTCTACCCAAGTTACCCTATGCTCCCTCTCATTGTCACTACATCAATTATTTCCTTCCCAGTCCTTCTTAAGATGTGCACAATGGGGTTAATGATATTTGCCAAACTGTGCTTTGCTCATCTTCATCACTAATCCATAGTCTCCATAAAGGTCCATCACTGCTCCTGTTCCTCATCTCCCAGAATCTTGACAGATAGTAAGGACCCAAGAATTACTTGATTAATGAATTAGTAAAACAAGTTTATTCTATTTCTAAAGTGGCTGACTTGGTAGGTCTTTTTAGGCTGGGATACTAACTGCACCTCTGGTGCATTCTGACCAGTGTGTAAGTAAACATCTGTTCCATCCCTAAGCCAAGGCTATTTGCAGCAGACATTTCCTGCCTTCCACCATACTGAACTATGGGGGTGGGGTTCCAGGGGACAATAAGTATGATTTGCTCCCTGCCTTGACCACATGAACCCACCAAGTCACTAAGAAGGAGATGGGGAAAGAAGGTTCTATCAAGAGTTCTGTATTCTGTATTGGAAGCCTCAAGTGGGAATTGCGAGCACAAAAAAAAAAAAAAAGAGAGAGAAAACAGTTGGGTGATTGCCAGGTAGAGGGAAGGATGCCTTATTCCTCTCTGTTCCAGACTAACCTGTACTGTTTCACCACCCACCCTCAGGCTTTTCTGGCCCCCAGGGTGCTCCAGGACACACACCAATTGCTGAAGCTCGGCACGTTCCTCCAGGACCTTTGGGTCTGCCAGGCATTGATGGCATCCCAGGCCTCACAGGAGACCCTGGATCTCAAGGCTCTGTGGGTCTGCAAGGTAAGAATGACACCAGAAAAAGGGGACTCAGTGGGAAGCCAAAAGGCCTTGGTTCAGAGGCTGAAGCTACTGGATTGGCACAGTTCTGAGAAAGTGCCTTCATCAAACATTTCCCTAGCTACTTCCCAAGGCTCCCAAACTCCTTGCCTGGGAAGGAAAAAGCTAGAAAGTTTTTGGACACTCTGTGCCTTCCATATTGAGTGCTCCCCTACTCTGTGCATTTTCTCTCTTACAGGTTCCAAAGGCCTACCTGGAATCCCTGGCAAGGATGGCCCCAATGGGCTTCCAGGCCCATCTGGAATCCTTGGTGATCCTGGTCTCCCTGGACTACAAGGACCTCCAGGATTTGAAGGTCAGGTTAACACAACTTGGGTATTTAGTCAACCATGTGGTAAATTTGCCACTATGAGGTAGCTCACAGGCTGAGTTCTTGTTTCTCTTAATGTTCTATTACTACGAAGAGAAACCATGACCAAGACAACTCTTATTAAAGAAAGCATACCAGGATTGGGGTATTCCTGTGACAGGCCTGATCATGCTTTTGTTGTTTGGGACTTTGGACTAGAAAAGTGGTTGGATACATTAAGCAAGGATTAAGGAGCCATAATAACAAGAGCATAGAAGACAGTATTGAGGGAAATTTGAACTTTGGGGGCCTGGCTGAAGAAATTTCAGAGGGGAAAAATATTGGAAAATAGGATAGATACCATTCTTATGATATATTTGACACAGAATGTGGCTGCTTTTTGCCCTTCCCATAAAAATCTGCCTGAGAATAAACGGAAGAGTTTTGGATTAATGGTGTGGGCAGAGGAAATTTCAAGATAGCCTAATGTTGACTGTATTGTGTGTTTTTGATAACTCTTATGCAGATCCACAATGAAAAGGAGCAGGGGAAAGCAAGGAAAAAAAATACAAAATGTACAGTGTGAAAAGGAGCACCAGGAAAAATACAAAATGTAAAGTTTGAGGAGAAAGGGAGTACCAGGAAATGTTCTGTTGGAGTCAATTCTAGTGCTCAAGGAATAAAAAACAATTAAATCTTGCTGCTAAATAAAATAAAGGGAGTGACATCAGGGCAAGACCCCACTTTTGGTACCATCTTATGTCTTTCTCACTGTTCTATTGCTGTGAAGAGACACCATGACAAAGACAACTCTGAATAAAAAAATAATGTAATTGGGGGCTTACTTGCAGTTACAGAGGTATAGTCCATTATCATCCTGAATGGAACATGGCAGCAGGCAGGTAGGCACACACTTTCTCCAACAAGGCCATACTTCCTAATCCTTCTCAAATAGTGGCATTCTTGATGACTGTCTTAGTTAGGGTTTTCCTGCTGTGAACAGACACCATGACCAAGGCAACTCTTATAAGGAAAACATTTAATTGGGGCTGGCTTACAGGTTCAGAGGTTCAGTCCACTATCATCTAAGCAAGAGTATGGAGGCATCTAGATAGGCATGGTGCAGGCAGAACTGAGGGTTCTACATCATCTGAAGGCTGCTAGCAGAATACCGACTTCTTGGCAGCTAGGATGAGGGTTTTAGAGCCTATACCCAGAGTGCTACAATGCCTCCAACAAGGCCAAACCCACTCCAACAGGGCCACACCTAGGCTGAGCATATACAAACTCTTACACTAAGCATTAGGCTATATGAGCCTATGGCACTTATTCTTATTCAAACCATTACATTGTTCTTCTACTCTTCACATTGCACAGCCTCCAACCTATGAATGGAATTCCTACATGATTCAAGAAGGCAACAGACTTATCCACATCATTGTCTGGGTTATCCTCCACCTTTCTATTTATTTATTTATTTATTTATTTACTTATTTATTTATGCATTACCAGTGTCTTGTTGCATAGCCCAGTTTGCCCTCAAACTCACTATGTTATCCAGGTTGACTTCAAAATCTTCCTGGCTTTCCTTTTTATGGCTTTCTGTCCTATCCTGACATGGATGAAAGAATACAACAAATCACTTGTCCTTAGTACAGAATACTTCTAAAGCTCAGTAGTAAAATGGTACAGTCATATCTACCATGGACAAGAGAGGCAGATGAAGCTTTGTCCGTCTAATGCTAATGTTATTTATAATGCTTCTGATTCAGGAGCTAGTTATGCCCTGTGAAAGACTTCAAGGCTGGTCATGAGAAGAATTCCACTCCATTCACTCTTAGAACAGAAGGCCAGTCTGAAGAAGGATAATGGATGGTAGACTCTTGAAATGGAAACCAAATAGCTGGGCACACATGAATTGGACTTGGAACTCCATTAGCGTCTAGTTGTGGCAGCTCAGAACCTCATTTTCCTCAACTGTAGAGTAGGCTGATAATAGTGCCAACTCCTGGGGACATCAGAATCAAGTGGTTGAACACCTGTATATGATGTGCCTTACAAATGTTTAGGATCAATGAGTGGCTAGTGTTATTAGCATCTGCATCATACTTACTTATATGTTCTTTTCTTCTCAGGAGCTCCAGGAAATCAGGGCCCCATTGGGCAGCCTGGGATGCCTGGACACAGTGTGAGAGTGGGCTACACACTAGTAAAACACAGTCAGTCAGAACACGTGCCACCATGCCCCATTGGCATGAGCCAGCTATGGGTGGGTTACAGCTTGCTGTTCGTGGAAGGGCAGGAGAAAGCCCATAACCAGGATCTGGGTAAGTACTGGCTTTGACAGCTAGTCCACACTCCATGTCCCTACAAGGATTGAGAACTGACCACTTTCTTCTCACAGCCCTTTAGACCTACGGTTGCAAAATAGGCCACAAGCATTAGCCCTGGAGTCAAAAGGATTGTGATCCAAATGCTGGTCCTACTGCTTCAAAGTCACATGCCCTGGGTAAATTATTCAATCTCTCCAAGCTTTCATCCTCCCTTAATGGGACTAAGCTATTTCTACTACCTGTCACATAGAGTGGTGTAAGGAATTCATGAATCACTCAATGTAAAATATATTTAAGCCTCCATTAAGTATTAGTGATTAGTGATAACAATAGTAACATGACCTGCAGGGCAGTGATGATTACCCAAGTATTAATTGCATTAGCAGCAGGTGTGCTAAGTCTTAGACATGGATTCCATCCATTAAATGTTGGTTTTACAAAGCAGATTAATTAAGGAGTCATTATTCACTTTATCAAAAGATTCGTGTCATTATTCAACTCCCTTGGTACCTTTAGGATACAATTTGATCCTCAGACTCCAGCACCTACCAAAGTCACAGAACTGTGAGGAGAGAGCTATACTGCTCTGAGCAAGCATTTAAATGGAATTGACATCTTCAGTCACTCCAGGCCTCGTGCCTCTGCTTTTTCGCCAGCACTTACCTGATTCTTGCCCATATTCTCTTCCCAGGATTTGCTGGCTCCTGCCTGCCCCGATTCAGCACCATGCCCTTCATCTACTGCAACATCAATGAAGTGTGCCACTATGCCAGGCGCAATGATAAATCCTACTGGCTCTCCACTACTGCCCCTATTCCCATGATGCCTGTGGGCGAGACCCAGATTCCCCAGTATATCAGTCGCTGTTCTGTATGTGAGGCACCCTCACAAGCCATTGCTGTGCACAGCCAGGATATCACCGTTCCACAGTGCCCTGTGGGCTGGCACAGCCTCTGGATTGGATACTCCTTCCTCATGGTGAGGCCTTGAACCATTCTGTCCCTCAGTGGAGAACACAGTTAGAGGGTCGGATGCGAAGAGCTTAGGAAGGGCCCTCCCTTTGATCCCAGGCTCAAGGGGAATGGTTAGAAAATAGTTTAACAAGAGAGATGAAGATGTAAATTACAATTTTTGTGGTTGTAGGGAGGGGGTACATAGAATTTGAACCTGGTGTTCTGGACTAAGAACCTGTATGTGTCACAAGCCAAGGCCCTACTCTATGTGTCCTTCAGTTTTGTCACTACAAAGGGAAGACTAGAACTGTAATCTGAACATACTGAGAGAAATGCTGTCCTCAACTGAGGCCAGCACATAATTGTACTGATTAGACTGAGAATAACATTTACCACCTTGCTGTCTACCCTTTCCAGATCTGTCTAGCTCCTGCTCTCTCCTCTTAAAGCTTAGCATGGAGGCATGCTCTGATTGTACGGCCTTGTGAGCATTTTGTTGCTTCTGCAATTTTTGTGGTGTGAAGGCATGCTGTGTGTCTAGCTAGGAAAGAGAACATCAGTAATCCTGAGGAGATGGTTCTGTAACTATCTGGGGAGGTTTCTTCAAATGAGATCAGGAGTAAGACCAAGGCAACTCCCAGAAAAACTATAGTATAAAGCCTACTGAAGTCCCTGGTTGGGCAGAGCTTCTCACTGAATCACCAAAGACTCTGATGTAATTGCTCCCACCCAAAACTGATATGATTTCATAAGCCCAAGTCATCAGCAAAGTATCATTCTCTGAAACTTAAGCAAACTGACTGCCTGCTTACTGATGCAGATGTGTATAAAGCCTCTTCTTGGTCTCCGTGCTTCCAGCTAACCTGAGGGGAGATGGTCAAGATGTAGGTCTGGAGGTATAGTGACTAGAGACCTAGAACACCAGGAACCTAGAAACTGAACTCCAAGGAAGCCCTCTAAAGTGAAGCCTGAGATATTTTAGATCAAATAATCAAATACACCCAAGCCTTCCTTTATTTGTCAGGGTAAAAATACTGTGTGTCACTCCAGAGAGTGTAGCACAGGTTGAAAATTAAAAGTTCTAGTGGAGGTAATTTCAGGATGAGAACTACAGGGACATGCTTGTTACAAGAAAGAGCATTGGGGACTATCATACTCTTTCCCTTCTTAGAGAACAGTGTACCATAATGGATTTAAAGCTCGGTTAATTCCAAAACCTAAATCCAGCATTGCTCAGATGTATATGTCTGAGGGCCAACAAGAGGGATCCCTAGGCAAAGGCACTTAACACTAAGCCTAACCAAACCCCCCACAAAATAAATAAGTGGTGTGTGTGTGTGTGTGTGTGTGTGTGTGTGTGTGTGTGTGTGTGTGTGTGTGTGTGTGTGTGTGTGTGATCACTAACCATGCAGGACACAAAGGAGCTGGGGTAAGGGTGTAGCATTCCACAGCTGCTTCAGGGAGGATGGACAGTGCTTGCCTCTGAAGCCCAGGTTCTTCAGGCTGGCTAGAAACTGAGTGACCTGGACCCCAGTAGGACCCAGAGTTCTAGAATGGGGCACATATGCAGTCCTGTAGAAACAGGAGTACCTCCAGTGTTGGGTTCTGCCAGAGCTCACACAGCACTCTCCCTTCTGTTTCAGCACACTGCTGCTGGGACTGAGGGTGGAGGCCAATCCCTAGTCTCCCCTGGCTCCTGTCTTGAGGACTTCCGGGCCAATCCTTTCATCGAGTGCAGCGGTGCCCGTGGTACCTGCCACTACTTTGCCAACAAGTACAGTTTCTGGCTGACAACAGTGGAGGAGAGAAGGCAGTTTCAGGAACAGCCTGTGTCCGAGACTCTGAAAACGGGGCAGCTTCACACCAGGGTGAGCCGCTGCCAGGTGTGTATGAAAACGCTGTAGGGCATTGCCCGTCATGCAGTCATGCAGCCCCTGATCTCCCTACCCACCTCACAACACTCACCTCAACAAGTCTGAACCATCTGAGAAAGGAAGACCTAAGCCCATCTGCCTGTCAAGTTGTACATCAAAGCCTCATTTGGACTGGACTACTGGACATTGGTCATCCCAACCCTCAGGCCCAACAGATGAGCCCACTGTGCTAGGATTCAATTCGCTCTCCTGTTTCCATCCATCTGGTGCTAATGTTCCATTGTGTGTGATTATTCATGGCTACCTCAGAAAGGTGTGCTAAACCGCCATTTTCTAAGGCTGCTAGAGCTGTCCTCACTGCCAATAACCAGGAAACTCTGTAACAGCTAAGTTATTTATGACAAGACATCACCACATATTATTTGAGTCAAACCACAACTCAGAATTTCTACCCTAAAAGTATGTTTCTGGCTGAACATTATAGACAGTTCAAGTCTGCCTAGGGCTAGCCCTCCCTACTGAAGGCAGCCTATTATAGTTAGACAGGCAGCAGTATCGGAATGAGGAGACAGCCTATAGCCAGAACTGAGCTGTGAGTCCTTCCAGAGTTTTGTTACGTTAATGCCCCATCTTCACTAGGAAAGGCTGAAAGGTCCTGGATAAATCACTGCCCCCTGGTCCACATGCAGAGAGATAGACAAGATGGCCCCGTGCAAAGCGAAACAAAGAATACAGTAAATGTGACCAAGCTTACAGAAGGAAATGAGAATCACTTCTCTTTCTTCTTGGCCTAGGGCAGAGTGATGAATAAACATAGAAGTTGCAGTTCCTGAGTCCAGGAACAAAAATGTAAATCTCATGTCCCCATTCCTCAGAAATCCCTAGTTATTCCAAATGCCACCCAGATGTGTGCAGGGTGACGAACTGAAGCTACAATATGTTGGCTCCCTGCATTCTGAGGCTACTACAGAAGTTCTGATAAAATGGCCATTCAACTAATCTCCCACAGGTAGCTTTTTAAACTAGTTGACAGCTTTTTTTAAATTTCATAAAAATCTAGCACACAGCACTGTTAGCAGACCTGAGGCACAGTCTGAGTTGGCCATGAAGTATTGCCTTCTGTTTGAAACAATTCATTTTAATTACCAGTTGCGTAGAACACAGTCAGTTACAGTGATGTGAAGCACTCCCTTCCAGGTCCTTCACTTCCTTGAGTATTATGTAAAGTGTGCCACTGCAGGCAAAGCGTACCCAGTATATTCTGAGCTGTTGTCGCCACCTCCTAGACAAGTAACAAATGGTACATAGCAAATAAAATTAATGAAATGCGAACATTTGACTTGTCGAGACTCTTTGAAAAACTTTTCTAATATCCATTCTCGCTACACTTTATAACAAAACATTGAGACGGGGAAATTAGAAAACTCTCTAGTCAAAGGTAGAAAGCGCCTTCTCCTGATTAACAAACCCACAACAGGTTTCAGAATTAGCACACCACTACTTTTATCTCTTTCACATGCTAGAGTTCAAGAAAGGCATTTTCAGTGGCCTCAGGATCATCTACCAATTAAGTTAAAATAAGGAAACATTAAAAATCAGTCAAATGAAACCTTCTGACTGGAGAGATGGCTCAGCAGTTAAGAGTGCTTGCTGCCCAAGCAGGAGGACTGAAGTTTGGGTCCCAACACCCACATGAAAAAGCCACTAGTCCTGTGTATGTCTTAACCCCAGCTTCGAGGGAAGTGGAGACAGGAGGATGGCTGGGTGTTACTGCCTTCCACCCTAACCAAGAAAACATGAGCTCCAGGTTCATGGAGAGATCCTCTCTCAAAAGATTGTACAGAGAATGATAAAAGAGGACACCTGATGCCCAAAGAGAGCCTCCACTTCTGCCAGGGATGTCTTGCCTCTGTGAGTCAATGCACATGTGCATATATGCACACAAATAAATATTAAAAATGAAATCTAAACTATATGTGGACACACGTGGATATCTTTCATGTGCAAAAACTTAAATATGTTTACATATGCATAAAACAATTCAGTGGAAGGATAAACAAGAACAACCCAGGAGTTTTCAGGGAAGGAAACCGACCCGTGGGAGAGAATGGTATTATCCTGAATACCATTTTTCACCTTTTGAATTTTAAACCTATGGAATATATAACATACTGGCAAAAAAGAAAGGAAGGAAGGAAAAGGAAAAGGAAAAAAGAATGAAACCTAAGGAAAGAAGTGAGTTGGTCAGTACAATTTTGAGACTCCAGATATTGGCCTCCTGTAATCTCTGTAAAGAATGAAGATGAATTGTAGACCCATGTGAAACACACACTTAAAGGGGCAACAAAAAGAAGATAGGTAGATACTGTGGAGAGTTGAGCATCTTCCTTGCCGCATATTCAGCACAGGCAACTTCATGAGTATGTCCTTCCAAACTTAGAAAGGTGTTAGCCCTAACATGTCTTGGACTTTAATGGACAGACTGAACGTCATCATATGACTAATTCTTTCTACATATAGTTCCCAATAAAAACAGTATAATTCAAACAATTTATTTAATCCTTCAAACAAAAATCAATGCTTTAAGTGAGTGATTGGCAAGGCCAGTCCAGCCCTCCACTTGCTTTTGTAAATCAAGTTTTATTAGATTACAGCCATGCTCAGTCACATGCATATTGTCTGGGGCTGTTTTTACAGAGTAAGATAGTTATGACAAAGGCCACCAGGTCTACAAAGCCTAAAATAATATCTTTACAGAAAAAGTTTGCTGACCTCTGCTTCAAGTGATCGTGGTTTGATTTAAGGATATGGTGACATCTAGTGAAAGTATAAGTAAAGATGGAGATTGTGACCTATCAAATAGGTTTCTCCAAAAAGGAAGACATTTAAGAAGTGTACATTTGACAAATATTTTGATAAAAATTATAGTTATGTAAACTGCATATTCAGATTATTTAACAAGAGTATTTCTCCCTGATTCATTTATTTTATTATTTGAGCAAGAAAACAGATTTCTTCTTCGTATTTAGCCCCAAAGAGGTCACACCTGAAAGGGTGAGGAAAGATCGTATAACTGTCTCTCATCTGCTCAGAGTTGCAGCAAGATGGGAGATGCTGTCTGTCTTCCAAATGCCCTCGTTTCAGTTGCTGAAGAATTGCTATCACCAAGACGAGCTGGGAAGCAATGGATTCTGAATCTTCTCCTAGACTCCACGATTTTTCTGTCTTTCAGGGATGACTTGGTGTCATTGGTTTGCTCTTTTTTGTTTTAGTTCTGAGAAAAAGGGCAATCGGCTCAGTCACAGTTGCTGTTTAGTTCCTATGCTATTGGCATATCAGGCACTTGCTGACCAGAAAAGTTTTATGTAACAAGTTCATGTTCTTGTGATGCCAGATTGAGGGCAGAAGAGCACCTCATTGAGTTCTCACTATCCTACACACTCAGAATCTCAAAATCTTCCTCCAGGTCAAAGTCCTCCAGTTGTTCAGTAGAGTCTATGAATTCTGTTGGAATAGAGAAAGGAGAAAGGAGAAAAGCTTGACACTTGGATGGATGCTCCCCTCCCCCCCGTCAAGATACTACCCAGCCACTGCCATTCTGAATGGTTGAATCGATTTGCTAAAATCAAGGTTTGTCTGGAGGAAATATACAATGAGACCTACTATAAAGTATTAAACTTTTTCTTTAAGACTCAAAGTGATCAGGTCTGTTTATATAGGCCTGATCACAGTGGTCTGCTTGAGGTGCTCTTTGGCTTCCAGACAGTTTCTCTGTTGAGAGGCCTTGGGATGTAGTGCAAGCTGGCCTGGAACTCAGGATCTTTAACCTCATCATTTTGAGTGATTACAGGTACACGAATACCAACCCAAACATCAAGGTACTTTTTGACTTAGCCAGGCCTCTGGTTTGTCATTCTAAAACAAATGTTAGTCATCTTTATTTCACAATGATAAATCTTTTACACTGAGTTAATATTCTTTTTCTTATCAGTCTTTAAAGCCAACAAACATCAGCTTCTTTAAAACTTATAATAATTAAAAGCACCATACTTTGCTCAGACTGGATGAGCAGAAATTTCACTTTTCATAAATGAGATGAACCACAGTTGCCTTTATATCAGCAAACAGTTGTAACATGTTGGGTCTGCTGGCCAAGAGCTTACAAAAATAGCTTACCTGCCCCTGTGGTTGTCACTTCTGGCTTGGCTGGAGGTACAAAGGGAGGCCAGTGTGATGGATGTTTCTGAACTAATTCAAACATCCTCAAATTCTCCTTTAGAATTTCCTGGGTAGACCAAGAAACAGCTGTAAATACCATGGAGTCACTACTCTTCTGTTTAGTTCGCAATTCATGAACCTAAACCCCGAGCTTAGCCTGGCAGTTGGCAAGTGTACAAAGAATACCTAGCAAATATATTCATCCTCAGGGCTGCAGAGATGGCTCAGCGGTTAAGAGCACTGACTGCTCTTCCAGAGGTCCTGAGTTCAATTCCCAGCAACCACACGGTGGCTCACAACCATCTGTAATGGGATCTGATGTCCTCTTCTGTTGTGTCTGAAAACAGCTACAGTGTATTCGTATAAATAAAATAAATAAATCTTAAAAAAATACATTCATCCTCTACTTGAATCATCTGACAACCCTGGCTGACTTCAATTCTGGATTCTGTCGATAAGGCAAGAAGGACACTGGAGCTCATAGCTAATGGAGCCTAGTATGGACTGATCATGGGACTCAGAGAGTTTACTGGGAATCCAAGGTCAACTCAGTGAACACATGAGGTGTTCCTTAAAAAGTCATTCAATTCAATTCAATTCAATTCAATTCAATTCAATTCAATTCAATTCAATTCAATTCGATTAAATATGCCCCAACAGAATTCTGGTACAAATTAGCCTGCTTTCAGTTCTTGTCCAAATTTAAGAAACATATCCTAGGGGCTGGAGAGATGGCTCAGAAGTTAAGAGTACTTGCTGCTCTTCCAGAGGTCCTGAGTTCAAATCCCAGCAACCACATGGTGATTGTTCACAACCATCTGTAATGAGATTTGATGCCTTCTGCTGGCATGCTGCTTTATTTATAAAATTTATAAACTAATTTTAAAATTAAAAAAGAAAAATATTTAAAAAAGAAAAATGGGGGTTGGGGATTTAGTTTTAGTGGTAGAGCACTTGCTAGCAAGCGCAAGGCCCTGGGTTCGGGTCCCCAGTTCAAAAAAAAAAAAAAAAGAAAAATGTAAATGATACAGCTATCATTACATTGTCATCTGGCTTCAAACAGAATGTAGAGCTTTACTACATTCTGAAATGGAAACACATCCTTTAAAAAATAACTCTCTTGGAGCTCAGTGGTTGGGATCACTCTCTGTTCTTCCAGGAGCAAATTTAGTACCCAGCATCTACAATGGGCAGGTCACAATATGTATCTAAGGCTCCAGAAAACCCAATGCCCTCTTCTGGCCTCCATAGGTATCTGAATAAACAGGGCATAATCACGCAGACACACAAAAGTAAATTGCAAGCTGGTACAATCACTCTGGAAATCAGTCTGGTGGTTCCTCAGAAAATTGGACATTGCACTACCTGAGGACCCAGCTATACAACTCCTGGGCATATACCCAAAAGACACATGCTCCACTACATTCATAGCAGCCTTATTTATAATAGCCAGAAGCTGGAAAGAACCCAGATGCCCTTCAACAGAGGAATGGATACAGAAAATGTGGTACATCTATACAATGGAATATTACTCAGCTATCAAAAACAATGACTTTATGAAAATCATAGACAAATGGAATGAACTAGAAAATATCACCCTGAGTGAGGTAACCCAATCACAAAGGAACATACATGGCATGCACTCACTGATAAGTGGATATAACCCAAAACTCAGAATACCCAGGATACAATTTACAGCCCACATGAAGTTCAAGAAGGATGACCAAAGTGTGGATGCTTCATGCCTTCTTAGAAGGGGGAACGAAAATATTCATAGGAGAAAATATGGATTCAAATTGTGGAGCTGACACTGAAGGAAAGGCCATCCAGAGACTGCCTCACCTGGGGGATCCATCCCAAATACAGACACCAAACCCAGACACTATTGCTGATGCCAAGAAGTGCATGCTGACAGGACCCTGATATAGCTGTCTCCTGAGAGGCTCTGCCAGAGCATGACAAATACAGAGGCGGATGCTCACAGCAGCCAACCACTGAACTGAGGACAGGGTCCCCAATGGAGGAGTTAGAGAAAGAACTGAAGTAGTTGAAGGGGTTTGAAACCCTATAAGAACATCAACATCAACAAACCAAACACCCCAGAGCTCCCAGAGACTATACTACCATCCCAAGAGTATACAAGGATGGACCTATGGCTCCATTGGCATATGTAGCAGAGAATGGCTTTGTCGGGCATCAATGGAAGGAGAGGGCCTTGGCTCTGTCAAGGCTCGATGCCCCAATGTAGGGGAATGCCAGTGAGGGGAGGCAGAAGTGGGTGGGTTGGTAACAGAGCACCCTCATAGAATCAGGGGGAGGAAGAATTGGATAGTAGGTTTCTGGAGGGGAAACTGGGAAAGGTGATAACATTTAAAATGTAAATAAAATAAAGAAATATTTCTCTTGAACTGGACATGGTGGCTCATATCTAAGGTACACTGAAGGTTGAAGAAGTATCGTAAAATTCTTCATACTGAATTCCAGGCTAGCCTGAACCACATAGCAATAGCTTCTCTCAAATAAATAAATAATTGTAAACTCTATATTTCATTTCACTAAACTATTATCTGAGGTTACAGGTTCTATTAGGGATGTCAGTGCTAATTATGTGTTCATTATGAAGAAAAATATTTCCTCTCTTTGTATATAGCATTCTGGGCTCCTGTGATCCTTTGGTTTTAGAGCTAGAGCTTCGTGTCTCAGGTACCCAACCTGATGCTTTAAATAATCACTCCCTGTGATCCCCCTTCATTCATTCATTCAGTGAATGTATAGCAATATATGACGTCGATATTGTATGTGTTAGAGACTGACAATGAGGGAAATGGATACAGAGACTGGTGAACCAATGTACAATTCTCTATTAAACAATATACCAAAACCAGAAAATAATCACTTATCACATTTCTGCAAATGCTAATCCCTTTCAGTGGCCATGTGCCTGTATTTTATATAAACAAGCCAGTTAATAGAATGAAAAGTCCTCTAAACCATAATGAAATATACTGGGTTGTAAATAAACCACTAAACACCTAGAAAGCACTTTCGTCTCTTTGCTCACTTTTACAAACACAGGAAGGAAGAAATGCTGACTAAGCAATGTGAAATGGGCAGTTGGAGGTTGGAACTGCCTGATATTCGCTGAGCATTTCAGGTGCCTTAGCGAGCTGCAATGCTAACTTTCACTGCTGAGTCTATCTTTCGGCTGATACATGCAAAGGCTTAAAAGTCTTTATTCACTTTCCCCAAACTTATGTCCAGTTCTCCACATTGGACAGGTTCTTTTTCATCTTATATCAAACTGTTTTCATGTTGTTATATAAAAGTAATCCTAAAAACATAGTCATCATTAGTAGCTTTCTTTCATGTTTATGCTGCTTTTAAAAATCCATACATACTTACCTTCTGAACAAGACTACACCAATTATCAAAGTCTTTCTCTTCTTTGCAGAAAAATCCCTTGGGTGAGGAAGAAGAACACTACTTAGAATTCCCCCTTGCAAGATTGAGCTATTTTCCCAGAATTAGGAAGTGGGCCACCATCTTGCCATGCATTTTCCTGGTGGCACATGAAGTCTGACTGGCTGGTCTTCTCTCTCCCCTAAATCACTGCATAAAATTTGCACATACCTTGCAATTCTTTCTCTTCTTCCCTCCTCTCCCTCCTTCCCTCCCTTTCTGTCCCTTACTTCCCCCTGTCTCCTCCCTCCCTCCATCCATTACTCATTCTCCCTCTTCCTCCTGGTCTCTAGCTTCTGTCTTGCCTTCTCCCTCCGCCATCAGCACTGCTGGACATTTTAACTTGTATGAAGCAGCAGTGTCCTTCTGTCCTGACAGTCATCCCTCAGTAGGAGAAATGGTCCTGAACAAAGGGTTACGGCTCAGTCTTAGTCACTGGTACTCTGATGGATGAAACAGGGGATGACGATGTAGACAGCCCTTTTCAATGTATGCTGACAGCAACCACACTTTCCCCAGCTACCCTGAGACAGCCTGCGTTTGGGCATCAAGAAATAGATGCTGACCTCTCAAGGACTCTTACTCCCTTATCCCTTCCTCGTCCTCACCCACCTTAAATTTATATGGCAAACATTTGAAGGCAATAAGGAATAGGATGAGAGATATTAATGCTACTGACTTTTATACAGTGAGTACATTGTGCCTGATCCTGTACTGTCTATATATGTTACATCTCACGTAACCAAATTATGAGGGAAGTAGCGTGTTCCTACTCCTAGACATGTGAAGACTGATGCTCAGAAAGGTTAAGTGACTTTACAACTACATCGTTAAGTAGCAGAGCTTGGGGCCTAATGTGAAAAGCCTGCCTCCAGGGTCCATTCTTTACCTACCATATCACTGTGCCTCATTTAGGGGTGCTGAGCAAGTATGCTCTTAACAACCACTGTGCTCCCTAACAACCACTTGCCAAGGAACCTATTGTAAAGAGGTTACCACCAAAGCTCCTTGACCCACCAAGGCCACAGAAGGATCCAAGTTCAGGATACTCATCCGCTGTGGAGACTGCAGGCAATGGAAAGTGTGGTCGTCTACTAGTCCACTCTCTTCAGTGTCAACGAAGGTCTGGGTTGTGTGAGGATCCAAGAAAATGAGCTCGTCACCTGTTTTATGAAGGCACTGTTACTCTTTGAAGAAGCACTGGTCCTGGCCCCACTGCTGTCCTAAGGACAACCTCCCCCACCGACCCCCAGTTCTCCGAACCCCTTCCCTTTCAACAGTGAGAATGGGATGACAGGAAGCCCAAAGCCACGGTGAGCATGCTTGAGAGAAACCGCGTGTGCCAAAATCTAATTATTCAAAGAGAAATTTGACCTAACATCTCCTCTATATCCAAGTCCCCAGATGAAAAGGGATAGGTTTGGAAAAGGTGGGGATGACAGAACACAGGACAGCATGGTATGGCAGGCTCTGTGAGCAGCAGTTGCAAAGAGAATCCCTAAAGCTGTGCGCTCTAATACCACTAGGGGGCGATCTACATCTTTCAGCGTTGGAAAACATCTTGAGACAGACCACTGATTCTCAGATCCAGATTCAGAGATCATCTCTAGAAATGGAAAAGGCCTTGGCCTCCAACGGATATTCTACCTGCACGCAACAGGGATGCTAACCTCTGTGGATCAGAACCCAATGAGCTGACACCGGCTCACTGATTAACAATTAGCTAGTGGGTTAGTCATTGTGAGCAAGCTTGTTAGTTCCCATCAGAAAACACAACCTCTGTCACGTAAACTTCAGTATAGATGAACTTCACTGGAAAAAACTACTTGGGATGACTAGCTGACGTGTGTGTGTGTGTGTGTGTGTGTGTGTGTGTGTGTGTGTGTGTCTGATCAAACTCAAGACTTTGTGTATATTATGCAAACATTCTAACCCTGGGCCAAAACTCAAGTCCAAGATGACTGAGTTTCACATGTAAGAGGAAAGTCATGCTTCAGTAAACTGCAAACGCTCAACGTCAACAACTGTGGAGGAGATCTGAATGATAAAACATCCTGATCTAATGGTTAAAGGGCAGACAGTTCCTTTGTTGCAAAATAGACATAAATGCCTCAAGAAGCACCTGATCTCCCTGTCCAGCCCCAAGGCCACCTGGATCTCTATGACCTCAGCCGTCAGGTGATAAAAGATTATTTACTGGCAGCAAGAAAATATCCCCTAAGACTTTGGAATTTCATGCAGGGGGCACATCTATGTGATTCTACTGGCAAAGACTATGTTGCCGATGCCTGGTGCAAAGTGTAACTCTTCTGTCTCAGAGATAAAGACAAACTGCTTACCTCTTCCCCCTTTCAAACACTGTTGTTTTCCATGGCTGTCATGGGGCCTGTTCTAGTATCTTACATATCCGTAAGAACCAGAAAGGTTCACCTTTGTGAAATGTATGCAATACAATACCCATCATAAAGACATTTTAATTATCTCACTTTGAACCAGACAATGTAGCTAAGAAGCACAGAAGTCAGCATCTCTATAGAATTTACCACATGAAAGTCAATGTATAAATTCCTCACTAGACCACGGTGGGTGAGAACAGTAGCACAATAGCCTCAGATCACACCAAAGACCAACAAGCCAAGATGTGCAGCATGAAGCCTAGGACCTCACAATAAAGGGAATTGGAAAGGGAAGTTGGAGACATAGAAAGAGAAATCCCAAGGGGGTAGAACCCACCCGCCCACCAGAGTACTTTAAGTTGAAAGTGTTGGGAATGATAACAGCTTGTCAGAGTATAGACATGACCTTTCCCCAGCTGGGGAGGGGACTGCACGGGTAGGCTCCTTTTTCTGAGAGTGCTCAGAAGAGATACAGCAGAAGACATGATGTCCAAAAGTTGACGTTGAGACTAAGGGTCTCTGCTGAGGTTTGTGGAGAAGAGGCAGGCTAGTCAGCCATCTGCATAGACCATAGCTAGTGCTGTAGCTCTCTCTACATGGCAACCTGTACCCAAGAGTAGAACACAAACAGCCCCTTCCTTCTGAGCAAGCAAAATCCGACAGCCAGAGGATCAACATGGCCAGAGCCTCCCACATCTAGACCTTCTCCAGCTGCCCACTTGGCAGGAGGGCCTTAGGAAAAATATCGGGGTGGAGGATGAAACCTGGCTTCCACTTCTGTTACCTGAGTGACATTGGGAAAATGATCTTTCAATCTTCATTTCACCATTGTAAAATGAAAAATAGCCTCTGTCTCTGCCCTGTCTCTGCCTCTGCCTCTGTCTCTGCCCCTTTGGCTCCCTGTCTCTCTGCCATCCCTCTGTCTCCTCTGCCATCTGCCTCTGCCCTGCCTCCCTCTTTCCCTGCCTCTCTGCTCTCTGTCCCTAATGACTATTGGAAAGTATGCCCTGCATCTGTCCCCTGCCCTCTGTCCCTCTGGCCTCTCTGATCCATGGTTAGCCTCCTAGCCATGGGAAACCCTGGTTCTGCCTTGCCTCTAGGTTGCATATTTTTTCTCACTTTTTCCTGACAGGAACTCCAAAGCTTAGACAAAGAGGAGCATCTGAATGTACATCGTGCCCAATACTGGGGTTTGTACTTAGAAAAAGAATTAAGTGGTACTGTGAGCTCCAGCTTCCCATTAAGTTGTATTATTAAGGCTGCGCCAATAGATGGCAGCATTACAGAAACAGAGGCAGCTGTGTTGCAAGCTCCACAGAAGGACTGAACCGAAGAATAAGGAAAGACAGGGGTGTTGGCCCTCCCTCTGAGTTTACTCTGCACTTTGAACCTTACTCTGCCCTCTAACTTGTTCTGCCCCTGTTCCCCTGCCCTCTGCCCCTGCCCCTCTGCCCCCCTGTCTCTGCCTGAGTTTCTGTTTTGTTTTTTGTCTCCCCCTCCAGCCCTCTCCCCCCTGCTAGCTGTCCACTGTCTCTTTTGCCTTGTTGCTGGCCTCTGCCTCTCCCCTGCTGCCTCTGGGAGATGATCTCCTCTACACTGTTCTCTGCCTCCTCTCCCCCTGCCCCTGCATCTGCCCCTGCCCTCTGTCCTACTCTGTCCCCTTGTGAGCCATCTGCCCTGCCTGAGTCTCTCTGACTATGCCTCAGTGTCTGCCTCCTCTCCACTGCTCTGCCCATGCCCCTGCCTCTGCCTCTTCACTTCCTCTCCTGCCCCTCCATCCTTCCCTCTGCCCTGTCCCTCCGTCCTGCCTGTCCTGGTTCACCCCAGCCCTCTCTGGCTCTGCCTCCGCAGCCTTGAAAACCTCCTCAAATCTCAGGTCCCCTGCCCCTGCCACCCCCTGTCCTCAAGTCCCTGCCCTGACTCCGTCCTCTGCCCCCCATCTGTCCCTTCTGGACCAGCCCTGCCTCCCTCTGCCCTGTCTCTGGCTTTTAATGTCTCTGCTCCCACTACTGATAAGGTGAGATTTCTGCCTTACAGCCCCTGCCCTCTGCCCTCTCCTGCCTTAGGAGGTCTGCCCTGTTCAGCTGCTGTTTTGCCTCTTGTTTTCATTTTTGCCTTCTGTTCTGGTTTAGAGACAGATCTCTGCCCCTGCCCTGACAAGACTGGAATTCACTATGCCTCTCTGAGCCTAAACTCTGCCAATTGCCTCTGCCTCTCTGCCTCTCCCTCTCTGTCTCTCCCTCTCTGCCTCTGTCTCTCAGTCTCTCTCTGAGTCTGTCTCTATGCCTCTCTCTGCCTCTCTGTCTCTGCCTCTGCCTCTGTCTCTCTGTCTCTGTCTCTGTCTCTGCCTCTGTCTCTGCCTCTGCCTCTCTGCCTCTCTGCCTCTCTGCCCTCTCTCTGCCCCTCTCTGCCTCTGCCCTGCCTCTGCCCCTGCCTCTGCCTCTGCTGCCTCTCCCTCCCCATGTCTGCCTCTCTGCCTCTGCCCTCCTGCCTCTCTGCCCCTCTGCCCCTGCCTCTCTGCCTCTCTGCTGCCTCTCTGCCCTCTGCCTCTGTCCCTGCCCTCCCTGCCCTCTCTGCCCTCTGCTTCCTTGTCTTCTGCTCTGCTCTCTGCCCCCTGCCTCTGCCGCCTGCCTCTCTGCCCCTCTCTGCCTCTGCCCCTCCTCTGCCTCCTGCCCCTGCCCCTCTGCCTCTCTGCCCCCTGCCTCTGCCTCTGTGCCTCTGCCTCTGCCTCTGCTTCTCTTCTCTGCCTCTCTGCCTCTCTGCCTCACTGCCTCTCTGCCTCTCTGCCCCTGCCTCTGCCTGCCTCTCCTCTGCCTCTGCCTGCTCTGCCTCTGCCTCTGCCCTCTCTGCCCCTGCCCTCTGCCCTCTTGCCTCTGCCTCCGCCTCTGCCCTCCTGCCTCTGCCTCTGCCTCTGCCTCTGCCTCTCTGCCTCTCTGCCTCTGCCTCTCTGCCCCTCTCTGCCTCTCTCTGCCTCCCTCTGCCCATCTCTGCCTCTCTGCCCCTGCCCCTCTCACCTCTGCCTCTGCCCTCCCCCCTGCCCCTCTGCCTCTCTGCCTCCCTCTGCCTCCCCTCTCTGTCTCTCTGCCCCCTCTGTCCCTGCCCCTCTCCCCCTCTGCCTCTGTCTCTGCCTCTCTGCCTCTGCCTCTGCCTCTCTGCCCATCCCTCTCTGCTCCCCTTTCCGCCCTCCCCCCCCCTCCTCTTTTTCTCCCTCTCTGCCTCTCTGCCTCTCTGCCCCTCTGCCTCTCTGCCTCTCCGCCTCTCCGCTTCTCTGCCCCTCTCTGCCCCTCTGCCCCTGCATCTGTCCCTGCCCCTCTGCCCCTCTGCCTCTCTCCCCCTCTCTGTCTCTCTGAGTCTGACTCTTCGCCTGCCTCTGCCTCTATGCCTCTGTCTCTCTGCCTCTGCCTCTGCCACTGCCTCTCTGCCTCTGTCTCTCTGCCTCTGCCTCTCTGCCTCTGCCTCTGCCTCTCTGCCTCTCTGCCTCTGCCTCCTCTGCCTCTGCCTCTGCCTCTCTGCCTCTCTGCCTCTCTGCCTCTCTGCCTCTCTGCCTCTCTGCTTCTCTGCCTCTCTCTGCCTCTCTGCCTCTCTCTCCCTCTCTGCCTCTCTCTGCCCCTCTGCCTCTGCCTCTGCCTCTCTGCCTCTCTGCCTCTCTGCCTCTGCCTCTCTGCCTCTCTGCCTCTCTGCCTCTGCCTCTCTCTCTGTCTCCCTCTCTGTCTCTCTGTCAGCTCTCTACCTCTGCCTCTCTGCCTCTCTGCCTCTCTGCCTCTCTGCCTCTCTCCTCCCTCTCTGCCCCTCTGCCTCCCTCTCTGCCTCTGCCTCTGCTTCTCGCTCTGCCCCTGCCTCTCCCTCTGCCCCTGCCCCTGCCTTTGTCCATGCCCCTGCCCCTGCACCTGCCCCTGCCACTTCCCCTGCCCTTTCCTCTGCCTCTGCCTCTGCCTCTGCATCTGCCTCTGCCTCTGCCTCTGAATCTGCCTCTGCCTCTGCCTCTGCCTCTGCCCCTCTGCCCCTCTGCCTCTCTGCCTCTCCCTCTGCCTCTGCCTCTGTCTCTGCCTCTCTCTGCCTCTGCCTCTGCCTCTGCCTCTGCCTCTCTGCTCTGCCTCTGCCTCTCTGCCTCTCTGCCTCTCCCTCTGCCTCTGCCTCTGCCTCTCCCTCTGCCTCTCTCCCTCCCCCTCTGCCTCTCTCCCCCTCCCTCTGCCCTCTGCCCCTCTGCCTCTCTGCCTCTGCCTCTGTACCTCTGCCTCTCTGCCTCTCTGCCCCTGCCTCTCCCTGCCTCTCTGCCCCTCTGCCTCTGCCTCTCTCTCTCTGCCTCTCTGACCTCTGCCTCTCTGCCTCTCTGCCTCTCTGCCTCTCTGCCTCTCCCTCTCTGCCTCTCTGCCTCTCTCTCTCTCTGCCTCTCTCTCTCTCCTCTCTCTCTCTCCCTCTCTCTCCCTCTCCTCTCTGCCTCTCTCTCTCTCTCCTCTGTCTGCCTCTGCCTCTGCCTCTCTGCCTCTCTGCCTCTCTCTGCCTCTGCCTCTCTGCCTCTGCCTCTCTGCCTCTCTGCCTCTCTGCCTCTCTGCCTCTCTGCCTCTCTGCCTCTCTGCCTCTCTGCCTCTCTGCCTCTCTGCCCCTCTGCCTCTCCTCCTGCCCTCTGCCCTCTCTGCCTCCCCTCTGCCTCCTCTGCCTCTCTGCCTCTGCCCCTCTGCCTCCCTCTGCCCCTGCCTGCCCTCTGCCTCTCTGCCCCTCTGCCTCTCTGCCCTGCCTCTCCCCTCTGCCTCTCTGCCTCTCTGCCCTCTGCCTCTGCCTCTGCCCTCTGCCTCTGCCTCTGCCCTCTGCCTCTGCCTCTGCCTCTCTGCCTCTCTCTGCCTCTCTGCCTCTCCTCTCTGCCTCTCTGCCTCTCTGCCTCTCTGCCTCTGGCTCTCCCTCTCTGCCTCTGCCTCTCTGCCTCTCTGCCCCTCTGCCTCTCTCTGCCTCTCTGCCTCTCTGCCTGTCTCTGTTTCTGCCTGCCACTCGGCCTCTCTCTGTCCTCTACCTCTGCCTCTCTGCCTCTGCCTCTCTGCCTCTGCCTCTCCTCTCTGCCTCTGCTCTCTGCCTCCCCTCTCCTCTGCCTCTCTGCCTCTCTGCCTCTCCCTCTCTGCCTCTGCCTCTCCCTCTGCCTCTCTCTCTCTGCCTCTCTGCCTCTGCCTCTGTCTCTGTCTCGCTCTCTGCCTCTGCCTCTCCTCTCTCTCTGTCTCTGCCTCTCTGCTCTCTGCCTCTGCCTCTCTGCCTCTGCCTCTCTGCCTCTGCCTCTGCCTCTCTGTCTCTGCCTCTGCCTCTCTGCCTCTGCCTCTCTGTGCTCTCTCTGCCTCTCTCTGCCTCTCTGCCTCTGCCTCTGCCTCTGCCTCTCTCTGTCTCTCTGCCTCTGCCTCTGCCTCTGCCTCTGCCTCTGTCTCTGCCTCTGCCTCTGCCTCTGCCTCTCTGCCTCTCTGCCTCTGCCTCTGCCTCTGCCTCTGCCTCTGCTCTGCCTCT
This sequence comes from Rattus rattus, assembly GCF_011064425.1. NCBI lineage: Eukaryota > Metazoa > Chordata > Mammalia > Rodentia > Muridae > Rattus > Rattus rattus. The sequence continues at coordinate 93,931,108 of NC_046172.1, forward strand.
GCCTCTGCCTCTCTGCCTCTGCCTCTCTCCTCTGCCTCTGCCTCTCCCTCTCTGCCTCTGCCTCTGTCTCTGCCTCTGCCTCTGCCTCTGCCTCTCTGCCTCTCTGCCTCTGCCCCTCTGCCTCTCTCTCTGCCTCTCTCTGCCTCTCTGCCCCTCTGCCCCTCTGCCCCTCTGCCTCTCTGCCTCTGCCTCTCTGCCTCTCTGCCTCTCTGCCTCTCCCTCTGCCTCTCTGCCTCTCTGCCTGCCCCTCTGCCTCTCTGCCTCTGCCTCTGTGCCTCTGCCTCTCTGCCTCTCTGCCTCTGCCTCTGCCTCTCTGCCTCTCTGCCTCTCTGCCTCTCCTCTGCCTCTGCCTCTCTGCCTCTGCCTCTGCCTCTCTGCCTCTGCCTCTGCGACTGCGTCTCTGCCTCTCTACCTCTGCCTCTCTGCCTCTGATGCCTCTCTGCCTCTCTGCCTCTGCCTCTGCCTCCTGCCTCTGCCTCTGCCTCTGCCTCTGCCTCTGCCTCTGCCTCCTCTGCCCCCCTACCATTGAGATCCAATGAATAAGAAGTGAAATCAGAAAGTCTGTTCCTTAATATAATGTTGTGCTTCCCAGACCTGGGGTGTGCAATATAAGGGGTGCCTCACAGATTTCTGAGGTGCTTTTCACTGTATTCATGAAAAAATTTGGCCTTTTAACTGTAGTAATGTCTTTAGCAAGTAGCTTCTGGGCCATACACACTGTCTCCTAATGCATTTCTTGCTCAAGCCACAATTCTCTTAAGTCTTCATGCTCTGCTTCCTTTAGCTCTAAAACCATGCTGAATGCTGTCTAAAGCACCCACAAAATCTTTTGTATAGTTTTTATAAACATTTCTTTTTCCAGGTATAATAATCATCACTTTGAAATTCAATCCTCTATAAAACTCTAAGATAGGGCTATAGCTCACTAAAGTTCTTTGCAATGGTTTACAAAGGTAGCCTTTACCCCAATTCTAATAGGATCCCCATTTGCATCAGAGTAGATTCCCTGGACTCTCCATCCTGTGAGACATCATGAAAATTGAGTATAACATTGTTTCCAGCATTCTATACATTTTCTAACCAGCTCCTTTGAACAACTTCAACCACTGCTTATTACCCAATTCTAAAGGAGCTTCCATGTTTTCAGATAGTTACAGCAATTACTTGATTCTCAGTGCCAATTCTCTGTTTTAAGTCTATATTTGTATTTCTGTAACAAAATATCAATTCTGAAACTTCAGAAGAAAACTTTAAATTAGATAAATCTTGGAAACTGAAAGTCCGAGATTAGGGAGCTCAATTAAATAGCCACAGGTAAGGGCTTCATATTGATGGCATCACCATTGGAAGGTAGAGAGGTAGAAGAGAATACATGGAGGAACAAGAAGTAGCTGAGCTTTCTCTTTTATAACACTGCACTCTCATGTAACTAGCCAGTGTCCCCATTAAAAAGGCCATAATCCTCTCTAAGAGTGCTGTTTTCAATGATGTAAGTACTTTCAGATAGGTCACACTTCCTAGATGTTCCACTACCTCCAAAGGAAGCCACAACAGGTACTAAGCAAGCACCCAGTACATCTAAAATCCAGGGATCTTGAGCTCTCACCATGTACAAAATAAACTCCAAGTGCATTCAGGGTGAAGAGGTAAGCTCCACAGTACAAAGCCAGTACAGAAAACACAGTGAAAAGCTGCCGTAGAGTTAGTTTGTGCAATAACATTTAACATAACCTCAAAAGCGTGGGCAACTAAGGTGAGAATAGACAAAATGAGATTCCCTCAAAACAAAAGTCATACAAAAAATTCATTCAGTGAAGAAATAGTGTACGAAATGGGGCAAGGGGAGTAAGTTGTAAAAGTACTAAGGGGTTAATATGCAAAATATATGAGAAACTCAATTAACTCAGTTGCAAAAAACACCAAGAACTTGAAAAGGCATCTCTAAATAATGGTCAACACATATATAGATAAATGATTGATATCACTAACCTTCAGAGATTCAACTGAAAACCATGAAAAGATTGTATCTCACTCAGTCCTGCTATAATGACAAGTGCTGATATATTGTCAGTGGGAATGTAAACCGGTATAACTACAGAAAACACTATAGAGGTTCCTTAAAGGCTGAAAAATAGAACTGCCACATGATCCACCTAGACCTCTGCTAGGTACATACATAAAATACTGTAACATTTCAATGCAGTAGAATATTATTCTTTAATAAAGAGAAATAAATGAGCTGCCAATCCATTAAAAGACCCTGAAGGACCTTAAACCCATATTTACAAGTGAAACTAAAAATAAAAAATTACAAAGTAAATGAAACTAGCGTGTCAAACTTATCCTATGTCCACAGTAACTGCATTCACACTAAACAAAAAATGGAATGAGCCTAAGTGTTCATAAACAGATGAACAGATAATCTATCTAAAACCTAAATCAAAGAAATAAAATCTAATTATAAAGAATTCTACAACAAAATGAACAAAGTCATTTTGAAATAGAGGCAAAGACTTTTTATAGTAAGGATAACCAGAGTTCATTGTAAAGAGAAGGGGAGTATACTCTACAGGACTGAGAATAAACAACAGCCAAGAGGAACATCATATAAGGCACAAATGCCTTAAAGCCAAAAGGTAACCATCATAATACAAGACACACTAAGAAATGAAATTACAAACCAAAGAAGAAAAAAAATCTTAAATTATGCATCTTTTAAAGGGTTTGTCACATGAGCACTCGTGTATGTATGTACATTTATATATATTAATATAATATTAATTAATATATAATATATTAATATATTATTTTATATTATATTAATAATATAAAATAATATTAAAATATTATATATACAGTAATAATGTAAATATTCCAAACATTAATGTGCCAATAAATGGACATTTCTTCAAAGAAAGTATTCATATGGCTGAGAAATACAAGAAAGGATATTCAATAACTAGTCATAAGGAAGCAAGGAACTACATGAGCTACAACTACACATCCTCTAGAAAGACTTAACAAACGAAGATGTAAGGTTAATAGACAACAGACAAATGCTTTCTAATATACTAATAAAATAACAACAATAATTGCAATAGAAGAAGGAGGAGGAGGTGGAGGAGGAAGACTACAAGGACATTGAGATGGCTCAGTGGCACATGGCCTCCAGAACCACATTGTGTAAGAGAACAAGTTCCTTCCAAGTTGCCCTATGACCTCCACATGTAGGCACTGTAGCATGTGTGCCCCCCACACTCATAAATACACACACACACACACATATGTATATATATACATATATATATGTATATATATACATATATATGTACAGAGACAGGTAAAAACAATATTTTTCATGTATATGCTTGCTACTTTTTTGCAAAGGTGGTATAGTAGATAAGACATAAAATGAAGAAACTTTTTCCAGTTTCTATTTTTCTCCCTCATACTCTGTTATGACATTAAGGAGAAACAATTACAACATTGTTACAAGTATGTTATCATAGATAACAGAATTCTTTGTCACTTTTTATTTTTGAAATTGTAATTTAATTACAATGTTTCCCCTTCATTGTTTCTCCCTCCAAACCTTTCCATATAGCTCCACCCACTGTCCTTCAGAATCACGGCATATATTTTTCACTAATTATTATTAAACACATATATATTTTTAAGTTCTTAAGGTACATGGGTAGATCCTGTCTTTATAAAAGGGACAAAAGAACTAAATACACACATTACCAAAACTCTTAACAATGACAAAAATACGTTGGGTGCAATGTTAATTAGGGGCTTGCAAAGCAAAACACTGAAATGATACTAAAGATCTATCAGAATGACTGCAGTCCAAGATGCTGCAATATCAAATGCTAGCAAAAAATAGAGCAACAGCTGCTGCTGCCAGGAATGCCAAAGTAGCTAGCCACCAAGAATGCAATAGTAGCTAGCCACCTTGTAAAACTGTCAATCTTAGAAATAAAGAAATTTGATTAGTGGGTTGAAGAAAAAAAAAGACTGTCAATCTTTCCATGTAATCTCACAGTTGAACTCTTTCAATTCACCCACTGAGTTCAAAATCCTAAATATAAATGTTAGTGACGGCTTTATTCTTAACTGTCAAAACATGGAAACAACCAAAATGTCCTTCTATAGGTGAACAGTGTTTTAAATACTGTAACATTCCAATGCAGTAGAGTATTATTCTTTAATAAAGACAAATAAATGAGCTACCAAGCCATTAAAAGAAACTGAGGAACCTTAAATCCATACTGACAAGTGAAAATAAAAATTGAAAAAGGCAAAAGTATACAGTGAATAAAGTGACAAATGTCTCATGTCATATTTTCTGTTACATGCAGAATAAAATTCAACAACATGAGAGTAAAATGGGAAGAGTTGTCCAGCTACATGAGGGAAGAGGACAAGAGAAGATAAAATGTCAAAATGAAACTCATTTTATATAAAATATACTGATAAAAACAAAAAGTTCTGAAAAAACTAATAACATGACACTAACCAAGTATATTATATTTATGTATTTAGGAATATAAATGTATGTATGTGTATGTAAGTAACAGAATTAATGAAAAAGACCATGCATTTTAAAGAAAAAAAAGGAATGTATAAGAGGCATTGGAGGCAAAAGGGAAAATGTAATTATATCATAATCTTTAAAAAATACAGATAAAAACAAAAGATCAATGATGAGTATAGGTTTGGATTGCTGAGAGCAATGACTAGGTCAGTCACAGGGAATTGTAAAGCTATTCAGTAAAATAATACAGTGGTGACTATATGGCATTATACATGCTAAAACTCACATTTAACTGCAGGAAATAGACTCACCCCAATGCCCACCATGAATTTTGGTTAGTAAGAATGTATCAGTCCATCAGCTGTAATAAATATAGCACATGCAGTTCCAGGACAGCAAGGGTTACACAGAGACCCTGTCTAAAAAGGAATTTAAAATGCTAACATGTTTGATTTTCAAATACAAAGATAAACTTCTCAGCCATGACTTCATAACAAATTTGAACAAAGTGAGAAATAGAAGTTAAATAATTAATATCAAATTCTCTGTAGACAAGCCATACTCAGCTAAGTGCAACAATAGTAGAGAGTTCTCCTCTGCAAAGTTAAAGGTATGAGTCTTTTATATACTCAAGTAAACACATTGGGGCTCAGTGATCCTATGGTTATAATAAGTAGAAAAGCTGAGGTGATCAGAATTATTTAAAAGCTTCAAAGTTTAAATGATATTTTAATAATATTTGAACTTTATAACTAGGACAAAAAGAGACAGACCACAGAAATGGAGAGTAGATAAATTCCCCCAAAGAACATACTATATATAACAATTTAGATATATTACGCAACAGTGGGAAAGAATGAATTATTCAATATTTGCTGCTGTGAAACAACTGAAGGGAAAACAATTTAGAAAATTACCTCACACCATACTGCAACATAAATTTCTGAGGGATTAAGCAGAAGCAATGAAAACTAAACAAAATCTATTCAACACTTATTAAATTTTCAATGAAGAGCTGCAACATAATTCATGAGAAGAAATTACAAATCAAGCGATGGATATAATCATGTACAAATTAAGATTGCTGTGTGTAAAAGTTCTTTTAAAATGAAGACAGGCAAAAATATTTTCATAGTGGTGAAAATGGCCTAATGTCTACTAAATACAATAAAATAAATAAAAATCATTTAAATTCTCAACAGGAACAACATACACAAAAAGGAAACAAAGAAATATAAGAGGTATTCACATACACTATTTTAAGAATAATCATTAAAGCAACTATTTTGCCTGTCAGGTTAGCAAAAATATATATGGTGCAGCTGCATGAGCAGACACTGCCCATCTTATACAGCACATCAAGTGATTTTAAAAGTTAGCACCCATAGGCCCACCAATGCCTCTTCACTCATTTCAATAATTCATTTTAAAAATTATTATATAAAATTAGTAGATATTAAAGGATATAATAATGAGCAAAATAGGGGGAAATCCTCTCCATACTTTCTAAGGTAAAGGTCTAATATGGAATCTAGTCGGGTGATGATGCAAATCAAAGAAAAGAAAAGAACAGGGGTACAGATTGCAGGAGATGAGTTTGCAGTTTGTTTGGTTTTTTCTTTTGTTTTGTTTTGTTTTGTTTTCCCTAAGATTATTATAGAGGACTTCAGTGCAGTAGCATTTGAGTGGAGCCCTTAAAGAGGTAAAGTTCAAAGAACAATGATGTATAATATGCATAAGATATATGCAGAGCTACTCACAATTGAAAACAATTTCAACAGTCAATATTGGGCTGTCAGATAATGATGCCATAAAATTATGCAGCTGTTAAAAATTCTTGAAAGCTGCTTAATGAATTGAAAAGTCTCAGAATGTAGTATTAATGAAAAATAGTTATGACACACACAAACATACACATATGCTCATGCGCGCACACACACAACACTAATGGTCTTGTAAACACAGAAACACATCTGGAAGGAAGCATTTCAAGTTCTTTCAGGAGTTGTATCTTTAGACACAATTTCTAATTTTTCTATAATGAGGTTATTTGGTTTTTATATCATGAAAAAATAAAGGTATATATTGCAGTCTTGAAGTAGACTGAAAGTAGACTTTTAAAATTAAAGTTCTGGGAAATACTGCATAAGGGAATAAGTTCAGGATTAGCCATCACCCATTCGACAATCATGCTAATCTACTAGCCATATGACCTATGTGGACAACATTAGGAAAATGGTTTTCTGGACACACAGGACAGTTGTACATAGGAAGTCATAGCTGACAGGCAGTCAGCTTTCTCTAAAGTCAGTTACCCAGGTAAAGCAACCACATATCTGGGCAGGCTTCAGTCCCAAGTAGTTGGCCAACCCAAACCAAACTTTTTGGTGGGAATGGAAAAAATAAACTCAAACTTGAAAGGATAGAGAGATGAGAGTAGAGAGGTTTGATATAGGAAAAATTGGGATGGATATGGTCAAAATATGTTATATTAAAGCCTCAAATAATCAACAAAAGTACATTTTTAAAGTTATTCTGAAAGTGAAGAACCTGATAGAGAAGATATTCAAAAATGTATACCATATGGCCTGCAAGACTGAGGCTATACAGAGTAAAGGAAAGGTACAAAAAAGACTAACTGGTCTTTCAAGGTGTAAATGGCTGTTATAGGAGAGGAATGGAAATCCATGGAGCAATGCCAATAGGTTAGATGTTAAAATGTGTTTCAGACCAAAATGAAGAATAACTTGAAGACAATAACATGTGCATAACAACATCAGGTACTGATTAACTCATCAGATAGTAGTAAACAGCCTGTCCTAGCAATATTCACACTGAAAGCAGGTGACCATATACACTGAGTGATGACTGTTATGGTCACTTGCATAATTCTGTCTGCAAGCACCTCCCTTCCCTTCACAAGAATCCATATAATACTCATTTCTTTCAAGAAAGCATTTCCAAACTGAAAATCAACCCTCTAAATACGCAGCCTGGTGATTTTTATTCTTCTTTCTATGGATACTGGGGAGACATACTGTGTATAGATTTCAATACCTTTTAAATCATGTTTCAAGTATAAAGCATGTTTTTCTATTACTACACAGCATTTACCCCTAGGAAGAACATGCCTGAGCCATTGCATTTCAGCATACAAGATAACCACCTCTTCTGCTTCACAGTGGCCTGTGCCATTTTACTCAGTGTCTTTCACAGCTTTCAAAATGCCCATAATGGAAATAGCACCTAATAGCAGCTTTACTCCAGATCTTAAGAGAAAGTTCCTTCAGCTCTCAGGACAGTCACAATTTCAAACATCTGGAGAATACAACAACAAAGAGTCCTCCCCTATGGTGTCTTGCAAAGCCTCAAAGCACTCTGTTAAAATGTTCATTGTTAGTTCAGTAAGTGGCTAAACTTGAAACATATGCACAAGTGGTTAGAACATATTATTCTATAAAGCACTATAGAACCTCATAGCTAGGTCTAGTCCAACCTCCACCCCCCATCCCACAACTATCAAAATTGAGGCTCACACAAGTCATAAAAAACTAAGTCAGTGTCCAATTCAAGAATAAATTATAAAATTAAGCTATCACAATCCATATAGGGAGAGGTTTTTTTTTAGTATATGATTATTTGCAAAAAAAAATGTTTTCTTTGTCAGGCGCCTTTTACTATAAATTGTTGACCATACAAAGTCTTGGATCTGAAAAGGGTCCTGGTGCAATGAGAGTATAAGTTAAGCTAATTCATATCATCTGATTTTAAAGTAAGATTACACTCCTTTGGACCTAAGCCTGGAGGGGATCATTCTTTTTCCCTACTATTGCAGTATTAGCACCTGCAAGATATCTACAAAATGGTTATGTATCATCCAACTTCAATGTTAGTAAGCACTGTGAGCTTCAGGGTGAGAAGGACTCAACACAAAATTGAGTACTGTTTGTTGGTACTCAACTCTCCTGTAAAATGCAACGCTGATCACATCTTTCCTCTTAGAACAGTACATTCTCCTCCCCATCTAAACCTCTTTGCTAGCATTTACATGGGTTTATCTCCTTCTCTTATAACCTAAATATATTCACCAAAATACCACAGTTGTATCTCTTTTCTTATTTCAAAACTTGAGAGACACTAGCGTCTCCACATGGCTTCTTTGCTGAGCTCCAAGCCCACATTTCAGCTACACTCAGTAGCTCGTCTGAGATTCAGCAATAGCATTACTATCTGTGTGAGTTCAAACAAATCAAACCACTCAGCCTGTCCAGATCAGATTGCTCACAATTAGTGAGAGCTATGCTATCTCTTTTGCATATAAATCTTTTTTTCCAAGCTGGCCTTCAATTGCTTATAGTCAAGATCCCCACCTATTTGCCAAACATTTCTTATACATATGTTATTTCATCATATACAAGTGGCCATCCCCAAGCACTATTGTCTAAAGTCTGTCTAATCTTAAATGCACAATTTAAAAATCCACTTCCAGGAGTTGTCTGTGTTCCCTTTGAAGCCCTTTGCATCTCTAATGGCTTTGGATCTTACATTCCTACTACATGCATTGCTTGCATATTTCTTCCCTTCCTATTTTACTGTCATCTCAGACCACAGAGACTAGTCTAACCCATACTGTGTCTCCCATATTTTCTTTGGACTATTTTAAACACATAGTAAGCCTATATCAAATGGAGCCAGCTTAGACTATGTCAATTACCCTACTTAAAAACCCTTTTCTCAGGCCAAATATTTAATCCAAAGATTAAAATTCCTTCAAAAGACCATGTATGTCTCCTCTCAGGTGTCAATATATACTTTCCCTCTTACCCTCTCTTCCTCTCTCCCTTTCTCCATCCTTACCCCCTTCTCGGTCCGTAGACAAAACTGCTACACCACTTCTATCCTAATTCCTATGCTTTTCTACGTATCTTCAATATCTCCTCCTTATGGAAATAATAAGTTTGCTATGTCCACAAGCTTTGCTTAAACCCCAAGTTCTCTATTAGATATTCTCCCCATACTTAGGCTTCACAGTGTTCAGCACTAACTAAAATGGCTTGGTTGTGTGAATATCTGATCACCAGCCTCTTCCCCATTAATGACAAACCTCAAGCAGGCAGAGAACATGTCTCTTTTGTTCACCTTTATTATCCTCTTCATAGTGCCTAACTACATAACCAAATTCACTGATAGTGAAAATAAATACCTGAATTAAGTTTAATGAACACCACGCTAGAACTTTGCTACTTCGACTGTGATCAGTGAAACAGTCTAAGGATCACCAGGCTGTGTATTTAACTATTCCAGCCCCACTCTAAAATCCCAGATTAGAATTAGCATTATAGAATTATCCCAGTGGACATCACTTTACATTATTGTATATTAAAGTCTGAGAAGCACTGCCCCTGGATGGCTTCTGGAAACCTTTACACCACTGAAACTTTATAAACTTCAGACCAAGACCTTTCAAATGTGAAATTCTCTGAGGGTGAATTTATTACTGCACCAAATTATTTTGTAAATGGAAAAACTAAGAGTCTTGAAGGGGAAGTCATGTGTCCAAGAGAACTGGCAAATCACCAGAGGCAGGAATAGAACCCAAGTTCGTAAACAGTGCTCTGCCCTGGCATGATTTATTCCTTTTCTTTCTGGTCATACTGGATCCCTTTGGTGACATTCTAACAGTTTTTCTTCTAGCCTCCAAATCACGTATGGACTTGAAGTCACCACTATCCCAACTATCTCCTTACTAATATTTCTCTTAATCTTGACCTATTCTCCACATCTTTTCTCTAGCTATTATGTTGACCTTTGGCTGTTTTAGAATGACTAGCCCCAAAGGGCCCATGGTCTTTAGAAATACAAAAGAGAACTTTGTTTGCAGCAGTCCAGACAACAGCAGTGAGCTAGTCCTTCCAAAGATCAGATCTTGTACTATCAGCATTTCTTGAGAAAGCTCTGGAATGTGAGTCTGAAGCTGACAAACAAATGGGCTATTATGCCACATGAATAAAAAGTCTAGTTTCCAGAAGTCAACCCTGATTCTTTAATTTGTATAGTATCATTAGACCCACTATTTGAGGAAAAGACATGACCACCATCTTCAACTAGGTGAAGAAAAATTATTTAAAATTAGCAAGTTTCTTCCAGACATTTCCAAAGAGCCAATGAACAATAATTTTTTTCTAAAATTTCTGACGTAGTTGTTCAAAAACTATGAAGAACCACATAATGAGCTCTCTATCACTGTGGGGAATTTAAATAGACAGCAGTCAACAAATGGGGTGCTGAGGACAAACTCAAGCACTAGGTACAAATCAGTTTAATGGCTTTCAGGAAGCCTTCTAGTTGGAATGTTCTACAATTCACAAATGTTTAGCCAAGCTCTCAGAAAGTAACAGCAAGACCTATTTCTAAAAGATAGTCTGAAGGTACACACAAATTGGTTTTGGCTGTGACCATGAAAAAGTAAAAGTTTTTCTAGGCACCCTTTCCAAAACAGAAAGTCGGTTGGCCAAGATCAGTCTTCTAGGGTCCTTGATAAAGCCTGGGTCCCACATCACTCCCAGTTCCTATTGCTCTACACAAGGTCAAAGGTTGCTCCCCAAAGCCATGAGCTGCCATTCCTGCTGCTTCTGCACTTGCCAGCAGGGAGTCACTGGTGATCGAGGGGCCTGTGCTTTCATTTCCCAATGAAAGTGGCTGTGCTCTGTCATTTAACAAGCTTTTAACCTTGCCGTACCTCAGTTTCCTCATCAGTCAACCACAGATAATGACACATTGAACCCTCAGCCCAGATCAAAACACATTAAACACTCAAATGTTAGTGATTGGTACAGTTTGTTCAAAAAATAATTACCAGGTCCATGACAGTGTCACTAACTCCAGAGAGAGGCCTCTATCTAGTAACTAGATCCTGTTTCTTACAAGTTTAGGGATAATACAATAGTTTCAGCTAAGTCCTCTCATAGCTTCAAATCAACCAAAGTGGAGGAAACAACCCTTAATAATCCATACCATTCATAAAGGAAATCTTAGCTCCCCACCCTCTCCTCTCCTACCCAGCAACCCCTCCCACAGCCACAGGCAGGGGGGCAGCCTACTGGGAAGAAAGCTCTTCACAAACCATCAGGTGTTTCCATCCTCCTCCCAAGGACACTTCTGGACCTAAGAAAATGCCCATCTGTAGGGGATATGCAAAATCTGAATTCTTGGTCAAGGCTATCAGCACAGCTCTACCTGGGATTAGGGAGGTGGGCAGGCACTGGGGGCTTCCCTCACTGAAGCAATAAAAGCCTACCAAGTTTGTAGAACTGGGGCTCAACCCCACTGTGAGCCTCTCAAATGAAGGGGGAAGGGCTCCACCTGCTTGAAAGGAAGCAGTTATTTACAACTTTCTACTCACTTGCATCTGGGGACTGCAATAGGGAGAGGGAAGGGGCTGCACAGTCTCCTCCTTCCTTCTGATTTCCAGCAGCCAGACACAGCTGCAGAGAAAGAGTTAAGGAGGGAGCTCCAGCCATTACCCCATCCTCGGTGCCTAGGGCTTTCTGAGGGGTCATGACAGTGCTGTCTGCTCTGGCTAGGGGCCACACTGTAGCTTTCTGCAGCAGCTGTCGGGGCCCCCCAAGCAATTTGCAAGGTCAGTGCTGACCTGCTTCCAAAGAGGAACACAACAACCCACTGACAATGAAGCAAATCGCGCATACACCACCACATCGCAACCCCCCTTCTTCAAACCAGGTTTTACCCCAGCGCCTCCCAGCCCAGATGCCGCCTCTGGGCTTCCACCAGCCCCACTGGGGAACCCACGATAGCATCACAGCTGCAGAGCTTGTCTCGCCTCCCGACCAACCCAAGGAGACTCTCCTTAAGGGGGAAAGAGATGCTATCTGGAAAGGAGACCTGAGACTGGGGGGAGGGGGAAGAAGGAACATCTCTGTCTCTTACCGAGTGCCACAGTCACTTCCCCGAAGCAGAGAGGGAGAAAAGGATGAATGAACTGAAACAAGTTGGAGGCTAAGCCCTGATAGAGCGTGGCTTCTTTTCTTTCTCTAGATGTCTCTCCTAGTCCCTATCTCAGTCTTTCTCTCTGCTTTGCTAGCTAGCTAGCGCGCGCTCACGCTCTTCCCCTCTTCTCTTCCTCCCTCGCTTCCTCCCTTTCTCTCTCTCTCTCTCTCTCTCTCTCTCTCTCTCTCTCTCTCTCTCCTCCTCCCTTTCTCCCCTCTCTCCCTCCCCCTACCTTCGTCCCTACCTCCCTCTCTCCCCTCCCTCTTTCCTTCCCTCCCTCCCAACCTTCCTCCCCTCCTCCCCCCCAACCCCTTCCCTGGCTTTACCACTGCCTAGTGCTGAGCACGCGGCTAAGCTGGGGTTCTGAATACAGAGCTGCAAAGGCTTTAAATCTGTGGTTGTTTTACGAAAGACTAAAGTAGTATTTTATTCTTTGAGGTTTCCAGCAGAGAAATCTAGGGAAGCTCAGAGAGAAGGGGAGGAGCAGGGCAAGCAAAGGGGAGAAAAAAGGAGCAAAAGGCTAAGAGCAAATAGAAGATAAAGGAAGTATGGATTACCAAGCCGCTGTGAGATGCTTACTTCCCTCTTCAGGACCAAAGTGTGAGCTTCCTCCTTTTTTCTCTTTTCTCCCTTCCATCTCTATGGGCGTGCCTTCTAACCCAGGCTCCAAATAAAGGTTTGACAATCTTGCCTGCTCACGTTCCATCTCCAAGGATAATAATGAGCTCCTAAAAACTGTACATCAAAAAAGTTGTCATTCACACTCCACTAAGAAGAAACAGTTCAGCCATACTGATCCCCACCCCAGTAAAGTAGAAGTGTGGATCCAATTCAAAACTGTCAGCTCAGGCATTCTTCAAGGGAATCCAGGGCAAGAGCAGGTACATAGTGCTAGAGAAAGTATTTAAGCTCAAGAAAAAAAAAGACTGATCCAAAATATAAAGCAAGGTAGAAAAAAACAGTCTGAGTAAAGTAACCCAGCAATGTAACAGAGTGGAAAGAGACCGAAAGGAACTTAGGGGTGGAGGATGACTTTGAAAATAATTATTGCCCTGAGTGGGTAAGTCATTTCTTCAGAATCATCAACAACTAATTGAGAGGTGATGACGTATATTGTTTTAAAAGACCCTGATGTATCTAGCAATCTAAGACATAAAAACTACTTCCATTCCACTGTTGGGTTTTTGGTTTTTTGGTTTGGTTTGGTTTGGTTTTGGGGGGAATTTTTTTGGTCTTTTATTTTATTTTGTTTTTGTTGTTTTGCTTTTATTTTATTTTTATTTATATATTTCAGAAGCAACATGAATGTGTGTATGAGTGTAAATAATTACTGCTATCAAAAATCACTCTCTCTTTTTATTCAGAATGATTAGGCTAAAACCATTTCTTTTAAATTTTAAGTGTATGGTTGTTTTATCTGCATGTATGATTGCGTTCCACCAGTGTGCCTAGTGCCCAGAGAGACCAGAGAGGGTGGCAGATACCCTAGAACTAGAATTATAGACGTTTGTGACCTGTTCTGTGTGGCTGAGAATCAAACCTCAGCTCTCTGCAAGAGCAACAAGTACTTAACCACTGAACCATCTCTCTAGCCCTCTAAAAGCTTTTAAAATCAAACCTTCTGGCCTATTCAGTCAGAGAAACAAAGGACATCTGACTGAAAATCCATTAATCCTCAATATTGAAACATTAACTGAAACAGTAGGAATTTAAAGAATTTCATAGTGCTCCATTTTTATTTAAACTATAGTGCTATTGTCTTTGTATTAATTCCTGATAATGTCTACCTCTATCCACCAAAATACATAGAGCACAACTATACATTTTTGTTAAACTATCATCTGTAGATTGATTGTGTGGGGAAGGATAGACACATAGCTCGGAATTGTGGAGCTGAAGGAACACAAAGATAAGCAACATTATACAAAAACAAAATGACTGAAGGAAAAAAAAATACACACAAGATCATGGTGCATCAGTGATAGGCTTAAGACCAACGTCTAGACTGCTGACCCCAGGGTTAGCATGTTTGCCTTCCAAGAAAACACCTATGCAAGTGCCTTCTTATTTTCTATATGTAGACTTGTTTGCACAAATGTCCACCGAATGCAGTGGGTTAGTAACCCAATTTAAGAAAAAACACATAACTTTATGAGGATGAGGTATTAGTTTTCTAGAACTTTCATAGCAAATGGTCATCTTTTCAATAGTATAAAGCAACAGTAATTTATTCTGCCACTATTCTAAAGGCCAGAAGCCTAATTGGGATGTTACTAGACCCACACTCCCTCTACAGGCTCTTGGGGGGGAATTCCACTTTGCCTCTCCTAGCTTCTGTTGGATCTTGACATTCCTTGTCACACAGAAACATCACTCCAGTCACTACCTGTGCCTTTTGTGTGTGCAAATTTACCACTCTTTCCTTTACATTCACACTAAATCCAAGATGATCTCATCACTAACTTTTCATTTTTGTCCAAGATACTGAACAAACAAACAAACTAGATAATATTTTTGTAAAGATATCTTAATACAAATCATTTAGCTGAAAATAAGCTCAAAACAAATATTCTTCTCTATCCCATAAAATTCTATTAACCTATCTTCATTGTGAAAAATAATAGGCTTCTTTCTCTGTGATACTTTCATAAATGTACACCACCAGTATATTAATGTATTCATCTGTCATTACTCTGTCCGGTCTTTCCATCACTGATGCTATTTTTCATCTCAGATACTCCTTCTATTTTTATGACCTATATTTTTTAATCCAAATGGCACATATACGATAAAGCATGAGATACTTGTCATTTTTAGTATGCAAGCACTAAAACGATGAGCTCACCAAAAAAGAGAAAGAAATTAAACTAATAGAGAGCAAAAAGAAGCAGAAAGTACACTATCTTGCAGACAAACCATGTTATATGTCACAAAGAACATAATAAGTATCAAGCAAGTATAAAGAAAGTGAAAGCTGACACATGGAAGAAAGTTTTGCCTGATGGCAGCCCCCAGGCTAAAGCAGTAAATAAAACTCCAGAGAAACTAGAATCACTATTGCATCTGCTACATGTTTAGCAATTGAATTGTAAGGGAAAATATAAATAAAAGCTTAATTCATAGCATTTGTCAAATGTACCTGCCATGTACAACTCTGTGGATAGCAAGTTAAGAATATAAGTACACAATCCCCCACACAATGTTTCACAGTCTATGGGACTTGAAGAATCAAAAGACAAAAATTCAGTGTGAATAACCTCAATTTGTAAGTAATGCGAGAAAACCAAAATCGATAGATAGATAGATAGATAGATAGATAGATAGATAGATAGATAGATAAACAGACACAAAAAATGACATAAGCTGGAAATCTGGTAAAACTTGTGAAACATATATATGGGAACAGAGTCCAAAAATGTAAATAAACCTGAAAAGATTAAGCTACTTCGCTATGTACTGAAACAAACAAAAATCAATACTCTACACAGAAATAAAAAAGAATAAAGAAATCAAATATACTACGTCATTCACAATGTTGAGGATGAGTTACAGATTTATAAGAAAACAGAAATATGAAAATATTATCAATACTCAAGAGAAAATACACTCAACACAAACTAACTTTTATTAAAACAAATGATGAAATCATCAGGAAGGCTTTTAAATGATTGTTCATTACCACATTAATAAAATAAGGAAAATGTATTTGCAATAAATGAGCAACTAGGAAATTGTAACAAGATAAGGAACTTTTTTTTTTTTTAACTTTTCTATTTTTCGAAGCTGGGGACCGAACCCAGGGCCTTGTGCTTCCTAGGCAAGCGCTCTACCACTGAGCTAAATCCCCAACCCCGATAAGGAACTTTTAAAAGATGCAAATTTTGTAACTAAAAATGAAAATGTCTTGACTAAATTTCACTGGACAGCACATTTGAAATGGTAGAAGAAAGGATTACCTAGAATATCAACATATTATCCAACCTGAAGTAAGAAAGAACATAGATTTTAGTGTTGATAATACATAAGGCAATAACAAACTTATCACATACATACAATTAAAGTGCCAGAAGAAGTCCAAAAAACAAAAGTATTTGAAAAACAATACCTAAAACATTTCTACACATAATGAATCTCATAAATTGAATACATTAAATATGTTCTGGTTATTGTAAATTAATTCCAATTCTAACAAAGTATTCCCTAAGAAGACAAATAACGGAAGCACATATATTTTCAAAGTCAGCAGTCTGGATGAATTGTAAGCAATATACCCGTTTAGGTATATAAACTACCTAAATAGATAGACTTTGGGAAACAAAGACAAAGGGAAAATCTTGAAGCTATCCAACAACAAACAAACAAAAAAGCCATACTTAGGAAGGATACTAAGGTTAAACAAAGATTTCTCTTAAGGAAGAAGCATTTTTATAATGTTTGGCTAATAATTTAGGAGCTTAGGTCAATAATAGAACATTTATTTCTCACACGCAAAGCCCTGGATTCACCCAATCACTCCAAAACTCACCCAATAAAATGATGATATTTAAAATTTGTAAATAGAGAATTATGTATCCACCAAAAGAAATGTTCTAGGAGAAAACTGATTTTTTTCTGAATAGTCTTAGTAATAATTTCATAAAATAATACCAAAGATATAGGCAACAAGAGCAATAAATATGCAGGTGAGGCTTCATCAAATTCAAAGTTTTCTGCCTAGCAAAACAAATAACTCAGCTCTGGTCAAATTTTCCTCATCACTTATGTATAACATTATGTCATTTGTAAACAGGGACAGTTTGACTTCTTTTCCTATTTGTATCCACTTAATTTTCTTCTCTTGCTCTATTGTTCAAGCGATTGCTTCAAGTACTATATTGAAAATGAGTGGAGATAATGAACAACCCTGTTTCATTCTTGGTTTGATTTATTTGACACTTCCTCCACTTAGGATGAAGTTGGCTATGGGTCTGAGAAAAGTAGCAGAGCAAACATTTTATCCAGAAAAGGTAAGGACAATAAATATGTATTAAAAATACTCAGCATCAATATTCATCATGGAAGACATAAAAACTAAACTGAAATTTCTCATTGTACTAGTTATGAAATCAGGGCCTCTGAACAGCAGTATGGAGCCATCTCTCCAGCTCTGATACTTCATTTTTATACATTGATCTTGTATACTATACTAATAGAATTACTAGGATATTTGTACATTTGTTTGTATTTCTCTATGAATATATACTATTATGAATTTAATACATAATTATGTATTATTATGAATCTAACACTTGTACTAATGTTTATTCTTATCAAAATGTATTTTAGCCTAAATACTACCTTAAAAATTATTTTACCTACGACATCATTTCAACTTTTATTAGCTGTCAGCAGTGAGATAGTAGAGATGTATATAAATTTTAGAAATAATAAATCATGCTAATTATCATGCATATGTTATCCCAGCTACATATTTTTATTAGATTTAGAACATTTATAATCTACTCTTTAAGTAATTTATAAACATATATTATTATGCTCAACATGTTGTATCACATAAATTCCACTAATATAATGTATAAATAAGATCCCTAATAATACCTAATTGTACAATTCCAAGCATCCATGACATCTTCGCAGATGCCTGCACCTGGTAGCTACTTTCACACACACACACACACACACACACACACACACACACACACACACACACAGAGAGAGAGAGAGAGAGAGAGAGAGAGAGAATAAAAATAAAATAAATCATTTCTAAAATAAAATGTATTTCATTCATTAACAAGTAAAAGTGAATTTCCACAGAGGGATATTAATTTTGAGAGTAAAGAGGAGTCAAACAAAAATGTATCTTAACATGGAAAACTATATAAAGTTTCACAGAAAGACAGTTTATAAAATTGAATTCTAAGACTTAGTATTAACAAAGTCTCAATTTTCTCTAAATATAATAAAAATTGACAGGGTTATCAAACAATATTTTATAGAGCTATTTGCAAAACCATAATGTTAAATAAAATAGTAAAAATTTACATAAATTGACAAGAATTTTATAGACATTTTCTAAAAATGGAAAATTCTTAGAGTATTTGAAGTCATTTTTAAAATGAAAAGCACGGCTAGAGAGATGGTTCAGAAATATATGCAGGGGCCTGGAGAGATGACTCAGTTGTTAAGAACAGTGAATGTTCTTCCAGAGGTCCTGTGTTCAATCCCAGCAACCACATGGTGGCTCACAACCATCTGTAATGAGATCTGATGCCCTCTTCTGGTGTGTCTGAAGACAGTGACAGTGTTCTCATATACATTAAATAAATCTTTAAAAAAATGAAAAGCAAACTTGAAAGAGTCACTGTCTGATGTCAAGAATTATATGAAAAGGCTCTAATTATGGTAGTGTGTGACTAACTAGATGAATAGTAGATGAATAGTTCACAAAGCAAAACAGAAGCCAGAGAAAGATTTATAGACCTGCAGTTATGTTCTCAAAGCAATCCATTCCATAAGAAATGATGTTGAACTATTTAGATTTTTTTCCATGAAGATGATGATGAATCCTAACCTTCTCCCACCTTATATCCCAAAGCTAATTTTGGATTTATCACAGAGATCAAAACAAAAGGAAGTCACTTCCTCATGGTTACATGTCAGTTGCTTTACCAACTGAGCCTCTACTATGTCAGATTCTTATTATCAGATAATAGGAGTTCTAGGAATCCTCCAGTATCTGGTTTCTAACCTCTGGGGTTACAGGTTCATTCACTATGCTCAACTTTTACATGTGATCCTATTCATAGGTATATAACCAATAGAATGGGAACCATCTGTTTACAAAAAGAACTGTACAAGAAGATTCAAAGCAACTTTGTGCATGTCAGGTCAGGGACAAAGTGCATAGCAACAAATTGACTAGGGATACCATCAAACCAAATTTTTCCCATGGAGAAAATCTAGACCAAAACAATTTCACTGCCATTTCAATCAACCATTCAAGAAAAGAAATAATTATAATTTAACAAAAACAAAACCTGTTTAAGGAATAAACCAAGCCACAGCACTCTTCAAATCATTTTATAGGACTACTATACTCTTGAGAATGTTCTGACTCGTGGATGTGAGTGAGAAAATCCATAAAGTTATTTTAAAATCATATCCAACAGTATATAAACAGCTTAATACATCATGACCTGGTTTTCTTTAACACAGAAAGGAAATTCTGGTTTAAAATTTTAAATGTAATTCACAACATTAATATTTTAGAAGAAAACCATATTTTGATTATATAAAGAGGCAGTATTTAAAAGTAAGTATTCATAAAATTTTATTTTTTATCTTTTCCAAAATTAGCAAAATGGAGAAGGAGATACATCTTTAATATGAGGCAATGAATGTACAAAACATATTCTGAGCAATGTTTCTCTCTGATAATAAAGAATCTGACATAGTAGGGACTCAGACAGTAAAGCAACTGACATGTTAACATGAATTTAGTCCCTCTGCTCTCATGTAAAAGCTGAGCATAGTGACTGAATCTATAACCCCAGAGGTTAGAAACCAGATACTGGAGGATCGCTATAATTCATTGGCCAGCCACTCTAGCCAAATTAGTAAACCTTATCTCAAAAAATAAGGTAGAGGATGATGAAGGAAAATACTCAGCATCAACCTCGGAATTCCATATGCAAACCCAGTGACATACATATATCTATCTGTAGGTACTCACACAAGAACTCCTACACACACACACACACACACACACACACACACACACACACACACACACACAAAACCACAAAGAATCTTACAGAATCTCTGTGCTCTCATCACTACTTCGAGCCATTAAATGGAGGCTCTAGTTTACTGCATTGCAGCTAGAATAAAAAAAAAATAAAACCCTAAGTAAGAAAAACAGATATAAAAGGCAATTATTCACAGGTTATATTATCAAGAATACAAAAAAACTATACCCCAGCAATGGGCAAAGAGATACCTTGTTGTTGGTGTTGTTCTCATATCAGTCAGGGGCAGATCAGATGGCAGTCCTTTGTTCATCCTAGCTTGATGCCTGGCTGGGTGGCCAAAGCTGTTCTATGCCTAGGACGTATCAAAACTAAACCAAAGCAAATCAAATGCAGACAGCAGAGGAGGAAGACAGATAGAGACCTATGGAGTGACGTGCCACCCACAGACCTGCCCTCTTGTGCATGGCACAGGTGAGCCATTGACATCTGCTTGCCAACATTCCACACAGAGGGGATGGAGAATGTCACCCAGGGGCCTGCCAGCTTCATGGCCAGCCTGCAACTGAAGCCACTACAATGTGTGTGTACATGGTGGTCAGATGGGAAACAGAAGTGGAGCAGCTTGAGCATTATGAAGAAAGATTGAACTGGAGACTTGAGGGTGGGGAGGAGTAGCCTGTTGAGTGGCCAGCCCTGCCACCTTGGCTATAGTGAGGTTCCTGCCCAAGCTGTCACTGAGAGCCATGTCTGAGTCCAGGGCTATGCAGTGGCAGGGGTCTGTGTTGGTATTGGTGACTCATATTACCATGAGAGAACATGGAGATGTCCCTGGTCAGGGAAGTCGTCTGAGACCACCAGAGTGTTCAGGGGCTGTACAGAACTGGCCTCACCCCTCATTTGGTGCAGAACTCTGAAGAGCTGGCCCCATCTTTCACCACTGAAAGCACTTGGAAGAGTGGTTCCCTCAAGTAACTAAGAAACACAATGGAGCTGGCCCTGATGGCAGGGGTAATGGTGAGCCAATCCCAAACATGTTAGTGTGGCAAAGTTGACTTACCACTCATCTGCCATGTGGTACACAGGCAAAGAAGTGATGTCCCTACCCCACACCCAACTCTGCCAATTGGGAAAGATGCCCCCAGGGTCTTGATTGCTGGAGAGGTGTCCCTGCCCCCTCATTGGTACAGGCAGCACTCAGAAGAGTGGGCTCTGCACCTCTCCTGGGCAGCACAGTAGTGATGGCCTTGGCAAAGGGGTGCTGGTGATCTGTCCCCTAAGGAGTATGGGTGAGCTATCCCTGAGGAAAAGAGTGGGAGAAAGCTGGCCCTGCCTGCCATGAGGTGGTGTGTTTGTAGGAAATATGCCATTTCCTCTCCCCCTTGCCAGTTGCAATAGTTGGGTAAACTGGCCCCAAGGGCATGACAGCTAGTGGTACTGGCCCTGATGGTGCAGGCACAGGTGAGCCACCCCAGAGGATATGAGAGTGGGGAAGCTTGTCTAGCCCCCTCACAGTTGCAACCCTTGGGAGAGTGCCTTAACTGGGCAGCAGAATGAAGCTAGCTCTGCAGGTGTGGGTACAGATGAGCTGGCCCCAAGGGCATGAAAGTGTAGTACTGACCCTGTCTCCTGCTGTTGGTGGCATTGGGTAGCCTACCCAGAGCAGTGCTAGAGAGCTTGCCCTGGTGGTGAGAATAAGGGAGTGGTGGTGGTCTGACCAGTTCTGCTACAACCCAGGACCAAATCTAGGGTTCTAAGATGGCCCATACCCTAAAATCTAGATCATCAGCGAACAGTTGAGACATGTTTAATGGTCTGTCCTACTGTTCCAAAGCTGCCTGATCTCCATTACACAGGAAATAATAGGATAATATGAAGTAGTCTAGCTGAGGATCCGATATTGATGCTGTCACAGAGGCCAGAGCTCTTGAGCTAGACTCATTGCAATGAACCTTTGCAACTGAAGATATGTGGACAGAAGGATATACTGTGTGACATACTGTAATATACTACAGCTTTCATGATGAGATGTATTCTATGTTTTGTTGTTGTTGTTGTTGTTGTTGTTGTTGTTTGTGTGTATGTGTGCATATTTTATTTGGTGAGGAGGTGGCTGGGGCAAAAAGCAGATATGAGGGCTTCCCTGAGCAGGTGGAAGCAAACAGAGTAAGGCATGGAGAGCAAGTCAATAAACAGTACTGCTCCATGGATTCTGCTTCAGTTCCTAATTCTATGTTCCTGCCTTGAGTTCCTGTCCTGACATGCCTCAATGGTAGAGTGTGACCTGGGATTTGTAAGAAGTAATAAATGCTTTTCTCCTTAAGTTGCTTTTGATCATATTTTTATCATAGCAATAGAAACCCTAAGATAATACTTTTACCAAACAAGACAATTAAATAAAAAACTCTTATGGGTTATTCTTTTCATGTTTTTGGCCCCTGGGGTTCCAAGCATTCCAGTCTGTTTCCATTACTCAATAGGGTCTCATAGATCATCTCCCAAATTCCAAGCAATTGTCATTGCTCTTAGTTACCATTTGAAATTTGATAGGAAGATCTTATTCCTGACAATACCATATATTTGAGTCTTGGGCATGAGAAATAAGGATAGTACTTATTTGGAAGCTTCACCACTATTGGGTAGCTTACTGCTAGATGAGTCTATGCATATTGGCAGGGGAGAAAAGTCATCGACAGTCTCTTAATTGCTACAGTAACAACTGACCTGACAATATATTCCCACTGGATCAATGGTGGCACAAATTCTGTGGGAATAACCAATCTAACCAATCACTTTTATTGGACTTAAGGCCTGTTCCATAAGACAGAATTTATGCCTGGTACCATTAACTAGGCCAAACAATGTGGTTAGCTATATCATTGTACCAATGGAAATGCTTAATTCTATTGTTCTGATAAATTCACATAGTAATAAACTGTTCCTTAAGTTTTACCTTCATACACAGCTAGTAGTGAATGTCTCAACCCTGATGAGAAAAATCTTTTTACAATAGATAGTGATTTAATAAAGAGGCCCACAACTAGTTAATGTGCAAAGAGACTATTGAAAATCAAGCATTCAATAGTCTCTCATTCTTTGCACATTAGCTAGTTGTGTGTGTGTGTGTGTGTGTGTGTGTGTGTGTGTGTGTGTGTGTACATATTATACTTTCTTTCCCTATAAGTCTTGGATCTAGTAGGGAGGCAGGAAAATTCTAAGACCGAGAGATAAGGAACATCTTTAGCAAAGCAGTATTTGCTAGACATTGCAGTGACACTGCATAGATGAACTCACCATGTCTGTGATTGCACACGCAACTCCTGTATAATTTTAAATCAGCCAAAAATCTCAAAACGAATGGGGAAGGTTTCACAAAGTCCCACCCCTAGCTGAGTTGCTATTGGCATTTCATGATTACAGAAAAGGAGAGAGAGAGTTAACTTTATGGTTACCAGTCCTGAGAGGTCACCCATGTTCAAATAGATGGTCCTACATCCACTCATATAGGTATCACTAAGTGAAATCAGTAAACTAAAAAATTAGAAACAGAACAAACATTCCCAAGTAAAACATAAAGCTTTTCACAATGGACTTTTAAAGCCCTAATTGTATGCTGTGTTCAAAAGATACATTCTCAATGTTAAGATGTAAAATTGTTTAATATAAAAAGAATAAAAGAAGAAATTCTTTTATGTCTTTCTGCTTTTAAATAAACCCAATGGCTTGAAAAAATTATTCAACAAAAATAGATGATGACTTGGTAAAAAAAAAATCAAAAAATATAAAAAAGGAGTCTTTAAAAGATAAAGAGGATTACTTCATAATTATAAAGTGACCAAGCCAACAGGAAAACTTCACAGTCTTGTATGAAGCTTGTAAAGAATTTCTGGACATCTGTAATCTACTTTAAATTCCAATCAAGGCAAGAACAGACATTTTACAAAAAAAAAAAAAAGACAAGCTGATTCTTAAATTCATATGGAAATGCAAAAGAGCTAATGTAGCCAAAGGCAATTTTGAGAAAACAAACACATCTGGAAGACTCTTATGGTAGCATGTTAACACATATCAAGGCATAGTAGTGAAAAAATCTGTGATAATGAAATAAACAACTAAGGTATAAACTAGTTCTTGAATTTCTTTTCACTTTTTAGACGCAAATAGTTTTATTGTATACTGGTGCTTTCTAGGATCTACACGGAAAAAAATGTATACCACTAAAATGAATTTTTTTTCTAAAGTTGGCCTTGCAGTATATGGATGAAAGGTTTTAGAAGGAAAAATAACTTTCACTTGTATTTAAAGGCTAGGCAGAGGAAATCTATTATCACAGGATTGTGTAGTCAAGCCTAATATACTTTCACTGGTGGGCATTTCTGAGTTCTCAGACCACACTTAGGCTCTCCTACTAGCAAATAAGCTACTGTCAGCCTGAGGAAGGGACAAAGAAAGCTACCAGGAGAGTCATTTGCTCTAAGAGCAACGAACAGTATATCTACATGGGCCAATCTTCTTGAAAAGAGTAATATAGAGCCTGACCTCATATTCTTCAGAGACTAGATGGTCAGGTCTATGGAGAGCGCAGTCTTGTCTCAAATTGTGGCAAATGAAGATGGCCTCAAATAGCTAACATTCTTATCATGAGGTAAAAATGTGCTCTCCTAAATATATCGGGGACCAAGCCAGTGCTGCAGCAGACAAATATGGACTGAATGCAGTGCATTACTACAGAGTGCTAGTTTATAATAAGGAAAAACTCAAAGATGAGTGTAATTTTCCCCTCTACCAAAAGCAGAGTAATCATGGATCTCGAATCATATACATTGCATTTTATTTTACTTTCATATGATTCTTAAAGTGAGGTAGCTAAATATTTTTGCTCACTATTATATTTGAAGCAATTTAAAATATTTTTCATCTACTTTCTCATTATATTAAAACATCTTTCAATATCACCATCCAAAGTATAATGCGGTACCAAAACAATACACCCTAAGAAAGCCCTTAGCAAATAATTGAGGGACTAAAATGCATCTGCATCCACAATAAATTTACTCAGACCCACATAAGCTCAGAGCTTTTGTAATGTCACAAAGATGGATGATGATCTGGTCCTAGAGCTGGGATACTAAACTTTCAACACAGGCTTCTGGGAGAACTTGGCATCTCTGAATGGATCATCCCTCAAACTGTGCTGCCCATTATTGCTGTGACTGTGAAAACACAAACTAAAGTTTACTAGTTAAAAATGAAAGTCAGATTGGGGAGGGCATTCCTTGGTCATGAAGAACAAGTACACACATTCCTGATTCAGCTTTCTTTAGTCAATTCAATTTACTCAGGATGTAACATTAACAATTTAGCCCAACAAACTTTTTTACTTTGTTTTATTCAGCATAATCAATGCAAATGAGAGATAGATCAACAATATTTTCCCAAGTATTTTTAAATTTTTATTTATTTACTCACTTTACATTCCAATATCAGCTCCCCTCTACTTCCAGTTCCCTTTTCCTAAGTATTAATGGTGCAATAAAATGAAAGTATAAGGAAAAATAAAGCTGGCAGAGAGCTCAGTTTATATCTGCCCTACCCATCATATCTTCTGTCTTCTGCAAAAGTCAGCAGCACATCACTGCACCTTGTCTTGGTCCTTATGACCACTTGGTTTGTTTTTTTGTTTGTTTGTTTGTTTGTTTGTTTGTTTTTGTTGTTGTTGTTGTTTCGTCTCAATGTTAAGATTCCACACATTAAAATACTACACTTAGGCCTATTCCCATGACGAGCTGATACCATTCAGGGTATAAAAGAATGAGAGAGAGAGAGAGAGAGAGAGAGAGAGAGAGAGAGAGAGAGAGAGAGAGAGAGAGAGAACCCTTCTGTATTTAATATCCTCCTCAAATATAACTTTGTGGCTTGCCCTGAAGAATGACTCCATTGATGGGGTTCTGTTTCTCAGGAAGACCGTATTTTTGTGATGTACAGATATATTGTTGCATAAATGCAACAAATCTACATATAGTTATAGAGGAAAACATAGGCAGTTCAGAAGCAAGGGTCATTTTCAATTTTTAATTAAAATACAGTTATATCATTTTTCCCATTTCTTTTATCCTCTAACCCACCCCATGGTACCCTTTACAACCTTGTCAAAGACTTAGTCATTGTATTCATTGACCTCAAATTTCTTTTCTCAAGACCCTAAAGACAAAGACTACCTGAAAGACTACTTTGTGCTAATCCACACAACAGCTTATGATCCCTGAAAACAGGCTCTATTCTATGCCTCAGAGACAGCTTTGTCCTCACAGGTATATTGCATTGGCTACAGTATCTACTATTATAATCATTCTACTATACTCACACATCATAGACTCCAGGCAAACTAAAAGTAACCTACTAGAGTAGACAGCTAACAACCATCTAAGCACTCAAGAAACAGCCAACTAAAATGTACTTAATTGTGGAACCATGAAAGGTAGCTTGGTCTCTGATTGAACTAGGCTAGAAACCCCAGAGACTCTGAAGAGACAGTAGGAGTTTCTGCCTGATTCCTGGGCACCAGGCCCATCACTAGCTGCAGCCCCCCATAGATTTGTGGCCATCACGTAAGTGCAATGCCCCAATCCCTTCCGCATGTAGAGGACATGATCTGTGGTCATGTAGGCTCAAGAAAGATCTCCATTTTAATGAGTTACCTAAAAGTCTGGAGGGCTTAGCCAATAAGCTTTCCTTCCCAGACATTCCTCCCCGCTGAAAAAGGTATTTAATCTCAGACCCACCATGAGACATGGGGTATGGTTTTACACATCTACCCTCTGCCGTGGCAATAAATGCCTTAAAAATGACTGTCTTTCCTTTTTTTGATATTTTTATTTACATTTCAAATCTTATTCACTTTCCCAGTTTCCCATCCATAAGCCCTCTAGCCCATCCCTCCTGCCCCTTTTTGCATGA
The DNA here is from genome assembly GCF_011064425.1 of Rattus rattus. Classification (NCBI taxonomy): domain Eukaryota; kingdom Metazoa; phylum Chordata; class Mammalia; order Rodentia; family Muridae; genus Rattus; species Rattus rattus. The sequence continues at coordinate 93,958,357 of NC_046172.1, forward strand.
GGGTGTGCCCCCACCCAACCACCCATCCTTTCCCGCCTCTCTGTCCTGACATTCCCCTACACTACAGGGTCAAGCCTTGGCAGGACCAAGAGCTTCTTCTCCCATTGGTGCCCAACAAGGCCCTCCTCTGCTACATATGCAGCTGGAGCCATGGGTCTGTCCATGTGTACTCTTTGGATGGTGGTTTAGTCCCTGGGAGCTCTGGTTGGTTGGTATTGTTGTTCTTATGGGGTTGCAAGACCCTTCAGCTTCTTCAATCCTTTCTCTAACTCATCCAATGGGGACAACATTCTCAATTGAATTGTTGGCTGCTAGTATTTGCCTCTGTATATGTCGTGACCTGGCAGAGCCTCTCAGGAGACAGCTATATCAGGCTCCTGTCAGCATGCACTTCTTGGCATCAGCAATATTGTCTGGGTTTGGTGGCTGCATATATATGGGTTGAATTCCCCAGGTGGGGCAGTCTCTGGATGGACTTTCCTTCAGTCTCTGCTCCAAACTTTGTCTCCATATCTAAAAAATATTTGTCTTTTGTTCTAGCTAGAACTTTTGTACTATATTGAAGAGAGAGAAGAGAGAGAGAGAGAGAGAGAGAGAGAGAGAGAGAGAGAGAGAGAGAGAGAGAGAGAGAGATGGCACACACTTTAGAGGAAATGTTTTTAAGTTACTCTCCATTTAATTTGATGTCGGCTATTGGTTTGTTGTATAATGCTTTTAATAGGTTTAGGTGAACACATTGTACCCCTGATCTCTCTAAGACTTTTAACATGAAGGGGCGTTAGATTTTTGTCTAAGGGTTTTTCAGCATCTAATGAGATGATCGTGTGTTTTTTTTTTTTCCTTTCAGTTTGTTTATATGGTGGATTGCATTGATGGATTTTTATATATTGAGCCATTACTGCCTCTCTGGCATGAAGCTTACTTGTTCATGGTGGATGATGGGATTTTTTGATGTATTCTTGGATTCCGTTAGTGAGTATTTATTGGGTATTTTTGCATCAATATTCATAAAGGAGATTGGTCTCAAATGCTCATTGTTGAAACTTTCTATAGCTTAGGTGTCAGGGTGACAGTGGCCTCATAGAATGAGTTTGTCAATATTCCTTCTGTTTTTATTGTGTGGAATTTTTTGAGGAGTATTGGCATTAGCTCTTCTATGAAAGTCTGGTAGAATTCTATGCTAAAACCATTTTACTTAAGCTTTTTTTTTCTTTCTTTTTTTTTTGGGGGAGGCGGGGGATGGGTAGACGTTTAATAACTGCTTCTATTTCCTTGGGGATTATAGCACTATTTATATATTTATATTGTTTCTTTTATTTACATCTTAAATGTTGCCCCCCTTCCTGGTCCCTCCTCCCAGAGTTCTTCATCCCACACCCTTTCCCCTTTCCCTCTGTGAGGATGCACCATATACCCCCACCTCACCAGGCCTCCAGCATCTCCCTTCCCTGGGGAATCAAGTCTGTACAGGATTAAGTGTGTCTTCTTCCACTAAGGTCAGACAAGGCATTCCTTAGCTAAATTTGTGCCAGGGGCCATAGACCAGCCCATGTATTTATGCTCTTTTGTTGGCGGCTTAGGCTCTGGGAGCTCCCAGAGGTCCAGATTAGTTAATACAGTTTTTCTTCCTGCCAGGTTGCCATTCCCTTCAGTTCCTTCAATTCTTCCCCTAATTCTTTTGTAGGAATCCCTGATCTCTGTCCAATGGTTGGCTACAAGTACCTGCATCTGCCTCAATCAGCTGCGGGTAAAGCCTCTCAGAGGATAGCCATGCTAGGCTCCTGTCTACAAGTAAAAAATGGCATCAATAATAGTGTCAGGATTTGGCACCCACCCATGAGATAAATCCCAAAGTAGTTTACCCCATCTTGATTTATCTTTGATAAGTGGTATCAATCTAGAAAATCATCCATTTCATTTAGATTTTTCAAATTTTGTAGAATACAGACTTTTGAAGTAAGGCTTAATGATTCCTTGAATTTCCTCAGTGTCTGTTGTTATGTCTCCCTCTTCATTTCTGATTTTGTTGATTTATTGATTACTATCTCTCTGCCTTTTAGTTAGTTTGGCTAAGAGTTTGCTCATATTCTTTGTTTTCTCAAAGAACAAGTTCTTGGATTTGTTGAATTTTTTTGTCTTGCTTGCTTGCTTTCTTTCTAATTTATTGATTTCAGCCCTGAGTTTATTTCCTAACATCTACTCCTCTGGGATGTGCTTGCTTCTTTTTTTCTAGAGCTTTCAGGTGTGTTATTAAGTTGCTAGTATGAGAACTCTCTAATTTCTTTATGAAGGAACTTAAGTGCTATGAACTTTTCCTCTTAGCACTTCTTTCATTGTGCCTCATAAGTTTAGGTATGTTCTACCTTCATTTTCATTGAATTTTTATAAAATCATTGTGTGAAGAGTTGTTTAGTTTCCGTGTGTTTGTAGGTTTTCTGCTGTTTATGTTGTTTTGAAGCCCAGTGTTAATCCATAGTGATCTGGTAAGATGCAAGGGATTATTTTAGTTTTCTTGTATCTGTTTAGACTTGCTTTGTGACAAAATATATGGTCAATTTTGGAGAAGGTTCCATGAAGTGCTGACAAAAATATATTCCTTTGGGTTTCGGTAAAATGTTCTATAGATATATGTTAGGTCCATTTGATACATAGCCTCTGTTAGTTTCATTATTTCTCTGTTTAGTGCCCGTCTCAAAGACCTGTTCATTAGAGAAAGTGGAGTATTAAAGTTTTCCACTATTAATGTGTGGTGTTCAATGTATGATTTAAGTTTTGTAATGTTTCTTCCAAGAATGTTGGTGCTGTTGCATTTGGAGCATATATTACTCAAAATTGAGATGTCATCTTGGTGGATTTTTCCTTTGATAAGCATGAAGTGTCATTCCCCTCTATTTTTTGCTGAAAGATTGTTTTATTAGATATTTAAATGGGTATTCAAGCTTGTTTTGTGGATGCTTTAGCTTGTGAGACATTTTTCAGCCCTTTAATCTAAACTAATGCCTATCTCTCCTGCTGAAGTGTACTTCTCATATCCAGAAGAATGATGATTTTGCATCTATTCTGTTAGACTGTCTTTCTATTGGCAAATTAAGTTCATTGAAGATGAGAGATATTATTGACTAATGATTGTTAAATCTTATTATTTTGACGTTGTTGATAATGTGTGTGTGTGCGTGTGTGTATGTGTGTGTGTGTGTGTATTTGTGTCCTTGCGTGCTTCCCTTATTTTGTTTTTGCTAGTATAGAATTATTTATTTGCTATGTTTTATTGTGTATAGTTAAAACAGACAAACAGTGGGTGGAACTTGGGGACTCCTATGGACTAACAGGATGAAGCATTGTTGCCTCTAAGGGATAGGAACTCCACAGGAAGACCAACAAGAGTCAACTAACCTGGATCCTCGGGGCTCTCAGTTTCTAGAGTTGAATCACCAACCAAAGAACATACACAGGCTGGACCTAGGCTTCCTGAACATATGTAGCAGATATGCAGCTTGGTCTTCATGTAGCTCTCTACCAACAGGAGCTGGTACTATCCCAGAAGCTGTTGGTTATCTGTGGGATATGTTCTTTTTGCTGGACTGCCTTGTCTGGCCTCAGTCTAGGTTGACATCTATGGTTTCATAGAAGCTATAAGATCTATGTCCAGGCCCTTCTAGCTTTCATAGCCTCTGTTGAGACAGCAGGTGTAATTCTGATAGGTCTCCCATTGTATGTTACCTGACCTTTTCCCCTTGCAGCTATTAATAGTCTTTCTTTGTTCTGTAGATTTTGTATTTTGATTATTATGTAATGGTAGGATTTTCTTTTCTGGTCCAGTCTCGTAGGTGTTCTGTACTTCTTGTGTGTTTATAGACATCTCTTTCTTTAGGTTAGGAAAGTCTTCTGTGATTTTGTTGAGGATATTTTCTGGGTCTTGGAGCTGGGACTCTTCACCTTTTATTTCTGGTATTCTTAGGTTACGTCTTTCGTGGTATCCCAGTTTTCCTAGATGTTTTGTGTCAGGAATTTTTTAGCTTTAACATTTTCTTTGACTGATGTAGCAATCTCTTCTATAGTATTATTTACACTCAAGATTCTCTCTTCCAATTCCTGTATTCTATTGATGATGCTTGTGTCTGTAGTTCCTGTTCTCTTCCCTAGGTTTTCCATCTCCAGGATTCCCTCAGTTTATGTTTTCAATATTGCTTCTATTTCCATTTTCAGGTCTCAAACACTTTTATTTATTTCCTTTTAATTGTATTTTCCTGTTTAATTTGTTTTTTCTACCAGTTTGATTTATTTTCCTGTATTTTTTTCATTTCTCTAATTTTTCTTAATCTTTTATTTGATTTTAATTTTTGGTTTAAGGGCCTTTTCTATAATCTTTTATAAGGTATTTTTATAGGCATAAACCTACTTTCTAATAAGGGTTCAATTTCTAGCCCACCACCCAGCAGAGGTAGTAGAAGGTAGTGGAAGGATTGGGATATAGGGAAGAGAACCTGTTCAGCAATAGTTCTTTGGGGATGAGTTTGATCTTCTTGGGAAGTAGTTCAGTTTGATAGCAAACACCAAATCCAATTCAGCAGCCAGACACCAGGCACAAACCAACAGCAACAGTCCAGTCCTTTCAGCAAGCAGACACCAAGTTTGCCAACTGGCCTGAGGTAAGGCCACTGAAGCTGCAACTGCCACAGAAACCTCAGGAGCAGTTCTTGAGTGGCTTTCTCTCAATGTTGGAGTTCTCACAAGTTGAGTTCAACAATGCTATGTAAAGCAAACCAATACATGTGTGGTTTTAGAAAAGAATAGCGATGTGGAGCAAACCAAACCAAGGCTCAGTGATCATCTCCCACTGTCTGTGGAGTCATATTTATACTCCTTCATTGAGCGTCCTTTCAAGTGTTTGCTATATGAAAACTTCCTTTCACCTGTGTCTGCTTCAGGAAAACAGTCTTTCATGTGTTTGCTTTAGAAAGACATCCTTTCACGTGTGTGCCCCAGCAAAGCATCATTTGACATAACTAACTTTCCAAAGAACTAGAAATTTACACTTCAGTCATTTTCTTATGTTTCAGTTGTATTAAGATATCCAGAGCTTGCTGTAGTGGAATAGTTTGCTCTAAAGGTACCGTGTTGCCCTGTCTCTTGCTGTTTGTGTTCTTACACAAGCCTTTAGCAATCTGGTTGTCGCTGGATGTTCTTCATATATCAGTTATTGGGAAGGCAGTCCTAATCTGGACGTTCCCCATGCAGCAGGCTTCCAGTGGGCAGCCTTGGACAAGATGTTCTTGGTATAGCAGGCCTGAATGTTCCTGGCAGGCCTGGTAAAGGCCAGTAATACAGTGGCCAGACAATGGAGCTGGGGGATAGCACATAGTTCACTCAGGGCACTTGGGCACGCCTCAGGGGTCAGACAGGGGGATGTGGAAGAAGAGATTATTGTTTAGTGGGCCTGATGGAGGCCATCAAAGCTGTGGTCAGAAAATCATATTTCTAGTTTTTATTATGATCCAGACACTTATTATCAACAATCATAGAAAAAACTCAGAAAATACCTTTTTATCCTTAGGAGATTTTATTATCATACAGAAAAGATTAGCAATATGCAAGCATATACATAATGGAATGAAGTAGCTAAAGGAGGACTCTCTGAGAAGCTAGAGCAATCATAAGTTAGGAGTTTCTAATATTTGATATGAAAGATGAAGTAGTATGGTCTTGAGTAAAAGCAGGGAGGACTGTATAATTACAAGGGAAGCTGAAAGAATTTCTGAAATTAAAGCCCCCCCCCCAATTTAAGCAGAATATTATTGCTGTGGGTTATTGATGACCCACTATTGGTCAGGGACAGAATGGGTTTCCAGGTACCAAACTGCAGCACTACTGGAGGGGGTGGTTTGGGGCTTTTATTTTGTTTCAGGATTTGATGGTTTTACTAATTAATATGAATGGAAATTTTAAAATTATAATTTAGAATTTTTCTTACAGTGGAAGAGAGATGAAATTTGTTGCCCTACAGGTCATAATTAAAATCCTTACAGAAACCATCTAGGGTATCAGCAAATCAAGATAAGAGGTCTTAGGGAAGAGTCTGAGGAAATCCAGCACTTGACAGGCAGGAAAGGCAATTTGTGAAAGAAATTGAGAGTGATCAAGAGGTAGGAAGATAATTAAAAAATTATAATTGAACATAATTAAGAGATTTGATGGTAAAGAAAAGAAGTTCCAGTGCTGTGGTAAGAGTCTGGGAAGAGAACAGGAAAACAACAGGTATAAGAAGATCTTCCAAGAAATGTTGCTATAAAAAGACATATACACCCACTTAAAGAAACAGAAGGGCTATGGTGTGTTAAAAAAGTTGTTTTGAATGCTTTTAATATAAAAGGCAATATAGCATATTTGTAGACAGATGGAAATGAGTCAGATAAAATGGAGGCTGCTGGCATATCAGGAAAAAAGGCGAGACTTGCTGGAATCCTGCCCTTGAATGGGATCCAAGGTAGCAGTAGAGGGATTAGTTTAAGGTACAAGTGCATATCATTCTGGGAACTAAAATGCAAGGCAGGGCAGAGTTTGTGAGTAGAGATAATGATAGGTGGATACATGAAATGGTATAGACATGAGCAACTGGACTACTTCTATCTTGCCACTGAACATGAAGAATGAAAATTTAAATAGAAGTGGCATTATACATCAGTTTTCTTACCATGGGACAATGAATGGAAAGAGAACTTGGCTAAAGATCTTAAAACTGTCTTTGTCTGCATACCTGGGGAAAACCACACTATCTGAAAGAAGCAAATCTTTAGGAAACAGACTTAATACCCACTGTAGCCACTTTTTAACCCTGTGGCTCAAGCACATACTCGTCAGACACATATCTTCAAGACAAGATTTTTGAAACCACAGGCTCAAAAGTAGAAGAGAGGCCTGGAAAAGAACACAGACAAATGAAACCTATTCCCTGATCTGCTCCATCTGTGTTCAGATTATAGCAAAGAGATAGCAGAAATAAGAGAACAACTTACTTAAGATAAAAGGCATGGTTTATACTCTAGATTTATCACCATATGTTTGTGTAAGCCCCTACTTGTTAACTTATGCTAAAGTTAACACTGGATATTCAGGCACAATAGAAATAGATGTAATTTTTAAAAATAAAACATAGAAGAATCAAATTTGCTTTACTATATCAATGTGCTTGTGGTACTTTCTGGTCTTTCAAAAACTGAATGAGTGTTTGCTCACACTATGAGTATCACCCAACATAATTTACAATTCTGAAAGTGAAATTTCACTCTAGTATGCAACTCCCATGCCACACTGCTATACTATTGGACAGACATTTCTCAAGGGATAGCCCACTCACCATTGTCAAGTCCAAGAAGCTGTGTCTTTTCTTCAGTGGTCTTCTGGGGTCCTCTACTCTAAGCATCTCACTGAACTAATAACTGCTCAGAGACATAACCTTCAAAAAATCAATAAATTGTAATGTAACACTAAGTGTTCATATGCAAAAAAGGCCTACAAATATTACTTCACATGGTATGAAAACTTGAAATTGGTAATAAACCTAAATGGGAGATATAAAAAATGATGTTACAGAAGCAACCATATGAGAAAATTTGAATGACTGACTTTGGAATAGAAAATTGCTTTAAATTTGTATATATTATTATGTACATGTATGTATATATATATTCATATATATACATACATAAATTATATACATTTAATGGGCATGCAAGCCATGTTATGTGTAGTCATTAGTGACAACTTTTGTGGAATCAGTTTTCTCTTTCTACTTTCACATGGGTTCCAGGAATTAAGGCCAGGTAGCAAGGCTTATATGACAAGCACTTTTACCCACTGAACCATCTGACTAGCTCTTAAAAAATATTTTTTAAAAAGGACACAAAATTGTCAAATATATAAAACAAAAAATGATGACTTTTACTTTATTAAAACTAAAGAATTTGCTCTTCCAAAGACACTGTTGAAGTGATAAAATATTTACAATGTGTATCTGACAAAGACCTTGTACAGACTTAATAACTACAAGTCAGTAATAAAATGGAAAATAATTATGTTTTCAAAAAAGCAAAGTATTTGGGCTGTCACTTTTATAAACAGAATAAATCTTACAAGTATACTAAGTAGGAAAATCTAATAAAGTGAAATATTAATTGTAATTATATTATATAATATTTAAAATGTAAAATACCACAATATTTTCTATGAATGATGTCATAGTCACTGTTCTATTGCTATGAAGAAACACCATGAACAGGGAAACTCTTATGAAGAAAAAGCATTTAATTAGGATTTACTTATAGTTTCAGAAGCTTAATCCTTTATCATCATAGGAGGAAGTATGACAGCATGTATGGCATTAGAGCAGTAGCTGAGACCTACGTCCTGACCTCCAGGCTGAGAGAGAAAAAAATCCATCCTAGCATTGACTTTTGAAACCTCAAAGCCCACCCCCACCCCACACTTTCTACAACAAGGTCACACCTCCAAATCCTTCTAGCCACACTTCCTAAACCTCTTAATCCTTCAAATAATGCTACCCCTAGTGACTAAACATTCAATTTTATGAGCCTATGGAGGCCATTCATTTTCAAACCACCACAGCTGTATATGTGACTGGTAAAACTATAATGAAATTGGTGGATTCTAATAAAACTTTTCAGAGTATTGGTCTCTTCTCAAACAGAATTAGTGGATATTAATTTCCAAGGCAGAGTGATATTATATTTCTTTATCAAATCACATTTATACAGGTGCTTGCTTTATAAACATGGGTGTTTCCTTTTTTATAAAGTTGATAAAAAGGAATGTTTTAAGGAACTACAAGAATAAAACTAAATGTAAAAGTATTTTCACCAAGGAAATATAAAAAATAAAAAGCATATATAAATAAAAAAATATAGTATTTAAAATGGCAGAAGAGGAAGAGCACACTCATCCCTTCTACCAACATAAACAAGAGGCCAAAATATCAGACTCAAATGTGCAGGAGTCTAGAAACTGGTCAAAACTTGCAACAATCTGGAAAAGTCAATGAAGAAAATCTGTTACATTATAGTAAGAGATTGCTGGGGCATTTTAAATCACCTACTTACCATCTTCTCCTGAGGTAGCTTTATGAGAAAGGAAACAATAAAGACAACATTCTCAAAATACTTGGTTGGATTCAACTAATCTGGATGTATCATGAAGAATTACTATAAAAACTTAGATTTACATTCTGAGGTTCCTCAGAAAATTGGACATTGAACTACCTGAGGACCCAGCTTATACCTCTTTGGGGTATATACCCAAAAGATGCCTAACATATAATAAAACACATGTCCACTATGTTCATAGCAGCCTTATTTATAATAGCCAGAAGCTGGAAAGAACCCAGATGCCCTTCAACAGAGGAATGGATACAGAAAAATGTATACATCTACACAAATGGAATATTACTCAGCTATCAAAACAATGCCTTATAAAATTATAGGCAAATGGATGGAACTGGAAAATATCATCCTGAGTGAGTTCCAATCAAGAAAAAACACACATGGTATGCACTATTGATAAGTGGCTATTAGCCCAAATGCTTGAATTACCCTAGATGCCTAGAAGAAATGAAACTCAAGATGGATGATCAAATGCTAATGCTCACCCTTCTTTTTGGGGGAACAAGAATACTTGGCAGGGAAGAGAGAGGCAAGATTAAAAACAGAGGCAGAAGGGACAACCATTCAGAGCTCTGCCCCACATGTGGCCCATACATATACAGCCACCCACCAGATAAGATGGATGAAGCAAAGAAGTGCAGGCCGACAGGAACTGCACAGATCGGGCTTCCTGAGAGACACAGCCAGAATACAGCAAATACATAGGAAGCCAATGCCAGCAACCAATCGAACTGAGAACAGGACCCCTGTTGAAGGAATCAGAGAAAGAACTGAAGAGCTTGAAGGCTCGAGACCAAGTATGTACAACAATGCCAAGCAAACCAGAGCCCAGGACTAAGCCACTACCCAAAGACTATACATGGACTGGACCCTGGACTCTGACCTCATAGGTAGTAATGAACAGCCCAGTAAGATCACCAGTAGAAGGGGGAAGCCGGGTTCTGCTAAGACTGAATCCCCAGTGAACTAGACTGTAGAGGGGAGGGCGTAATGGGGAGGATGGGGAGGAAGCCCATAGAAGGGGAGGGGGAGGAGCTTAGGGATGTTGGCCTGAAACCGGAAAGGGAATAACAATCGAAATGTAAATAAGAAATACTGTTAATAAAGATTAAAAAAGAAAAGAAAAAGAAAGAGAAACAAGGATAATATAATGATAGACTTTTTGGTACACTTTAAGATATTGTAATAAAAATATAACAGGAAAACCTACCTCTCAATAAAAGTAATACAAAAAAACACACAAAAAAACCCCTTAGATTTATTTATCAACTTGAAGCATCCTGAAGACTGGAGAGTGGCATTTCCTTCAAAAATATATTTCATGGCAAAATATAAAGGAATCTAGAGAATGGATAGGTTTAGGCAATAGAAAACCAGGAAAGAGGGTTGGGGATTTAGCTCAGCAGTAGAGCGCAAGGCCCTGGGTTCGGTCCCCAGCTCCGAAAAAAAGAAAACCAGGAAAGAGCACAAGTAATTCTGTTCTTTTCCTATCTGGTTCTCTCTTTAGAATATATAACGAGATTTATAAATAGTTTTAAATCTTGTGAACATGAAGTGCAGAAGGCACTATAGTGGTATGAATGGTATAGGGTTAACAAACCACTAAGATAGGATCAAATGCCTGTTCCACAAGATAGAACACATACATAGTATTGTAAATTTATTTTTAAGAACTTATGGCTACAGATGTCATAAACCCAAAGTGAGACTTTACCGCTTTCCTTTTCCTCTGACCACTTAAAAAAAAAAAAAAAAGTCAATGGCCTTATCCTGGAGTATACCATCTGCTGCACTGGTTCTTTTGGTTGAAGGTAGAAGATGATAAGACTTACTGGCTTCTATAATCCAACGTAAGTCAATACTTTACTGGTTTAAAAATCATATTAATGCCTATAATCTCTTGTCTTCCTTAAATTTAAAACGATTGAAAAATTGTATCTGTCCTTTTGTCCCAGCATAGAGAATCCAATAGTTCTTCTTTAAAATGGGACAAGCCCAAATACCAGGTATGGATATCCCTTTTTTGAATTCCTCTCCTCCCATTGGGACCTCTGGATATAGCTGGAGGAATCTGATATAGCTGTCTCCTGAGAGACTCTGCCAGAGCATGACACATACATGCCAGGATTCTCGTTGCCCAGAAAGGGTAGTGGAGGAGTGCACAGAATATGATGGTTTTAACATCTGAGGGTCTCAGGATGTTCTAGCTCTCTAAGTGTACTGAAAGTTGATGATAACTTCTAAAAAGTCTTAAAAACTTTCTTGCTCTTTCTGAGGGTAAAAGGCTGCTGGCTTAGGTGGTTGACTAACAGCAGAGGATTAGGGAAATGTGGCCTTTGTTCTATCTCAGCAGTAACTGCACCTCTTTAACTTTCAAGCTGTCCATTGGAAGTCACAGGAAGGAAAAGGGAAACTTAGAAAACTGATTATAGCATATATTACTAAGTTGTAAAAGAAGTTTCCTATGAAAGCTATCTAAGGGGAAAAGCATAAAGATCCTAAGCAGGGAAAGGGAAAAATTCTTCTAAGCAGGGAAAGGGAAAAATTCTAAGTGGGGAAAGGGAAAAAATTCTAGTAAGGGAAAAAAGTTCCTATTCTATCTGCTTCTCATCTCTTTGTCCTTGGTACTTATACATCTTTCAGAATGCATGATCATATGTTAAATGGTTCATTGCAGGTTCACACAAAAATGAAATCATAAAGTGAAATACAAGTTTACCACAGAGTGTGTTTACATGCATATCCATTAGGAGTAATTATCTGGCTAACCATCCATCACCTGTCTCAGCTCCACAGGTTCACTGAAGGTTTAAAACCATAGCTAAGTTATTAGTGAAGTTTTGTATAGATAAACCCAGTCAATATTTTATCCTCTGTTCTAGCACCTATAATAAATCACTAGTTCCCTTTTTATGACCTTTGGTTAATTGTTTTACAACCTCTTGGAATGTGCTATGAGTAGAAGAAAGTCTGGTTACCATCTAAGAGCAATTAACTGGTGACACTTGGGAGACAGATAGAGTTCTCAGTGACTATCAGAAAAAGACTTAATAACAGTCCCTCTATAAAAGAGCTTAATAATCCCTGATATAATTTTAGGAATTCTTATAGAATCATCATTAAGACGTAAGACATCATCTATTTGTTTATACAGCATTACTACAAGACAGTGCATCTTCGTAGATCTGCAGAGATCTGCTACAAAGGGGTGTGATAATACTTAGTGATTGTTATATATGTTTAATAATAACAGGAAAAGCATATTAATAGCAGGAATCTTTCCTAAAATGAGTTCTCTTACAGCCTTGTCCAATAAGAGCAAATCTGTCACATATTATGTTATAATCCAAAGAAGGCCATCTCAGGAAGATCACCCACTATTATTCAGCTTGTCCCATTATGTGGCTCCTGGACAACACAGATGCAGACAGATGTTAGCAGCCAACCATTGGACTGGAGAACAGGTCCCAATGGTGGAGTGAGGGAAAGAACTGGAGGAGTAGAAGGGGCTTGGTAACCCCAGGGAAGAACAAAATTTCAGCCAACCAGACCCCTGCCCCAAAGCTCCCAGGGACTAAACCACCAACCAAAGAGTACACATGAGGGACCCATGACTCCAGCTGCATGGGGTGAGGGATGACATTGTTTGGCATCAATGTGCAGAGAAGCCTTGGTCCTGGAAGGCTTGATGCCCCAGTGGGGAAACGCCAGTGTGGTGAGATGGAAGCAGGGGAGGGGAGCACCCTACAGGGAGCAGGGGAGGGATGGGATAGTCGGGTTTGAGGAAACCGAGAAAAGGGATAACATTCAAAATGCAAATAAATAAAATATCCAATAAAAATAAAAATATTTTTAAAAAGATTATATTTTATATTGTTTACCGTATAGAAGTAGATAGTTTGGGATTTTAAATGTTCACAGCAACAAATGCATACTATTGTAAAAAATCATTTAACCTGGGAAATGAGATAAAACCACTGAAGATGTAGTAGAAGAAAGGTGAAGAACAACTAGAACTACATTTTGCATTTAGTAAAAGCAATAATTGTGTATCTGAATCACTTATAACATGTTTTATGCTTTTGGTATATTCGAAGTATTTTGTGTTTAATTTGTAAAAAAAAAAATAGCTAGGGCTTTCCTGCCTTTGATTTAGTTAGACAAACCTCTTTGTGAAATGAATCACTGAGTTTTTTCTTCTATCTAGTCTTGCTCTGTTCCATTATATCAACAAAAAAAAAAAAAAATGTGTCTCCAGTGTCTTTAAAATATTGCTGTATTTAGTTGCAATCCTTATGTCCTCTTTATTGTGATTGTGGCCTCCTTAATATGGCCTTATCTTAATGTATGAGTCTTAAGCAGGAACTTTAAAAAGTTATTCCTGAATTTAACATAATTGAATAATTGAATATACTAGACTCACATTTAAAAAATTATTAATTATCTAATTTGTTTACATCTCAAATGATATTACCCTTCTCAGTTTCCCCTCCACAAACCCTCTATCCCCTCCAGTCTCCCCTCTGCCTCTGTAAGGGTGCTCTCCCACCTGCTTACCCATACCTGACTCAGAGCCCTAGCATTCTCCTATGCGGGGACAACAAGCCTTCACAGGACCAAGGACTTCTCCCAATGATGCCCAACAATGCCATCCTCTGCTACATATGAGCTGGAGCCGTGAACATATATACTTCTTGTCTAAGAAACAAAATTATTATTTCCTGTAGTAGAATCATTGCATCAAAATCAAAGATTATGCATTTTCTAAATTTCTTCTCCAGATACATAAAATTTCCAGTTATATTTACTATAACAAGATGGAAATTTTTTTTTTGCTCTCTTAGATAATTTTATTCTAACTCAACCCAAATTAGAATCATTTTGAAAGTGGAATGTCCAGTTGAAAATATACCTCCAGGGTTTTCCTATAGGTAAATCTTTAATATGCATTTAAAAAATATTTTATTAGATATATTTCTTTACTTACATTTCATGTTATTCCCCTTCCTAGGTTCATGTCCATAGGCCCCCATGCCCCCCCTCCCCCCCTCCCCCCAACCCCTCCCCCCATACAGGTATTCCCCACATCCCCTGCTGCCTCCCCCCATATTCCCTGCTGGGGGCTCAACCTTCAGAACCACTTGCTTCTCCTTCCACTGGTGCCCCCAACAGGCTATTCTCTCTGCATATGCACAGATGGAACCCTGGGTGATCCATGTATAGTCTTTTTGTTAGTGGTTTTAGTCTCTAAGCTCTGGTTGGTTATACATTGTTTTTTTTTTTTTTTTTTTTTTTTTTTTTTTTATTAATCTGAGTATTTCTTATGTACATTTCGAGTGTTATTCATACTTTCCTGATTTCCGGCAAACATCCCTTCCCTCCCCACCTCCCTTATGGTGTTCCCTCCCCCCTCCCCCCATTGTGCCTCCCCGACCAGTCTGGTTCATGGGTTCAGTCTTAGCAGGACCCAGGGCTTCCCTTCCACTGGTGCTTACTTAGGATATTCATTGCTACCTATGAGGTCAGAGTCCAGGGTCCAGTCCATGTATAGTCTTTAGGTAGTGGCTTAGTCCTGGAAGCTCTGGTTGTTTAGCAACAAGATGGAAATTTTTAGGGTCTAGAATCATAATATCCCTTCAGTTGATGGAAATAATATCAAAATATAAAATACATAAATAACACTAAAACCTTCTGAAAAAAATCACACAAAAGCTACTACTGTAGAAGCTTCCTAACTAACTAATATGTAGATTATAAATATATAATCTATATAGAGATATAAAAATATACTATAGCAACACAACTTGAACGAAGTGCATATCAG